>NC_088190.1:7577763-7940807 GCF_028769735.1 Zonotrichia leucophrys gambelii | reverse complement strand
TGTCTGGTAGACATGGGGCTTTCTCCAACAGGATTATAGATGATGGTGAGTTTGGTGGCACTCAGGAGCAAGCCAGATGATCCCCATGGTGAGTGTGAACTCCTGCGTTCCCCTTGCCCCATGACTGGTCTCTGTGAACAGTGAATGCCCTCCCCAGCTCCCTCCAGCCTCTCACACAGACTAACCCAGATAATCCTTTGCTATCTGCCACATCTCAGTAGGTCTATTAAATACACACGAGTTCTTGTGTCCTTGTGTGTAACCAGGATATGCTCAAAGATTTCAAATCCCCCAGTGTAGGATTCTTATCAAAGTTTCTGTCAGAGTCTAAATAAATACACCCCTTTTACTCATCCATTTCTCTGTGGCTCTGAGGGTTTTTCTGTTTTAAAGGCAAGGCATTGCTGTTCCCCCTGATGAGCTGGTTCACATCATTGGTGGTACAGCAGGCCAAGAGCTGATGGGAATCCATGGTAGGGGATTGGATTTGGGGTTCCAGGAGCTTTGCACGAGTGAGATTGGGACTCCGTGCAGCTCTAGTGGAGGATGAGGACAGAGTGGACTTGCTTTGGGGGTTGACAGTGACTCATTTAATGGTGATGAAACTAAACCCTCAGGCTTGCCATGCGTCAAGACTCAGCCTGTGCCCCTCTGGGATGTGCCCAGCTGTTTGCCAAGTGTTGGCACTTAGGAGGGCCAGCAGAGCAGGTAGCACAGAGAGCGCAGTCCTGCTGATACTCTCTTTGCTGGGTGCCAGTACCTGTCCCCGCCTCCCTGGCTGTCTGCAAAGGGCTCTACCACTCCTGCATTCCTAATGCAAACATTGCAGGAAGATGATTCAGCACTTAGCAAAGAATTGCAGATGCTCCAGAGATTATTTTGAGCATTTGGAGCAGCTCTGGGAAGTGACGGGGTGCTCAGGTCTCTGCACTTCTCCATGTGTCAGCCACAGCCCACACAGGGATGTGGGACACAACCTGGGACAGCCCCACACACTGCTGTTGCTGTGTTCCTGTCCCTGAGCCTGCCTGGCTCCTCTGCCCTTTCCAAAACCCTGCAACACCAGCAGGGATCCTGCACTCCGCTTCCCCTCAGGGAGCAGGCAGCTCATCTTGCCAGAGTGATCGAACACAATTTCCTTTTTCTGTGTCATTCCTGGGGTTGTGCTCAGGCCAGGTGCTTGCAGAGGGAGGTCTCCTGTTGGGAACAATCCCTTCCCCTAGGCTGGAGGGATTTCCCCGGCTGTATTTTGAGTGGGGACTAACTGGTGTTGGTTTAAATATGGAAACTGATATCTGCTATGATGGGAAGCAAAAAGAATCCAAAAGCAGCTGGAATCAATGGCTGCAGGTGAGGGGAATGAATGGAGCCCTAAGCTGGTGATAGGCTTCTGCAGGAGTTGTAGGATCTTCTCATCCCTTGGGGACACTGGCTGGGCTCTGAGGGTTCAGACATTGGCATCTCCAGTGATCTCTGATCCTCAGAGCACCTCTGCTGGCTTGGCCCTGTGCCCCACTGAGCCCCAGCACTGATGGTAGTGCCCTGGATGAAACCACACTGCTGGAGCTCTGAGGATCCTGAACAAGCTGTTTAATTTGGGGCAGTGATGAGGGCTGGTGCAGCCCTCATCTTCCTCCCTGCTCTGAGGGGAGCTATCTCCACCCTCTGGTCTTGTGTGTTTGGGGCAGGTCTCTGCTCATTGAGGGGTTGCTCTGTTTAAGAAAATGCCCTTTTCTGGCCCTGCTCACTGTGCCATGTCACTCCCTGACTTCAGTGAGCTTTCCTGCTGAGTCTTCCTCCATGCTCTTTCCTGCATGTTCTGGACAGGCTGGATGAGATTTCCCCTCACAACCCTGTGGAATCATGGCCCCACATGATTCCCCCGTCTGCTGAACCTCTTTGCTCCCTGCCTTGTCCTGGCATTGCTGATGGCCCTGTTGGCACTGAGAACGGGCACTCAGCGTGGCCACTCTGCCCTGGAGGCAGCAGGGAGGTGATGGGGCGTCCAGAGTTGCCCAGCTGCCTGTCCAAGGGATGGTCTAGGAGGGCATGCACAGGTGGATCAGGGCACTGGATGGCTGCAGTGGGAAAGGGGGGAGCAGGAAGGTGTACACACAAGCCTTATCTCAGAGGAGGGGCAGGGGCAGACCCAGGCGGCTGTTGCTGGGCAGGATGATGGAAGAAGAGGATTATGACAAAAAACAGTAATAACAGGGTGTGCTTCCCCACCTCACTTTTTTTTTTTTTTTTTTTTTTTTTTTTTTTTTTTTTTTTTTAATGCAAGCTCAGATAATGCAGAACACAGCCACAGAGATTTTGGCTCAGATTTCCCAAAAAAACCCTTTTATCTGTGATGAAGCTTGAGACATCTCCAGCACAAAACGCTGGGTTTTTTTTAAAGTTGTTAACGCCTTAAAAGAGGGGTTTAGGAGAGAACAACATTTGGTGTTGGTTATAATCTCACGGCATGAGTCTCTAATATCCCTTGTTCACACAAATAGATACACCCAGCTACCTCCAAAGCATCCTTCAAGAAAATCGATGAGGAAATGGGATTTGCCATGTTGGTCCAGCTCACTCAGGGTCCCCTCTTCAGAGGTGACTGGACTCATGCACTAAAGGTGAAAATCCTCTGCCACCCACATGAACACTTCTGCAGCAGCCTGAGAGGGAAAGAAATCCCTTTGGAGCACTGTATCTCCTCATATTTTAAGTAAATATTTTGGCTATCACTGTTGGAGGGCCAAACCCTGTTACACTGCTGCAAAGCCTTTGGTGTTGTCCAGGTTGGAATTAATTTGGGGATTGGTTGGCAGGACTTGCTCCAGGCCCCCCTTATCTAGGGGGCCAGTTCCAGGAAGCTCCAACAGTTAAATCATTACCTCAAAAAGAGGAAAACAGAAGTGAAATCTGATGGGCACTGTTGATGTTGATGTCACCCATAGAAGGATGCCAGCTGTGTGTCCTGCTGTGCCTCTCTGCTGTTACACACTGAGATGTGACCAGCACCACCAGCGTGCCATCTCTGAGGGCTTGGTGAAGTTGGGAGAAAAAGGTACAGCAATGATTTGAGCAAGGTGTTGTGGTGAAGTAGGTGATTTTCAGAGCTTCTGTCCAACCTCCATTTACTCTGTGATTTGCAAATTTTTGACATATCTCTGCAATTTTCCCCCTGAGGATTGAATCCATGGCTTTAACTGTTTTTCTCTAACTGGAACAGAGAACTATGATAGAAGCTTACAATGTTTTGGATTGGACAGGACTTAAAAGCCCACCCAGTTCCACAGTGGCAGTTCCACCACCTGCCATGGCAGGGACACCTCCCATTATCCCAGGTGGCTCCAATCCCCATCCAGCCTGGCCTTGGGCACTGCCAGGGATCCAGGGGCAGCCACAGCTTCTCAGGGCAACCTGTGCCAGGGCCTGCCCACCTTCACAGGGAAGAAGCCCTTCCTAATTTCCATTCTAAATCTACCCTCATTCACCTTAAGGCCATTTCCTCTTGTCCTGTCACTACAATGCACCTGAAAATGTCCCTCTCCAGTCTAAGCAAATCGTGAACTCAAGAGCGCTGCTTCTGTTCATCAGCTAGAGAAGATATGGAGCAAACCCAAAAAGTGTGGGCTTCAGTGCAATCCTCGTGCCAAGACAGGTTGGAGTAGGACAGCTCAAGGTGGACAGTTTGTCTCATCAGGTTCTTGAGGAAGGAATGTCTGACTCAAAGTTATGCCACTTGTCCAGGGTGTGCGGTACCTCAGCCTGAGCCACAGGGAGGTTTCCTGCGGTTCAGGTGACCATTTGACAGCTCTGTACCCACTGCAACAACCCTGTGAGAGCACTCTTATGACTGTTCCTCCTTTTATGATGAAACAAAGAGGCAGTTTCTCACCTATTCCACTTCCCACAGGTCCTACCAGCTCTGTCTTAATGTGATTTGGACTCAGGTCTGGAAGTATCAAGCAATAGATCCCTCTGTCCTGTCCCTCTGTCCCCCATCCCTCTGTCCCTCTTGTCCTGGTGATGTTCATCTGACCATGCAGGTTCCATGAGTATTCAGACATCCAGGTGGATAGCAGCCCTGTTGCAATGCTGGGGCCTCAGGCTTGTTATCACACCACACACCTGAGCAGTGCATCACTGTGAACATCCTAGCTGGGCAGGCAGAAACATCAGCACTTCTCTCTGTGTTCAGCCTCTGTGCTGGCTATGGCTGTTTGCCATCCTGATGCAGTACTTCCAGAGGTTTTCTTTCTTTGAGGAAGCTGGTGTTACTCAGTAGTGCCTAATGCCTGTTCCTCTTCTCCCTGGCAGCGCCATCCCTCCTCCCACCCGCACAGTTGCTGCAGCTCCAAGCCACATGCTCCATCTGTGCCAGGGACACAGTGGTTCTTGCTGCCTGCAGGCATGTCCCAGCATTCACAGAACTGTGCTAACTTTGCCCTTCTGCCTTCTGTTCACCACCTTCCAGATCTGCCCTTTCTGGTTCTCTCCACACTGTTGTCTCCAGGACTTTTCCAGCTCTAGGATGATGTCTGGTCCTGGATGCAGGACATTCCCACTCTGGACTGTCCTCAATGGGAGTGGACAAAACTCTCCTGGTACCAAGGTGAGCAGTCCACTAGTGTTCACTTCAAAACCCCATGCTCATTCAAGCTGTAAATGCTTCAGCCACTGTTATTTCTACCAGGAACCACATCAGGGGTTAGCTCGAGTTTCTTTCTTTTAGCAATCACAGAATCTCAAAGAGATTTGGGTTGGAAAGACCTTGAAGCTTATCCCATTCTATCCCCTGTGTTCACCTTCCACTCTCCCATGTTGTTCTAAGCCCTGTCCAGCCTGGCCTTGGACACTTCCAGGGATGGGGCAGCCACAGCTGCTCTGGCAACCTGTGCCAGGGCATCACCAGCCTCCCAGGGAAGAATTTCTTCATAATAATATAAATTTTCTGTGTCAGTTTAAAGCTACTCCCTTTGTCCTATCACTACATGCCCTTGGTAATAAGTCCATCATGCTGCTCAGAGCAGCCTGCTGACTCACTGCTGGTCACAAAACTGAGCTGCAAAACCCACCCACTTGTGTCCCACCGCTGCTGTGGTGCTGCTGCCTGCACTTCTCTGGGTAAATCCAGTCCACTTGCAAAATTTCCTCTCCAGCAGGGTGCACAGAGGCATGTGAATTTCTAATGACAGCTGAGATTTGTGAGTATTGACTTCATTATTCAGTGATTAAAATATTCCAGCTTCATTGCAACACAGGGGTGCATTAATGATTTATAGTATTGCATGTTGATTTGACACCTTAGCAACCTTTAAAAGTGGATTGTGCCATGGATTCTTCTGAAATCTGGAAATCAGATCTTAAAATTTAGCAGCTCATTGACTTGAAAGGTAGGGCAGTGGACTGGACACAGCAGAGGGGTATGGTGGCACCAGCTGCCTGAGGGAGTGGCACTGGCCGGGGGACACCATCCATTTCCAAACATGACAGGGGGCTGGTGCCTGGCGTGGCTGTGCTGATTCTCTGTCATTCTTGAGGGACCTTTTTCAGAATTTTATGTCTTTTATAAAGTGATGGGGTCCTGGGAGCACACAGGCTTCCAGGAGTATTTCTGGTCCATGACACTTCTCTCCATGCCTCTGTCCCACCTTTCCATGGGACAGAGCCCTGTGACCATCTGTCGCAGCAGAACACCCCAGCCCGTCTTGCTCCTCTAGTGAAGAAGGCTGAGAATGAGACACAGCCACTTGTGTCTTTGCTGTCCCTGCAGGGAGTCCATCACTGAGTGTCCATGTCCATCTTCTGCCTTACCTGTTATTATCAGCAAATGCTTTGAGACCTGCTTGTACAGTCTCTTGTACACAGTGGGGGTCCCCATCGATCCCTTCATCTCTTACCACTGCTCTTAGCAGACTCCTGGGGCTGTGTCTTTTCCTCTTGCCTGTGTCCTGAGAAGAGCAGGAGGGACAATTTCAGAGGTACAGATGGGAGGAGGGATGCTTCATTCCAGACATCCCCGTTACAGGATTTCCCCCTTGAACTGATGCCTGCAGCAGCCTCAGCCCCTGGGGACCTCCAGGCCCCTTTTGGGAGTTTCATCCTATATCCTTTTATCTCCACTCCTTCCTATGCCAATTAGCTGCTTGTTTAAGGTGCTGCAAACTTCACTTGATAAGTTTACCTAATTGCTTCACTTAAGTTAATTACTTCTTGGCTGAACAAGAAAGCAACATAATTGATGTCAAAGCATATTTGTCACTTTCATTAATGTCCCTGTCCATGGGAGTGGGAGAACTTGGGCCTCTAGCACCACAACACCCTTCATTGACAGGGCAGCACCCTGCTCCCCAAGGCTCCTGAAGGCTGTCGGAGAGTGGAGGTGGGTGCTGCACCTCAGGCAGCCCTGCCTACCTGTGTGCCCCCAAGGGCAGGTTACAGTGTGCTGGTGATGCTGCCTCCTGCCCCCAGTTCTTGCCAGACCCTGGGAACAGGCGGCAGTTTTGAGGCACTCTTGGTAAATCCCATTATCCAGCACTGCCTGTCTGATGCATAGGCAGGGCAGGTGAGGGCAGGGAGGCTGCCCAGAGCTCAGGTAATGAGCCCCATTCCAGGCAGCAAACACCTCTGGCATTAACCTGTTGTGGGTAAAGGGATGATCCTCATGGAGCAGCCTGCCTGACATGGGGAGCAGCATCATGGGGACACCCTGGGCCAGATCCAGAGCAGACCCTGCCCAAGGCTAAATCCAGTCCCTACTCTGCATGCAGGCTGGATTTGGGCGAGGATACTGTCTCAAATTACTTCCCTGAGTCCTAGCTGTTCACTGGGAGTTAGCAGAGCTGGCAGGATGCTGAGCTGAGGTCTTTGCTGCTAAATGAGGCTGGCAGTGATTGTCAGGGAGTTTGCGTCTACTTCTTTCTTCTGGAGGGTTCTTATTTTTGTTCCCTTTGCATGTGAAAGGATTTGAGGCAGTAGGTTAGCTCATAAAAAGGTTTCCCTGGGAGCAGCTGCCTGCTGGACTTGAGGTGAATGCCCTGGAGAAAACGCCTCCCACTCCAATGAAATCTTCCTCCCGTGACCTGCACTGGGAGGTGAACTTTTGTGCGAAAGAAAGATAATCCCCTTCGCTCACCGGGACTGAAGGCGCTGTGATAAAAGCTTTATTCAAGATCAAAGACATATGCTTTTTTTTTTTCTTTTTTTTTTCAAATTACTACCTCAAACAAAAAGTTTGGTTTATGCTGGATTGCAGCTCAGAGTGGTGACAGCTCCACAGCTCATCTTCCTGGCTGGTCAGTGCCAGTGGGGATGGGGACAGTGTGGGGATGGAGGGCACCGGGACCATTATCCCAGCACAAAGAGGGTTTAGGGGCTCAGCTCCATTTCCCAGTGCACAAAACCACTCAGGGTTCAGGTTCCCTTTCAGTCAGAGGGATTATCAGGCAGCTGGAGCAGTCAGGGGTGGTGGGGGGGAAGCCTGGGGAATGGTTTGTGTTTGATCTTGCTCAGCAGTTTCATCTGTGCGAGTGTCCGGCGGGAGCTGTGCTTGGGGGTCCAGGAAACCTTCTGTGCTGGAGGTGACATAAAGGGCTGGGGCTGCTCCAGTGGTTTGCACTTCAGAAGTCAGACCATGAGTCCAAAACTCTGGGCTCAGATACAAATTGCAGGGTTGTTTCTTCATTATTGGAGCCCCAGTGCTGGGACCATTTTTGAGGCTTTCTGCCAGCTGCAGATATTTCCCTGCAGCCAGCCAGGCTGGTATCCAGTAAAAGTCCACCCAAAGTGTCTCTTCTCAGGGTGCTCAATGTCTTGTATCAATATCAAAAGTGTTATCAGGACTTTCCATTCTGTGGGATACCCTGCAACTGAGGATAACTTGTTTGGTAGGGTGTATCACAGGATACCCAGCTGCAGGACTTCCAATGTCATGGGACACCCCCAACACACATACTCCATGTCCCCAGACACTCTTTGGTGTAAGACACCCCATGCCCCATCCTGCAGAACAAAGAGCAGCTACAGCATGAGAAGCTTGATTACCAGGATCACGTATTTCAGTCAGTGAAATAAGTCCTACATAACCCCACTTTCACCCCAGCACTGATTTTCACATCACAGCCGTGCAAAATGGCAGAGGTTCTCTTTCTTCTGCTGCTATATCCTCTCCATGTTTAGCCCTTTGTAAAATGAAGGATCACAGGCCGAATATGTGCTCAGGATAACTCCTCTGAAGCTAATGGACTTATTATGGTCCCTCATTTCAGACCTAAGCTCAGCAAACCTGGTCTCAGGGGGAAAAAAATCTTTCCAGGGATGAAATTCATTCTGTTGTGTGCAGCACGTTTTGCATGGAGATAAAGTTCCCTCTGTGTGGCTTCTGCAGGGCCTGGTCCCCTTGCTGTCCCCAGGCACTGCTGGGCATGCAGCCCACAGCCCAGATCCAGCTCTGCTGCAGTGATGAAAAGTCTGTGTCCCAACTGTGCTGATCCAGGGACATCAGATGATGTTTTCCAGCTTGTTCTGGTGAAAATATAGCAATCCACAGGTCAGGGCATTGGAAAATACCTACTTGCCTTATGCTGTTAGTATTTAGAGAATTTGCTCTCCAGCATCCTCCAGCTGGCTTAGGCACAACTGTCTCACCAGATCAGCATTAGGCTGGGAGAAGATCCTCCCTGACAGGACCAAGGAACCAGGAAGAGTGGACCAGCAGCTGTATTGCTGATAGGATGCCACCACCTGCAGCTTGAAACCTCCCTACCTTATGCTCCTCCTGCACAACCTTCCCCTGCACCCATATACAGGTGCCAGCTTGGATGTGTGAACATGGCTACTGAGATTGAAATGAGAAAGCAGGAAGCCCAGGGTCTGGCTGAGTTCAGGATCTCATGGCCCAAGCAGAGATAAAAGGGATGTTTTCCCAGAGGAGCTTATTGAGACTGTGGCCATATCATAGGCTGTTGCAAACAAATATGTTTTGAGAGGCTGAGATAGAGATTGCTCCTGATTCCTGCTGGGAATCCTCAGAACAGAGTGTAAAATCAGTACAACATCCTGCGTCCCTCCAGAGAGAGGAGTGATATGGACACCTGGTCCCACTGAAGGGTTGCAGGGCTCTGGTTTGCAGTTTTGAGGTCTGTCTTCAATTAAAGAAGAGCAGCTGAGCTGGGATAGTTCCCAAGTCTTGGGGAGGACTTCCCTTCCCTGGAAAGAAAATGCAGGAAGTTTTTGATGTGGGGAAGAGCTTTCACTGAGGCCTTGGCCAACACCAAATTCTTCTGCTGTGCCTGTGGGGTGGAGCAACGCCACACTCCATTCTTGTGGCTACCAAGGGTGTGGACACAAGCCTCACAGAGCTGTCTGACAGAAGTCAAGGAACAGGTGGATAAAGGAGAGGGGCACAACCCAGACCTTCTCATAGGAAAGCTGTCCTTTTCTTTACAGTCAAAGCTGCACTGTCAAAGGGGTCGTTCTGGACACGGGGGACTGGCAGCACGGTGGCTGATGGAAGTGCACTCTCACTGGGTAATCCAAGAACTCTAATGATCTGCCTTTGATCTCCTATTCAACAGGGAGATTTATTACAGCTTTCATTTCAAGTCAGAACTGATGAATTTCAGTGGACTTGTCGAGTGGCTACAATCTGGAGGCATTTATCTTTCAGGAGGAAGAAACCATCTCCTCTCTCTGTTTCTTAAAATGATGGAGGGGAGACACGGTGCCCAGCCAGTGAGCCTCAAATGATGTCTGCAGCGTGACAGCAAAGTTTGCCTTGCTCAGGGCAGGCTCTCTGCTCTAGCTGTGGACCAGCAGCTGCTTCAGGGGTTTTTCTGCTCTGACACAAAGTTAATCTGCTGATTACATGTTGCTCTCCCTCTCCCCTGCTTCTGCAGACAGCCCAAAGGGACTGAGATCCGGCATCACAGGCTCCCAGGGCCATTTCCCTGCAGCTGAGGATCCTCTGGATCTGAAAGATGCCTCTGCTTCTCCAGCAGAATGTGACCTGGAAACCTGATGTCCAAAACTGTCTTTTAGATTGTGCAAAGGACCTCAGTTGCATGTAAACGATTTTCTGCAGTTTAATCAGAATCTACACATTTTGCTTCTGGGTGCTCATAGGTCCTGGGGGGAGCCCATTCCAGACTTTTCTTGTAGGTGCAGTTTACCTGTCCCATCTAACTCTATTTTCTCTCAACACCCCCCTGCTGATGCAGGTCTGCAGCTGCAGACCCCTTAGAGGAGTTCCAGGATGGCATGTGCCACCCTGCAGCAGGGGAAAAGCTGGGGCTCTTTGCTGAGTAATGCCAAATTTACCATTCCTAAGGGCCACAGAAGGAGGCCCTCAGGAATTTAGCAGCAAAGGCTCATTTAGCAGTAAAGACCATAGGCACTATTTGCAGCCTCTTCTCAAGCAGCTCCTGGGCAAATCTTGATGGTGTTGCTGCTGGTCTCTCTCCACACCATGCAGCTGCAATGGCAGGAGTGTGTTTCTGTTACGTGTTGGCACTGGTTTGGGATTTGCACTGAGAGATGCAGTCCAACTACATCTGCAGCTATTTCTCCCAGTCTCCAGAACTGGTGCCATTGCTTTGGTTCATCCTCTGCCGCCTCCTGTCCCCATCAATCCCTTTGGGGAAGAGGCTTTCCCCTGCTCAGAGGCTGTACCTTCTTGAAGCTCTGTCTCAGTGCAGCAATGAGTGTCCCAGGAGCACCATGCAGGTGAACTCAGCATCCATGTAGCTCCTGTCTCAGCCTACTCTTCCGACCCTGGAACCGTAACTCAGGGGCACATGGCAGAGTTACAGCCTACCAGGAATGCTGGTGCTGCAGCACATCACTGTCAGAATGGCAAGAGGACACATTGAAACATGCAGATCTGTTGGTTATTACTGTGTGCCCACCTGCTTACAAGGACTTAGGATACTCTGTTATCAGAGACCTGTGGAGAGTGGGACAGGAGACTGTCGTTCAGTTAACAGGTGATGATGCACACTCAAACCCCAGAACACAAACATCATTACCAGAACTCTGTTAAAACTAACCTTGTTTTTTCAGTGAGCTGTGGATTTTGACAGAATTGTTTACTGGAGAGATGCAAGGCTAGGTGTGTGTGAAGGTAGTGTCATTCCACATGCTGTTTGCTTTATGTAATTTCTTGCTTTGAGGCTGCTTAGCAAGGTCTAAATTCTTCAACAGAAATGCTGATACAGTGCATGATTGGTAAAACTTGCCATGTGGGATGAATACTCCCTTTTCAGGAATTTCGATTTAAAAGTCTGATTGGACTGAATTAATACCAATCATGTCTAAGTTATAATGATGTTAGCTGTTACCATGAAAATTAGAAATTTGTATACCTGGAAAAATATTTGCAAATCGATACACTAAGAGCCACATTTATCACTATGTGCCTAATGTTTTAGTTCGTGGACAGGAAGATTCATATTTGTAAGATACTGTGGCTCCTTAGAAAATTCAGTAGATGCCTCCTTGGAAATATTTCAGGTGGATATGAATGTAACACAGTGTTAAGCCACAGCAATTAATGCCACTCATAAATCAGGCATTCCTGTGCTCACTTGAAGGCAAACCCTGTGTGTTATCTGCAGAAGCTATTAGAGAATTAGATATAATTAGCTCATGACTCTCTACTGTAAAGGCAGGCAGAATTGTGCTGGCTTCACTTGTTCACTTGCTTTTTACCTCACAGCTTTGATAAAGTAATTTTATTGTGAATCTTTTGCCATGAAGACACACGTGACAGCATTTTGGTTAGTTACAGCTATTTAGTGATTCAAACATAGTTATTCTTCCTTGCCACTTATAAATTTGAGTTGATATTAAAACAGTTTAAATTGATGGACCACAAGTACAGTAAACATTTGCTCATTCCTTTAGAATAATCTGAAACCATGACTTTGTAGCTGTTTAGTCCCACATGTCAGTCTTACACACTGACTGACCTAACTGAGCTACATGTGCAAAACTCGTGGCAGTATTATATAGGTCCTTGATGTTTTATTCCTAAATATTTATATCTCATTACCTTTAATAGTCCAAAATCTATTGTACAGACAGTCTTGAAAAGCTGTCTTACCATCTTGGAACTGAACAGGTTTAAAGTACAATTTGGCAAGATATACACTGTTGTCATTTTTCTGAGTAAAGCTGCACCTGAATAAACCCTGGCAAACTTACACCAGAAAAGTCCTGACTATGAACAAGTATTTTCAATAATATTTGCACTTACCATGAGCTATTCTCAAAAATAAATAATATATAATCATTTAATGCATCATAAATGCATTTGCCACACCTTTATAATCTCTCCAGTAAACCCATGTTGCTGCTGTTTAAGTTACAAATCAGTTGGTTGCCTGCATATTGTTCATTGATGCTTAACTGTTGTATGATAAATTTTCAACAGCTTTCTTGTAATGATGGAGTCAAAGTTAGTTAAATTCTTTTGTTTCTGAAACTTTTAAAGGAACACTCTCAACTCTAACTTTAGTTTTGTTAAATTTAAGTGATGTTAGGTTTATGTTCTGTAAATTTAAAGTTCTTTAAATTCATTTAAGTTCTGCCAAGTTTAGGTTATGTTAAATTTAAGTTCTGTTAAGGTTAAATTCTGTTAAGTTTAGTTTCTGTCAAGTTTAAGTGAAGTGTTGTTCAGTTTAAGTCCATTATTTTAAGCTCTGTTAAGTTTAAATTCTATTAAGATTAATTTCTGTTCCGTTTCAGTAATGTTAACTTTAAATTTTGTTAGGGGTACTTTTTGTTATGTTTGGGTGATGTTAAGTTTAAGATCTGTTGAAATGTGCTCATTTAAATTACAAGATACAGTTATTTTGTTATAGGACAAGATGGAACTGACTGAAACAATTATGATGAAGAATTTGGTAAGCAACTGTTTAAGAATATAAGATACTAGGTTGTGCAAAAATATGTGAGGATGCAGTTTATTAGATCCTTAATTTCAAAGAAAATTCTATGGGTTTAAACATTCTACATTGATCAATTAACGTAATTATTCATAACAATCTTTGCTGTTTTATCTTCCATAGGTAACACAGAGGAATGAGTAACAATTCCAAATTATGGCTGCTATTAATTGTAAGCTGTTTAGAACTTTGTTTCTTACTTTTATTTTGCTTTATTTTCATATATGCATACATGTGTGGAAAAACATACTCTCAACTTCTTAGGATGGTTACTGTTGATGTATTAATGATTCTGAATATGTTGTGGACGTCACAGTGTGAATTCACTGACTTTTCATAATGGGCATTATCCATAGGATATTATTTGAGGTTGGCACATGCATTGCTTTGGTTGTTTGGACTATGTTTGTGATACCATTGACTGCTTAGCTAAGGATGAATGACAATGCCAGCTGCTTTACAAACTTTCCCGTACCGTTGGTAGCTATCTGAAGGACATGTATAATTTTAAGGAACTTTCCTAACTGCTATTACTAAAGGCTTGTTCATAGGATATGTTAGGGAAAGCCTTCCAGTTAAGGCCTTCACCCTGGCCAAGCCCCAGCCCTAGCTGGTTGGAAGTATGCCAACAGACCCAGGTATTTTCTGCATGAAAACTGTACTCAGGTCACTTTGACTTGCCAATTTGGGCTTATAAAAGCTGGACCCCCTTTTGAGGTAAACCTAGAAACTTTTCCCAGGAATGGTTCTCTGGGTCCTCACTGTGAATCAGGGTTTGCCATCTATTGCAGACTCTCAGTGATGGTACAGTATTTAGGCAATTGATGATGCATCATTCTAAATAACAATGCTTTTTCTTGTGTGCTAATTATTACATGTATTACCTTGCTTATTTTTGCTTGGTGTGAGTTTATTGCTTTGCCTCATGCATTGCTTTACTTTTATGTTGCCTTCGTGTTCATAGTGAGAGACGCGCATGTTGAAAAAACAAAGAAGGGGGAATATGGCTCCTCAAGAACATTTAGATAATGCAATACTTATACAAGAATTTCTGAAAGCAGATCATCAATTTTGATCCCCGACAGAGTGTTACTGCTCTGAAGATTTGCAGATACAGAACCTGTGGAGGCCAGAAATCTGGCCAAGCAAAAGCCTGCTGAGCTCCCCTGGAGGACCAACCCCTAAACCCCAACCCCTTTGGTATGGTGAGCAAAAAGAGCATCCCGCTGCGCTCCTTGGTTTTTATGCCGATTCCTTGTTTCCCATTGGCCCTTCCACCTTGCTCCACCCCTGTGCCCTCATCCCAATTGCCATGGTGTTCTGTCCCACCCCTCGAGATCCCTATATAAACCGTTGCTGTCGGTGCCTGAGTGGCTCTTTTGTTCTTCCATGGCTTTGAGGAGGAAGCTCAATAAAGGGTCTCCTTGGAACACCACACTGTGACCCTGTCTCTCCTTCTGGATTGACTGGATCGTAGAAAAGCTGAAATCACCTGGTGTGAGCACAGACATGCCTGTGCCCCCAAGGTGTCTTTTTCAAGACACTTCTTCGGGAAGGTTGCGACACTCTGAACAATGCTGGCCATGACAGAACCGGTTTCTAGAAGTTTTACATAAGGATCTACAACTGGATGTGCAATGGCAAGGCCGAGCTGATTTACTAACCTAGGGGAGGACATAGGCATGTGTTTTTATTGCAAACAGGTCTAAAGTGGTTACCTGCTTGTCTGGACAAACATTGATAGCCTCTGAGGAGATGAGGCCCAGTGAGAGGAGAAATGACCTAATCACAGCCCAGCCCTGGTGCCAATGCAGGAGCAGGGGTAGGACTGCCAGGACATGGCCTTGTCTGGAAGCTCATGAAGGCAGCCTGCTTGTGTTGCACTGCACTCTCTGTCACTTTATTGTGTTCCTGCTGACCTTCTTCAGTTATTCCCTGTTCCATGCTTCCAGAAGGACATTCAGTAATGTCAAAGACAGCATTTCTATCTAATGGACTTCCTCCTACCTAAACAGCACGGCCTCTGAGCTCCAGCCATATGAACTTTGGAAGAGGAGCCATTTCTTTCTACTTCCTGGGGACATTGGACACCATCTTTCTGTTTTCCTCTGCTGTGAGTGTCTTTGCCAGTGGCATGGTTATATTTGATGGGTTTTTTATTGATTGTGATCTGTGTTCCTTGTATCTTATCCTGTGTCCAGCAGATGACCAGTAATAGTCTTAATAAGATTATGGCCTTACAGGTGCAGACTGTTTTGGCATTAGGGTACATGAAACCTTAGCATAAAAAACAAAGGGGGAGATGTTGCATATTGGTAAAACTTTACAAAATAAGGGCCTTGTTATCCTTTTAAAAATACGCTCAGGCCTATTACTTTGACTAAGTAGAAAAGGACTATGGGGAAGTGACTCAGATGAATTAGAGGTAGAAAAATAAGTTGTATAACTACTACATGTTCACATTGTGGTTTATGGTGATTAGTTGAATAACATTTGTTGTGCTTAAATGGAATGTAACTGATAAAGGCCTAACTGCTTAAAAAGTCCAGGTTTTGCAATAAAGAGTTCTCTCTTGCACCTGCCTGGGGAGTCTGCATCACTTTGCTTTGTAACTGTGGACCTCTTAAACTCATGAACAGGCAGGTCCTGGGTCACAGGGCACAGCCAGGGAACACTTTTAAAAGTTAAGGAACAAGTCTTCAAAGTCCTTCTTGTGTTACCTTTACTGTCCCTTTTCCTGGCCACAGATCCATCAGAACCTTTCTTCTCCAGAAAAAGCCCTGGGAAAGGAAGAAGTTGAGAATCAAGGAGCAAACCCAGCCAGTGCCCAGGAATGCAGGTGCATTGCTGGACTCTGAGTTTTTTGTAAGTTCTTCCCAAGCCCTGCTCCCCAAAATCAGATTATGAAACCTTTGACTCAAATTAATGCAAACAAACAGATCGTGCAGAGAGCCATAAAAATAAAGTATCATAATAAAAACCCTAAATTGAGAGCATCTTCTGTAAACAGAGCACTGTAAACACAGTGATTTGTCTCTCTGCAATGATATTTGGTGAGGTATGAAAGAGCCCCAAGAGATGGCAGGAAAACACAGCTGTTCTCTCCTTGCAGGAGGTGAGGAAGGAGAGGACGGATGGGAATGCAGCACAGCTCCGATGGCTCCAGGGTCAGCACAGGCTCCACTGCACTCCCGGAATGGGAAGAGGGATCCTCCAGGATGGGTCAGATTGGAGGATCTACAGTGGGTCACTGGTGCCAAGATGGGTCAGATTGCAGGGACTACAGTGGGTCACTGGTGCCAGGATGGGTCAGATTGGAGGATCTACAGTGGGTCACTGGTGCCCCCTCCCTGCTTCAGCAGGGCCATCCCAGAGCACAGGGCATAGGATTATGTTCACACAGCTCTGGAATTCCCCAGGGAGGAGACTCCACAGCCTCTCCGGGCTCTACTCAGGGCTGGGCACTGCACAGAGAAGTTGTGCCTCCTGTGCAGGGAGAATTGCTGGGCTCAGGCCCTGCAGAGCCTGGGCCCTGCTCTGCCCCTCCCTGCACACAGGGACACCCAGGGCTGAGGGCCCCTCTCAGCTGGGGCTCCTCTCCAGCCTGAGCAGCCCCAGCTCCCTCAGCCTTTCCTGGTCACCCAGATGCTCCAGGCCCTCCTCATCCTCACAGCCTGAGCTGGCCCTGCTCCAGGAGCTCCTGTCCCTGCTGTGCTGAGGATCCAGAGCTGGACACAGCACCCCAGAGGTACCTCCCAGGGCTGGGCAGAGTGGCAGGATCACTGGCTGACCTGCTGGGAATGCTCTTCCTGATGGTCCCAGGATCCCATTGGCTCTTTGTACCCAGGTCGCTCTGCTGGGCAGACACCTTGTTGTCCCTGGGTCCTTCTCCACAGAGCTGCTCCAGCAGGTCCCCCCCAGCCTGGGGTGGTTGTTTCTCCCCAGGTGCAGGACCTGTATTTCCCTGTTCTCTACTTCCAGACAGCTCTTCTCTGCCCATCATCATATTAAGGTCCTCAGTTCCCCGTGTTTTCCTTCCATTTTGCTCTGGCTCATTCCTCTTTCCACAATCCGATGCAGAGTGTTTAAACCAACACTGGGCCCTGATTCCCAGCTCTCTGGAGTCAGCACCTTTTCCTGGTGCCACGGAATTATTTGCATTATTTGCAGATTTGGATGAATGTCTGACTGACTTCTATGTGGAAAAAGGGATTTTGGTGATTACTGAATTCCCAGGCAGGGAATCTTCCGGAGATAAGAAGCTGAAATGGTGCCAAACATCCTGGGAAGGCTTGTTCTGCACAGGGAACACAACATTTCAACATTTGTAAGGAATATGAATAGCATTTCCATGGAAGGAGATGAGGTGGAGCAACTGGAAATTTCTCTCTGGAAAAGGATGGAAGAGGTTGACAGCTGAAAGACAATGTCAGTCCAGGGAGTCTCCTGCATCTTCCACTGCTCATCCCCAGTTACAAATTGCCATTTAGAGCAGAGGGAAGCATCCACTTCCAGCACTCCTGAGTGGACTTTCAAATCCAGGATTTTGACAACTGAACCTTCAAAAGTTGGGATTGGGTCAATTCATTGAGAGCTTCTCCCTGAGCAGAATTCCGACTATAAAAAATGTTCACTTTTCCTGGTCTGTTATTACTATTCCTGCTCTTGAACTTCCCTGGAAAAGCAATTTTCCACCTAGGAAGGTGTCTTAGGTTAGAAGATGTAGCTGAGGGTGTCCATTCTATCACCATCTGTTAGAGATGGGGCAGTTCTCTGCTGTTCATGGGGCAGTTTTCTTGATCTCTCCCACAGCCAATCCTCCCTCCAGGAGATCTCTGCTGTCCATGGCCAGTGAGTGTCCCTGCATGGCTGATCCAATTCCAGCATCCCATGGGGAGATGCTCCACCCAGGGTAGGAGCCAAGCATTCCTCCCTGGATCCAGTCTGAGATTTGGGACACCAGGGCAGCCTTTGCCCCCTGCATTGCCAGAGGAGCAGCTTTCTGCTGCCCTGCATGGCCAGAGGGAGCCCAGGCCCATCTGCAGCAGCCCTGGAGCTGCAGAGGAAAACTCCCCCCTTGTGCAGGATCCCTGCTGCAGCAGAGCCACAGCTGGCACTGCAGGAGGGCTGAGCCCCCATGGGATGGGGCTGGGACACCGCCCTGACACACAGGGGGCAGGGACTGCTCTGACTCTGGCAGTGTTGTTTTATATTATTGCATTTTTAATTTTATTTTTATTTTCTTCCCTAATAAAGAGCAGTTATTCCTACTCCCATATCTTTGCCTGAAAGCCCCTAATTTCAAAATTATAATAATCTGGACGGAGGGGGTTTACATTTTGAACTTCAGGGGAGGCTCCTGCCTTCCTTAGCAGACACCTGTCTTTTCAAACTAAGACAGATTGGCTTTACAAGTCCTACTAAATAGCAATAAATAAAATTAGTAATAAACTTATTACCAATTTCTAATAATATCAAAATATGAAACTTTTCAAACAATGACAAAGAAGAAGTTTTAAATTATTTACATTTTTCCTCCTGAAACTCATGTACTGATTTTTAAAAATTCTGGCTTGGGAAATTTTCAGAAAGATTTTTAACCCTTTCTCCCAGTTCTTTGAGAAGGCTCCAAACTGTGAAGGAAGATGAGGAGCACTGGGTTTCCAGCTAGGTTCCCACAGGGAAGGGAGCTAAGGGGCTGCAGCTGCAGCCAGGGATGGCATTCTAGGGGGAAACAATGAAGTTTATCCACTTATCCAGCTCTTCTAGTGGTTCATGAAGATTCAAGGCAGGTTGGACAGTCATGAAGATGTTCAAGGAGGTGTCCAAGGTCAGGTTAGGCAGGGCTTGAAGCAACCTAGGATAGTGGAAGGCGGGGGTGGAAGAGGATGAGCTTTAAGGTCCCTTCCCACCCAAACCATCCCATGATCCCATAACTGAAGCATCCCAATTTCTCCCATCTTCAAGGGCCGCTCAGGAAAAAGGAGCAAATGATGCCCACGGAAACTTTGCAGCCGTGGGCTGTGAGAAGGGACCAGCACAGGCTCTGCTGCCTCTCCAGAGACTGGCATGGGAGGAATGATCTGGGAATGATTGACTCGGGAAAGGAAGGTTTGTGAAAAATATTTCTGGTTTGGAATGATTTGGGAAGGGATGATCTTGGAAGGGAATGTTTGAATAAGGAGGATTTGGGAAGGAATGATTTAGGAAAGAAATTATTTGAGTGGGGATGATGGTTGGGATGATTTGGGAAAGGAAGGTTTGGGAAGGGATGATTTAGGTGGGGATGGTTTAGAAAGCTTTGGCAGGGGATGATTTAGGTGGGGAGGATCTTGAAAGGAAAGTTTTGGGAAGGGAAGGTTTGGACAGGGAGGATTTGAAAAAGGGATGACTTGGGTGGAAATTACTTCAGAAAGGAATAATTTGGGAAGGGAAGTTTTGGGTGGGGAGGATTCAGGAAAGGAAGGTTAGATAATGGAATGTTTGGAAAGGGATTATTTGGGTGGAGATCATATCAGTGGGGGAGGTTTGGGAAGGGATTTTTTGGTCAGGGAGGGTTTGAGAAAGGGATGACTTGGGTGGGAATGATTTTGGAAGGGATGACTTAGGAAGGGATGTTTTCAGGGGGGAGGATTTGGGAATGGAAGGTTTGGGAATGGAATGTTTGGAAAGGGATGATTTGTGTGGGGATGATATGGGTGGGGAGGTTTGGGAAGGGAATGTTTGTGTCAGGAGGGTTTGGAAAAGGGAAGATTTGGGAATGGATGGTTTTGGTAGAGAGGGTGTGGGAAGGCATGGTTTGGGTGCAGATGATTTGGGAAGGAATGGTTTGGGTAGGGAGCTTTTGGGAAAGGAAGGTTTGGGAAGGGCTGATTTGGGCAGTTGTGGTTGGGGTGGGGATGCTTTGGTAATGGATGATTTGGGCAGGTGTGGTTTGAGGGAATGTGGTTTGTAAAAGGAAGATCTGGGTGGGGAGGATTTGCGAAAGGTTTGTGAGAAGTTTTGGGTGAGGTGGGTTGGTGAATGGAAGTTTGGGGAATGGAATGTTTTGGTACGGAGGGTTTGGGAAAGGAATAATTTCGGTAGGAATTATTTGGAAAGTAATGATTTGGGAAGGGAAGTTTTGCATGGGGGAGGATTTGGGAAAGGAATATTTGGGAATGGAATGTTTTGGTAGGGAGGGTATAGGCAGGGAGGATTTGGGAATGGAAGGTTTGGGAAGGGATGATCTGAGTGGGGATCATAGGGGTGGGGAGGTTTGGGAAGGCCCCTGTGCAAGCCAATGATTTCCTTCCCCACAGCCCTGGGCTGCACACGTGTGGCAGGATGTGATCCCAGGGCCTGATCCCCACATGCACAGGGCACCTGCTGCTGCACACAGCACGGCTGGGATGTGAGTGTGGGTGGCACAGCAGGGTAAGAGCCACTCATGGTCACACTGTCCCTAATCCATCCTGCTGCCTCCCTGCTTGGTAGAGAAGGTTGGGAGAGCTGTCTCTGCCTGCCAGGGTGGCTGAGGAGCAGCCACTGTGCTGGTTGGCCCTGTCCTCATGTGAGGGATGTGTGGTGAGAGCAGCCTCTGGCATTAGCAGGCTGTTCAGGTGTCGGCTGCTTCAGGGGCCACCATGGTCCCCATCCCTGCAGGTGCAGTGGGGACAGGGCTGATGGCCTCACTCAGCAATGCCAGCTCCAGAACACAACGCAGGAGATAGCCCTCAGCAGTGCAGGAGTGGGAAGGAGAAGTCCAAGATACTGTTGTGTCCTGGGCTTCAGGAAATGAGGAGATGCTTGATGACACATCTGGTGAGCTCTGCATTGGCACATGGTACTGGTGTGGAAGCTTCCACCTCAGGCTTTGTGTCTGCTGGATTTGATAGGGTCTTTAGAGGGATCAAGGATGCGGGGGGGGACTGGAGCTGGACAGTTTGGGGGTTTTTCCACAGAAAATGCTGTTTTGCTAATCTTGAAGACATTTTAAATTATCTTGGGAAAAAATACTTCTTTAGATAAAAATGTGGGATTCAGGAGGTTCCAGATTTCTAACATGACCCCTTTGGAAGCCATAAGATTGAAGACCAGAATCTCTTTGTTCAGAGCTGGTCTGTGCTTCAAAAAGGAAAACTGATTCCTCTGCTCCTGCCTGGAGATGCAAAACTCCTTCACAGTCATTCACGTGCCTGTGGGCACTGTGGTGTTTGCTGGGCCCTTTGCAGATGTTGTTTCTGTTTCTGGAAGGAGAACAGTGACCTAGTTCCAGTGAGAAGAGTTGGGGTGTTCTGCACCAGCCTGTCTGTGCAGCACCAGAGTCTGCACCAGTGTTTCCAAACTGCTCCAGCCTCTCCAAACTCTGCTCACTCACATTTGTGTGTTGTTTATCTCTTGAATGGAAAAATAAGATATATGTAGTTTTCTTTTTTATGTGCCCCCTCATGAAGATAATGCTGAGCAGGAGAGCAGACCTGAGCAGTGCTGTCAGACTTCCTCACAGGGACCTTGCTGCAAGGCCATCCATCACCCACAGCCAACTGTCCCATGCAGACAAAATGCCAGAGCCCAGCAGAAAGAGGAGAGAGTGATTCCCTCAGCCCATCACAGACCGAGCTACTCCCACCATTAATCCTTCCAGAGAATGTGGCTCCTTTCTTTCACAATGGCCTTGAATTGAATCAGGGCAGATTTAGAATATATACAAGGGAGGAGTTCCTGGCTGTGAGGGTGGGCAGGCCCTGCCTCAGGTTGCCCACAGAAACTGTGGCTGCCCCTGGATCCCTGGAATGTCCAAGGCCAGGCTGGATGGGGCTTGGAGCACCCTGGGACAGTGGAAGGTGTCCCTGCCATGGCAGGGGTGGCACTGGATGAGCCTTAAGGTTCCTTCTAAGGTTCCCTTGATTCCTGGGCAGCATTGAAAAGATCTTGGTTTCCTACTTACCTGTCTACATTCATGGGGCAGTCACTCAATTTCTGTCTCTCCAACTGCCTCAGTGGACCCTGGATTATTCACCACCAGGCACAAAGGCAGATGACAAATACAAAAGGAGGATAAAGCTGTTCATGAGCACCTGAAACTGTGTTTGCCTCTCTGATAGATCTTTCTTTGGCCAAGACATTGAGGGGATGCTCTGCAGTTTGTGTGTGTTGGTGCGAATGTCCCCTTGGAGCAGCAAATAATCTCCACCTCCCAAATCTCCAGCCTGCAGAAATTCAGATTAGTGCATCCTTCCCCACAGGACTACGACCAGATCCCTGCCCTGAAAACAGCTCATGACCTGAACTTCTCCCCCTGTATCCATCCTGCACAACAGCTTTTGTGCCCTGCCCCTGGCAACAGCCAGCAGAAGAGGCCCAGTTGGCAAAGACCTCTGGCAGTGGCTTTGGCCATGCAGGATGAGGACACAATGACCAACACAACAGGCAGTGGCTGGGGCCATGGTCTGTGAGGTGGGATAAGCAAGATCCCGAGGTGAGAGGTGACCCTGGAATCCCCACTGCTTCCCAAAGGGTGTTAAAGCCAGTTTGTTGTCACTACTGCTGGGGATGGTACACTGGCCAACATCCCAAGTCCCTTCTGTCACACACAAGGGCTTCTGCTCATGCCACTTGGACACTGCTGGGTGCCGAGGGCAAGTGGAAAGGTTCATGCTGGAAATGGCATTAAATAAATCCCTTTCCCAATGCAGTCTCCCACTGAGGTTTTACATCACTTTTGATCTTACCAAAAGGTAAAACAAGCAGGTTTAAAAGGGGAAGTGTCAAGATGACTTCAGATGGGAGCCCTGTTGGATGTTGTCATGCTGGTCCCTGTGTCTGTGTCTGGGACATAAGTTCCCCACTCCCCTCCTCCAGCTCACTTCTCCTGTGATCCCATGGGAAACAATCCTGTCTATCTTAGGGGCTTTTCAAAACCCTCAGGAAATACCCCAGGAAGAGCCTCCCACCACACACAAGGCTCTCTGGGCTCAGAAAAGGGATATTTTGGGAGCTGATGCCCAGGCTGGTGGGATCCTGTCAGCTCTTGCAATGCCCACAGGCTGGAAACCTGACCAGAGCTTGAGACTCAAGGACTGCTCTGTGTGTCACCACCTCTTGGTTTGTTACAGCAGAAAATGGTGACATTTAAAGCTTTCTCCCTAGGAGGAAGAGGAGCACACAATGAGACGTTAATGACGGCCGCCATGCCCTGCAGGCTCTGGGCTCTGCCCTTCCCTGCCATCCTCCCTGCTCCCCATCCACACCACACCTGCACGGCTGGGCTGGGGCTGTTGGCCTGCACAGGAGCAGCGGGGCAGCAGCTGCTGCTCTGGGGGCATGGAGCAGCTGGAAGGAGTGATCCTCCAAGTCCTCCCCATCCTCCTCATCCTCCCAATCCTCCCGATCCTCTCCATCCTCCCAGTCCTCTCCATCCTCCCGATCCTCCCCATCCTCCCAATCCTCCTGATCCTCCCGGTTCTCTCCATCCTCTCCATCCTCCCCATCCTCCCGATCCCCCCGGTCCTCCCGTGGCTGGAGCAGATCCCCTGTGCTCCCTTCTCCCCTCCCGCTGCAGCCACTCTCCGAGCCAAGGGCTCCAGGGGTAGCAGAAAGGAGCTCAGCACGTCCTGATGGGGTTTGGTGCTGCGGTGAGTAATGGAGGTATCGGCCCAGGTGGGCAGGAGGCTGCTGCCCTTGCCCCAGGCACACTCTTGGTGGCCTTGCTGGTTGGAGGGATGAAGAGCTGCTGGGGTGAAAGCAAAGCAGTTGGAGCCTACAGTATTCCAGATTCTGGCATTTTAGAGAGGGCAATTAACAGTCCAGAGCTGAAGAAGTTTTTTTTCTGTCATGGCTTTCTGGCCATCCAACTACTCTTCCTGATAGTTGAGTGGCAGGATTTCTGGGAAAATGCAAGGGGTTGAGATGAGATCCTGAAAACCGGGATTGGAGGTTTGAATTTCCAGCCCAGGCAGTGCCCTGCAGGAGGTGACTGGGATGTGATCCCACCAGTTGCAGACCAACTGGCCACCTGCTTATCAAAGCTTGGCAGGCTTAGGCTGGATATCAGGAAAAGGTTCTTCTCCCAGATGGTGGTCAGGCGCTGAATAGGCTCCCCAAGGAATGGTCACAGCCCCAAGGCTGCCAGAGCTCCAGAAACATTGGACAATGCTCTCAGGGACAGGGTAGGTTTGGTGGGGAGTCTGTGCAGGGCCAGGGGTTTGACTTTTGATGGTGCTTGTGGGTCCCTTCCAGCTCAGGATATTCTATGATTCCCTAGTTCTATGACACTATGAGAAGCAGCCATGGTGGATGTTCCCAGTGATCCCTGGGCACTGCTCTTCCTTCCAAGTTGGAGGTTGGTGACCTTGGCCAAACTGCAGTTGCTGCCTTAAGCCTCCTGCCATGCAGGGGATTTGGGGTTGCATGTCAGAAACATGCTCAGAACCCTGGCACTGGCTTCCCTGCTTGCCTGGGATGCTGGAATGCTGGGCTATATCACAGCATAGGCTGCATGACCGTCAGAGTCCCCATCCCACCCAACACTTCAGTGTCCAGCCCAGTCAAGGCTGGGAAATGCAGTTAAATGCCATAAACTAGCCAAGGGGGTGGAGAAAAACCTTCTCACTCTGCACCCTAATGGTATATTTGCTAGATTGGACCTGTGCCTCCTTGTGCCTCTTCGTCAGAAATCCAGGAAAAAACACAGTAAGGAGCTAACAATTTGGAGGGCAGGCTTAGCCGTGGACTGTGTGACCTTTCTGACAAAACCCTCAGCAAAAGCCCTGCTCAGCCTGTCCAAGTGAGCTGGTGACAGCAGGAGCTCCTCCGCCTGGGGGTTGGTGCAATTTGCATTGGCTCAGGAAAATGTCACAGGCTACATGCTCTGGGGCAAGTTCTGTTCTGTCTCCGGCAGTTCAGGGGGGAATTGGCCACACTCTCCACCTCTGACCTGCTCCCAACCCATCTCAGAGCCCTGTGAAATCTGCAGCCGATAGCTCTTGGCTCGAAGACATTCTGTGTCAAGACACCAGAGTGTGACTAGTGCCACTCTAAATCCCATCACATCAGCCTGGGAATGAAAGAAGCTGCTCTATCCAACAGCAACTGTCTGCCAAAGGATTCAGAGTGATAGGGAAACCTCTGCTCACAGATTCAGGGCAGGCAAAGGAAACGATATGTTCTGGGCTAGTAGAGCTGGGGAAAGAAGGAGCAGTGGCTGGCTGCCTCCTAAAGAGAAAGAATGCTGTGGGAGGGGAGAGTGGTGTGGTGCAGGGCCTGGGAAATGAGAAGGGGGCTGGGACTCATCCTAAAAATCAGTATTTCTGGGCAAATCCTTGTTGGACTGGTTGGAGCAGGTTGACAGACCAATTTTGTCTGTGTTGAAAAAAATCTGCTAATGGCAGCTGTTCTTGGAGCCACTGCCCACCATCCCACTGTATCCAGTTCACTGGTTTCCCATGTCTCAGGGGAGTCCCACCACAATCTGTGGCTCACAAGGGCCATGAATGTCTTCCCTCACCCCCAATAGGCACCTTTGGGATGCAAGGCACCTGGGGTTCAGGTGAGGAGAAGCCACTGCTGGGACTGATCCTCTTTTTCAGGGCCAGATTACCTGAGGAGGTCTGCCTGGTGCTCCTGCTGGTGCTGCTGTAGCTTCCCAAGCGTGGTCTGGGTATCTCCAGAGCCCTTCCTTGGGGTTCAGCTACCTCTGGGACAGCAGGATGCTGACTCCAGTCTGTCTGGAAGGTGCTAGAATAAAGCACAGTGTAGAAGAAGCCTGGGGAGGGAACTGCCCCTGCTTTTGTGGGACTGATCGTGGCTCTGCATCCCCCTGTGATGAGCTGCACATGCTGAGCCCCACATCAGCTCTGGCCAATGCCAGTCCCTGCACTGGGGCTGGGGAGGAGCCCTGTCCCCTGCGTGTCAGTTTGGCTCCTCTAACGAGAAAGCTCCCATTGGCATGGTGCTGTGCTCTGGGCCTGGGAGGGCACAGACACAGGCACAGAGCTGACCTGCCTCTGCCGCCTCCCGTGAGCACCAGCCCTGTCCCTGAATGGCAGCTGTGAAAGACTGGCTCATTTGCACTAATGCAGTAAGAGCCCCGTCTGAGTGCGGGCTTTGTGCCGGGAGCAAACTGCCTCTGCTCCCTGGAAAGGCAGCATTATGCTGCTCTCTCACTCCAATATGCTAATACACCAACTCCCTGCAATTTCATTTTCAACAGGGACTAATTTAAAAGAAATGACCAGCCTGACAGTGGACTTCAAAGATATCTTTTGATGAGTTTTAGCAGCTTCAGCAAAACTCTAATTTGAATTTCAGTGGCTGCCATGTGATTTTCTCTGTGACAGTTAAGAGAGATGATAGTGCCAGCTCCATCTGTCATTGGAGCCCCTTCTCTTCCCTCTTTTCACTGATTTGTTACAGAGTGGGGGAAAGGAGAGAGGGGAAAAGTTGAAAGAGAGGGTGGCTAAATTCTGGTGCTCTTATCCAGAGGCATACAAAGGGGAGATGTGGAGCTGGTGCTGAGAAGTGATGGGAGCAGCTGGGCAGCATCACTGACACCACAGACAGGACCCCAGCCCAGGTAACACCCCAGCACAGGCAGCACCCTGCTTGCACAGGCAGCCTGCAGCTCCAGGGTTTGACAAGATGGTGCACTGGCTCAGGCATTCTGGGTAAAACTGATAATGGAACAGGAATACTTTCACAAGGAAATTAGCAAGTGTTTTCTGTCCTAGCTGGGCACTCAGGCTGGCAGCCCAGTCAAGGTGAAGCACCCTGGGTGCTGCAATCCCCTTTGTGTTAAATACATTTCATTCAGGGTTGCAGCATTGGACAGCAGCTGGAATCGTGGCCGGGACTGGGACAATGTGTCACCCAGTCCCTGTGCTGTGAGACAGGACAGAGCATCACCAGGCAATGGGGCCAGTGCAGGGCCTGTCTCCATCTCCTCCTGTGTCAGCCCTGCACCCCACCACCATGCACCACCCACTAAAATCGTGGTTGTGTCTCCTGGGTGGATGCAGCACAGCTCCTGCTCCCCCTCGCACGTCTGGAGCTGCCTGTTATGGTTGTCACCTGTGATTTCATGCTGCCTTTTACATCTTTAGCTTCCCTTGTCAGAGACAGCTTCATTGCTGGCTGCCCTGGGCCCTGGGGAGTCCTGTCACGCTGAGCTGGCAGCTCTGGGGGCAGAGGCACCACAGCCTTTTGTTCCTGGGGACCCGCATTTGCATCCCCCTTGTGATGCCTGTGCACAGAGCCACGGCCGGGCATGTTCAGGGCCACTCCCAACGTTTGAGCTTGCCCTTCTCTCACAGGGAAGCCCTGGCCCGGATGACGGGAGCCACCTGGGGCAGCTCTGGCTGGCCAGGGCATGTGGGCAGCATGGGAGTGGCTGTCAATCCCACTGTAAGCCCCAGGCAAGCGGCAGGACTTGCTCAGCTCATGTAAAATCTGGGATTAGAGATGCCTTCAAGTGCCCCTGTTCCCAGTTACAGCTGCTCCCAGAGACCTAGGCCAGGAGTCATGCTAGCAAGGCCTTGTTTTTCTCTGGTGCCCTGCATTGTTGGCTGGGAATGGGACGATCACAGCCTGGGTTTCTCCGTGGTCAGCATCCTGCTAGTGACACTGGTGACACCCTGAAGCCAGGCTGGGTCCCTGCCCTGCCAGAAGAGCCTGGAGAAGGAAAGGATGTGCTGCATCCCCATGCACCCATCCCATCAGTGTATTGCCCATGCACTATGGAGCTGTGCATTCCCACACCTCTGGGAGCCCAGCACCACAGGGGTCAGTGCTGGGAGGTGTCTGTGTGAGACATGGTGTGCTGCCAGGGTGGGCAGAAGGACCCTGAAAGCTGGAGATAGTAACTCTCTGGAGACCCTGGATGCAAAAGGTGCTGGAGATGTGATGAGAATCACAGATCATGGAATATTCTGAGGTGGAATGGACCCAGAAAGATCACTGAGTCCAAATCCTGGTCCTGTATGAAAACCCCAACAATCCCACCCTTGCCTGAGAGTGTTGTCCAAATGCTCCTGGAGCTCTGGCAGCCTTGGGGCCATGACCATTCCCTGGGGAGCCTGGGCAGTGCCCAACCACCCCTGACTGGGGTCAGCTGCACGAGTGCCATGCCAACTTTGAGGGGTCTTTGCATCGTGTGGGAACACGACACAGCAAGAAATGAGACAGAGGCAACAAGGAAACCCAGCAAAAAGGAGGTGAGCATGTCCTGAGTGACAGCTGCAAGGCCAATAAAGGGCTCTATCCTGCCCCTGCCAAACCTGGGAGTGTTTGGACCAGGACTGCCAGTCCTGATGATGGAGGCAATGGCATTCCCCTGTGTTTCTGAACATTCCCTCTTTTGGCATAGTAGAGCTACTCCTGCTGCTGATGGCTCATGGATGCAGCACTCACCCATTGCCACTCTCGGGCAGTACCCCAGGAGGACATGCAGGTGGGGACCCCTGCAGCACATCCCTGCTGCTCCCACTGTGGCCTGCTGCACAGAGCTGGGGCCAGTTGCCATCTGAGCCCGTGTGACAGTGCTGCCAAGGCTCCCTGGTGGGGACCCAGCTCTCAGAGCTAGCCTCTGCTCTGAAAGCCTCTGTGAAATCACTCCGACGTTAGGCACTTCCTAATAAAGCTGTCACAGACACCCCCATTATCTCCCGGCTCAGCCCCCTGCCCTCTGTTTAACCAGATAATCTGCTTTTTAAAAATACCTTTTCCTCTGGCTCAGTGGAAGCTCAGGTCTGTCCCAGTTCCTTGTCACTGAGGTGCACTGAGGAATTATCAGCACGCAGAGCTTTTTTTTTCCCTTTGTCATTGTGTGATACTGAAAAGTCTATTTTGTGGCTAATTATGCTGGCATCTGCGTGCCTCCCTTGGCGTGCATCTAAGCCTGTCCCTGCTGCAGTGGAACAGCCTGTGTGGGGAGGCTTCTCTTCCATTAGACATGCAGAGATCAGACCTGAAATTGTCCCAGACCTATGCACAATGCTGATGCTCCAGCCTTACACATCCTTTTGTCCTCGACCCTTGGAAATCCCCATTTCTCTCCCACAGCCTGCAGTATGAGTGGGTTTTCTCTCCAGCAGCAAGGTCTGCCACCAGATGGTGGCTATGGGATGTGTCAGGATGTGAGAACGTTCCTGGAATCAGGCTGCAAATGTCTGCAGCATCATGGTCATTTTGTCCTGTCCGCCATCCTGACCATGTCCCCTGCTGTCCCCACCAGCAGCCAGTGCCTAGGTGGCCTTGGGGCTCTGGGCAGAGCCAGTGTGGCCCCACTCCAGTTGCCCAGGGTCTCAAGCTGGTACCCAAGTGGGGCAGTGCTGGATGCCCCTGCAGATGTCACTGTCCCTTAGGCTCACCCCAAGGGCCATGGTGAGAATCTGTTACCCTTCCCCACTGTGCCCAGCCCAGATAACTTGCCCATGATGATTGCAGCCTCAGACATCAAGGACAGCTGGGGACAAACAGCACAAAGGCTGTTCCCACCTTGTGGAGGAGCACTAGGCTCTCTGATCACCTGTGAAGTGCCAGGATGCTCCCCACTGTAAGATCTGCCCTTCAGAAAGGCTCCCTCATCCCAGCAAGCCCTGGGTGTCCTCAAGGCTGGCAATTCCCCTCTGTGTTGGACAGTTGGTGGTGGCCCTTCCTTGCCTGGCCTGGCTCTACAGGAAATGGACTGGGTGGAAAGGTTTCACCTGTGCTTTCAGTCTTGAATTTTGCTGAGAGTAGGAGAGTGGAAGGAGAAGCCACCCTGAGCCACACCATTCCAGGCTCTGCTGGTGGTGCTGGTCAGGCTTGGTGTGACACCTGGTCATCATCTGGAAACCACACATAGAAACCACTTGGCCATGAATGGGCAGATTGCAAAGCTCAGCTGCCATTGCTAATACCTTGGTTAGTCACAGGGGAACTGGTGTAAAGCATTGCACGACACCCTAGGGGTCAGGAAAATGACATATCAGCCTGGAGAAGAGGCTGATTTATATTTCAGGACTGAGCTCCCCTCTCCTGGGAGGATGATGTCTCTAATCTGGCTCACCTTGCTGAGACAGAGCACCTGTAACACCCATGGCCCTCGCAGAGCTGGGGGCAGCCCCAGCTGTAATTACCCAAGTTCACACCAACGTGTCTGGGGTTAAATTGCTGCTTTGGAGAGCTACTGGGGCAACACGGAGGATTTGTGTCAGATAAGAAGTGTAACATTGTTTTGCAGAATAAAAAAGAGCCTTATCAGGAGTGTGCCAGCCCAAGTGTTGTTCAGCTCTCTGAGCAGCTGGCTCTGGGAGTGGGCAGTGGCTGCAGGGGTTGGATGCTGGGTCCCAGCTGGCAGAGGCCCTGCCTGCACTGGGTCCATGCACTTGGACATGAGGGAGAGGCCGAGCCATGCAGTGTGAGCCTGGCCTGCTGCTTGCACAGTCCTGGCAGCTCTCTGATGGCTGGGACAGCACCACACCACACATGACCCACAGCTGGAAATGCCTCCAAGCCATGGCATCCCTCTGAAGGGATGGCCATGGTGCCATGCTCCTGATATCCAGGAGCAAACTGGTGAGGAATCATGGGGAGGTACATGGTGCATCTTCCTATAGCACCATGAGAGGATGAAGAGAAGGAAGTTAAAGACAGCAGTGCAACAGCTGAGAGGAGGATCATCTGAAGCTGGGAACAAGACCCTCAGATGTGTTTCCAATGCCCCTGCACTGAGACAGGGCCTGGGAACAGAGAGCAATGAGCTCTCACCAGGGGACTGTATCGCCGCTAAAAGGGAGGAAATGAGTTTTTCCACATGCATTAAGACAAGACACACCATCGTGAGGGCAGATGTTCCACACACCCAGAAATGCACAGAGAACTGCTGCATCCTCGTGTCTCATCACAGTGGATACAGCAGAAAGTGAAATCATGAAAATGATAATGGGTGGAGAGCGATTTCCACATGAGAAGAGAGGAGAAAGGAGCTATTTAGTTTGAGAAGGGACGAATGAAAGGGTGAGATGGATAGAATAATGAATGGGCCACTCTCAACAAGGCAAGAGGTGCCTGGGGAGCTGAAAGGGCCCTTCTTGCAAATGGATGCAGGAAGGAGCTTTCTCCAGGTTCAAGTGATCTGTCTGTGGAATCTGGGGCTGCAGGGTTCAAGTGACCTGTGGGATCCAAGGCAGCAGGAAGCAGAGGACAAAGTACCAGCTCATTTCTGCCTGCAGTGTCTCCATGTCTTTGTACCTTCTCACCAGCACTGAGCAAGGCAGGATCTCTGCTCTGCTCTGTCTTCTTCCCCAGATGGCAGGGATGCCCAGCAGCATGTGTGGTGTTTCCCTCTAGCGCCACACCAAGCAGATTGTGGCTGTGGCCACTCATAGGCACAAAGACTGTGGTGGTGACCACAGGGCCCTGGCACACTGCAAATGAGCCAGCCAGGCATGAAATGCAGTGCTGGGCACCAAATGAGTTATGAAATGACTGTGTACTGCAGACACAGTGGGCACACCCATGGGGATTGGAGTGCCCGTGTCCCAGATGCAGCATTGCCAAGTGCTGAGCCCCAAGGCAGGGAATACAAGTTGAGGTAAGCTCAAAGACAGTTCCCTGCTGAGTCCTGGCCACTCAGTGCATGTATGACCGGGCAAGGAGCTCTGGAAACTGGGAAATGCTGCCTGAGATGTAGTTGGGCACTCCAGAGTAAAGGTGGGGGGCGAGGGGGAGATGGCTGTGGGGGAACTGCATTGCACGGAGTCTCAGAGGTGCGTGTGATGTGGAAATTGGTATTCAGGGGATCCCTGTAGGATTTAGGAACAGTCAGAAGGGAGTTACCCAGCCAGAGTGAATGGGGAGGGAAAGCAGCATTAATACTCTCTTTTCTATGTTGCTTTTGTCCCCTTTCTCCAGGGTCAGACAGCAATGTGCCTTCTGGGGCTTCCCATGGATGAAGAGTTGCTCTGTCCTTTTCCTGTGGAGATGGGAGCTGCTGCTCCCTGTGCCCTGTCCATGGGCGCTGCCCTGCCAGGCACACTGGGCACACTGGGAGCTGGTGGAGGAGCCAGTCACAGCCCTGTGCTCCTGACACTGCCTGCTGACAGTGACAGCAGAAGGGTGATGCTGGGGACAGTGACATGGTGCATGTTGCTCCCACAGAGCTGTGTTAGGATCATTTGGGGAGTTTCTCCTGGGTCTGCTGACGTGACAGTCCAAAAGGCTCTGCTGCCACCACAAGGCTCTCTCCACACTGTTTCCATCCCAGTCGGTGCTCCCTGCTCGGGACCACCTGTGTCCCAGTCTCACCATCCCTGTTTGGGCCAGATGGAGCAGGTGGGGAAGGAAAAGACCCCAGGGTTCCTCACTGCATCCACATGGCACTCCCAAAGGTCTTCAGAGCCACACTCTAGCAAGCAGCACTGCCTTGTCTCACTTCTGTGCAAAGGATCTGCCCTGCCCCACGGTCTGGCTGTGTGGGGATGACAGGCTGGGCAGCTGCAGGTGGTGGCAGGGGCAGGTTGCTACCAGCAGCCCTCCAGCAGCTGGGAATGATGCTGGCACAGAGTCTGAGTGAGCTGTGGAGAAGCCTGATGCTGCTGCTGCCTTCAGAGATGTGTCCTCCCAGGATGTGGTGGCTGGGTCAGAGTTCAGCTTTGCTGCCAAGTCTGTGAATAGCACCTTTAAATCAACACCTGGAACCAGTCCAGAATGATACTAGCTTCTTTCTCCCTTCATTTTTTTTTTCTTTTTCTCTTCTTCAGCATTTCCCACAAAGCAGAAAGACAGAAAAAGTCTCTGTAAGGGTTAAAAAAGGTGTGGATGTGGTGCTTAGGGACATGGGTTAGTGATGGATCTGACAGTGCTGGGTTAACAGCTGGACTTGATGATCTTAGAGAGCTTTCCCAGCCCCAGTGATTCTATTATTCTGTGACTGTAAGTTGGTTTTGGGGTGAATTGAGCAATTTTTGCTGTTTCAGCATGCAGCAGATCTTGGGCTCATACGCCTGAGGAGAAAGGAAACATAGGCAGGGATCTGATTGAGTTTTAAAAGCCATGGACTTTGCAGATGCCTTGCAGAGGAAGGACACAGCCAGGAAGTGGCACACAGCTTACAAGGGGATTCATCTCATCACCAGGGATCCATTGCACAATCAGGGATGCACTGCCTGTCCAGCCCCAGCCCACAGCAGGTTACCTGAGGGGATCTGTCCTGATGCTCCTCACTGGTGACCCCCGCGTGCTCTTCTGGATCCACCAAGCCCAGCCAGTGTGCAGGACTCTTGCCAGCCCCTTTTCTGCAGGGTCAGCTGGGAGGGCAGTGTCCAGCACATCCTTGCACTTTCCATCTGGGAGTGCCTGCGCTTCCCCACGCTGACAGGGTAATTGCAATATTGTCATGACATGTAGCAGATCAAAGACTTGGTGCAGGGGAGGTGGCAATGGTGGTAAGAATGACATGCAGTTTGCATTTAGAAAGCACTTAAAAGGCAATTATCCAGAGCTGGGAGCCCTGGCCAGAGAGTGTGGCTCATGTATTTTAATGTGGATTTCAAAGAGATGAAGATTGGTGCCCAGCAGGAGGCCTGGCAGTGCAGGCAGCTGTGTGCAGCTTGCTGCAGGCCAGGCTGCACTGCAGTGGCCTGGCAGGGAGCTGCAGGCACAGGCAGCTGCGCTGAGCCCTGCTCCTGATGCTCTGCTGCAACCACACATCCCTCCTCTTCCTCTCCCTGCAGGGCCATCCTGCAGCTGAGAGAACAGGATGTGAGGAGGAGGAGGGACTCTTGGCATTGATCCCAGGCATCACTGCTTTGGAACAGTTCCTTGTTCATGGAGAGGGAGGTAGGGCTGTCTGTGCAGGGCCAGGAGACACCCATGATCCTTGTGGACTCCACCCACCTCAGGATATTCTATTCTATTCTATTCTATTCTATTCTATTCTATTCTATTCTATTCTATTCTATTCCTATTTTTATATCTATTTCTGTTCTGTTCATTTCCATAGATGGGCTCTGGTTGCTACAGCCAGCTGCATCAGTACTGGCTTTCCTGCTCTGGCCCAGGGGCTCAGGGCCTCCCTTGTGCCAGCCACTGACCATGTTGCTGATCAGGGGGGTCTCAGCCTCTCCTCTTTGCTAATCCAAGGCAGCTGCAGCTTTGATAAGCCGAGCATATAAAAAGGAGGAAATGAGACTTTTTGCACAGGCAGTCAGTGACAGAACGTGTGTGTGTGTGTGTGTGTGTACACAGTTTTAAACTAATTGAGGACTGGTTTTGATTGGGTGTTAGGAGGAAATTCCTCCCTGTGAGGGTGGTGAGGCCCTGGCACAGGTTGCCCAGAGAAGGTGTAACCACACTCCTGGCAGTGCCCAAGACCAGGCTGGACTGGGCTTGGCAGGGGGTGGAATGAGATGAGATTTAAGGTCCTTTCCAACCCAAACTATTCTGGGATTCTCTGATCCCTCCACAGTGAATGAGGTGTCTCCCATGCCTCTCTGTGATGCACAGTCCTGCTGAGGGCTGCCCTGAGCCAGCCAGAGTCCCTCGCTCCTTCCCAGGCCCTCATCCCTGCCCCACTGGGCTGGGAGGGAAGGGCCCCTGCAGCTCCATTCCTGCTTAGCAGTGGGCATTGCTGATGGAAAAGGGACCTCCCAGGGCAGGCAGCTGGTTCCCTGTTTTCTATTTAGAATCATAGAATCATTTAGGTTGGAAAAGACCTTTAAGATCATTGAGTTCCACCATCAACCCAGCACCACCATGTTTACCATTAAACCATATCCTCAAATGCCCCATCAATACGTTATTTAACAATTCCATGGATGGTGACTCCACCTTTGTCACGGCAGCCTGTTCCAATATCTGAACACTCTCTCAGTGAAGAAATTTTTCCTAATATCCAATCTAAACCTCCCCTTGCACAGCTTGAGCCACTTCATCTTGTTCTGTCCCTGTTCCCTGGGAGCAGAACCCAGCCCCTGGCTGTCCCCTCCTGTCAGGAGCTGTGCAGAGCCACAAGGTCCCTCCTGAGCCTCCTTTGCTCCAGGAGCTCCCTCAGCTGCTCCTGGTGTGCCAGACCCTTCCCCAGCTCCATTCCCTTCTCTGGACACACTCCAGCCCCTCAGGGTCTTTCCTGTCATGAGGAGCCCAGAACTGACCCAGGATTTGAGGTTGGGCCTCACCAGTGGCCAGCACAGGGGACAATCACTGCCCTGGTCCTGCTTTGCTTGGCCCCTTGCCCACCTGGGCACACACTGGCTCATGTTTGGCACCCCCAGGTCCTTTTCTGCCCAGCAGCTTTCCAGACTTTTCTGCATGCCTGGAGCACTGCCTGGGTTTGGTGTGACCCGAGTTCAGGACCTGGCACTTGGCCTTGTGCAGTTGGCCTCAGCCCATCAGTCCAGCCTGTCCTGATACCTCTGCAGAGCCTTCCTGCCCTTCAGGAGATCCCACTCCCACTCCCCTTGGTGTTGTGAGTAAACTTATTGAGGGTACACTCAATCTTCCCATCCAAATCATTGGTAAAGATGTTAGACAGGACTGGACCCACTACTGAGTCCTGGGGAACACCACTTTGGGACAGCTGGGATCTCCCAAGTGTGCCAGGACTTCTGACAAATTATGGAAAGTGGCTTGATAAGCACTTCCACCAGATCCCTCAGATCGCATCTGACTCCATAGACATGTGTGAATCTCTCTGGTGTGGTTTGCTGACCATTAACACTTTTATAGTGGTGGGTGTCATTCTGCTCCCTGGCCCTGTCTTCTAGCTCAGGGGGAACAGGCTTAGACAGAGTAAACAGGTAAATTATTACTTGTAATTATCATAGAACTCCAGAATGGTTTGGGTTGGAAATGGAAGGGACCTAAAAGCCCATCCAGTTCCACCCCTTGCCATGTGCGGGGACACTTTCCACTATCCCAGGCTGCTCCAAGCCCCATCCAACCTGGCCTTGGACACTGCCAGGGATCCAGGGGCAGCCACAGCTTCTCTGGGCACGCTGTGCCAGGGCCTCACTACCCTCCACGGAATGATTTCTTCCCATTATCTAATATAATCCTTCCCTCTCTCAGTTTAACCAAGTTGAACTTCTTCATTGCTGGGTGGAGCAGCAAAGAGCACAAAGAATATCTCCTAATCCAAGCTGGAGACCTGTCATTGTGCAGGGAGTACTCCACCAAGGCTCCCAGCCCCTGGGCTGCCCCAAGGGTGGGCAGACAGCAGTTCCCCAGAGCAAACCTCTCAGTGGTGAGTGCTGAGCTGGACTTCAGCATCTGAGTGTGAGGAGGCAAAGGACAGGACAAGGGTGAGTGGGTGCAGGCAGCATCGCAGCACAGCTTGGTTTGGGCTGGCACCTTTGGGCAGGCGCCTCATCCCTCTGCAGGGCCAGATGGAACTTCACTGAGTGCAGGAATATCCGGACGTGTCTGCCGGCATCAGCCGGCCCGTGCTGCAGCCTGATGTGCTGCTGACAGCGCTGCCCTCACCCCGGGCCCTGTCCGTCTGTCCGCCAGCCCATCCCCAGGCTCTGCCTTTGACAGGTCTGCCAGGGAAGGTCTGACAGCCATTCCAGGGGAAGAGGCCGTCTCCTTGTGGTGCTTGGAACGCCTGGCTGAGTGTGTGCCCTGCTGAGAGCTGAGCTCCAGCACCCCGAGAGCCCGAGCACACCCAGTGGCATCCACCATCCAGCATGGGCTCCCCAGCATCAGCTCCCCAGCATGGGCTCCCCAGCATCACCTCCCCCAGCATCACTTCCCCCAGCATCGGCTCCCCCAGCATCAGCTCCCCCAGCATCAGCTCCCCCAGCATCGGCTCCCCAGCATCGGCTCCTCCGCCCTCTGGAAACGCTGCTCTGAGCTGCAGGGGCGCTGCTCGGCCTCACCAGGCTTGGAGAATCTGGCAGGTGTTTGCAAAGAGCCCCAGCAGCCCCTGTCCTTGCTCCCCAGCCCCTGCTGGAGCAGGCAATGCCTTGAGGGAAGTTCAACGGCTTTGTGCCAGAGTGGGACAGGCTGAAGATAAAAAAAGCTACAGGGATATTAATTCTGATTTCAGATCACAATTCTAACTCCAGTTTAAAGCTGTTTGCTCTGTGTTGCTGTCCCCATGAACAGTAGTACCTATTGCAGTGCCCTCACACTGCCCTGGTATGATAACTGGGACATCAGCTCTCCTGCAGGGAAGGAGATGTGGTAAGTGGATCCAGCAGAGTCATACAGAGAGTACCTGGCCCGGTCCTTAACTTCACCCATTGATTTTGGAAACTTTTCCTTGGTGGTGTGTATGTCTTATCCACACTCACCAAATTATTTAGGCAGGAGAAGTGTTCTAGCTTAAGCTTAGGTTTGTCTCCTCAGAGATGTCCACTGAAGAAATGGTTCCCTCTGTGGGAGACCCTGGTGCCAGGCTGGAGCCCATTCTTTTAGGACATTTATGCCACTCCTGGATGTAGGTTGTCCTCATCTCCTCATTTCTGCTGCATGGGAACTACTCACAGTGTCTTGGGAGCGGATAAAATCATTTTCCAACCCTATGGAGCAGGACAAGGTCATTCCATGTAATGTGTATGTGGAAAAACTTGAGACAGGACAGCTGCTGGGCTTTAAGACAAGGCAAGACTTGGGGAGTAAACCTGCAAGCAAAGGAGAGAACAGGACCCAGGTCTCTATCTACTCTGCAAAGGCAGTTCTGTCCTCTCTGTACCCTTCTCTCCTCTTCAGTCATTTTATTTAATAACTTCTGGAACAGCAGCCTTTTCTTGTGGGTAAAGGAAAAATATGGTCTGGAAATCGTCAACATTGATCATGTTATGGATGGTCTGCTGTGCAAGACTGAGCTTCTCAGTCAAGCAGGGAGATAAGGTTTTTACTTGGCTGGTTGGAGTGTGGTACAGTTCACTCTCGTGTGCCTCAGCGCTGGGGGCAACATTTTGAATGGGATTTTGGCCCCACAAACCCAGCTTGATTGGCGCAACCCACCTTCCCAGTTCAAGGCACCTGCAATAATGCCAAGATGGGCTGGTGTCTTCTGGAGCTTGGGAAAAGCAGAGAAGCCACAAATTCTACTCTTTCTAAGGTGTGATCCTAACTCCAGAGTGGTCTTCTGAGTTTGGTTTCCACATCTGACCCTCCAGGGACCTTGTTGGGATAACATCTGTCTCTCCAAGCCCTGGAGAAGGATGAGGTGCTGCACGAGGCTCTGTGTTCAAGGCTCACATCTGCCCAAGGGGTCCAGCCATGCACCATCTGTGAAGGGCTGGAGCACAGTCTGGAGAGGCTAAAGGTGGGGGTTGAATCCTCTTGGGCAGAGGGAGGTGTGACTCTTGTGTCCCGCAGCGCAGGTGAGTTTGCTGGTCGCTATGCCTGCAGTGTTTGTTCTCCTGACCTGCTGCTCTGTGTCCTGGGCTCCATGGGAGGATGCTGCAGTTCCCTGGAATGGGAAGAGAGCTTCAAGCAGCTTTCTCACAGCTACTGGAAGTAGTAGGTTGTGGTAAAAACAAAGGTGTCAAGGCCTTATATTTGACACTGGCTGGTTCTGAAGCATTTGATTTCTCTGGTAGCATTCAGCTGACTGAGGCTGAGGAAGCTAATTACAGGAGTGTGGCTCAGAAACCCGAGGCATGTGGGAACACCATTGGAAAAAATGAAACATATAAAAGACATGCTTTAATCAAAGAGGACTGAAAGAGAGGGAAATCTCAGAAGAGCTGGTGACTGATGTGTGGCTGGAGAACTGCAACTGAGAGGGAGGCAGAGGCAGTGAGCAAGGTGTGGTTGCAAAGCTAAAGCTGGGGCACAACAATTAGAATTTTCCAGGCAAAAGTCACCCTGTCCAGAGTGACACCTTTGAAGGGTGAGCAGTGTGGAACCTTCATAAACCGCTGAAAACACTTGACACCACCAGAGTGACCCGTGGCGGAGATGAGAGCAGATCTGAGAGCAGGGATGAAGCCAGCACAGCCCCTGAGTGCTGCATGGGCTCTGATAAGCACCCAAAGCAAAGCACCCGCAGCTGGGAGAGGCAGCAAATGCAAGAGCCTGTGAGTACCAGCAGATGCACGGGGAGGATAAAGATGAAATTGCCCATGCTATTAGCTCAGATGAGTTCTTCAAAGCAGTGAGGGAAAGAGCTGCTGCAGAAGGCAAACGAACTCTAAATATCCAGGTCAAGGCAACTAGCTTTACTTTGAATACAGATATTTGAGAGCAAAACAGAAAGTATCTCTACAAAAGGAGCCACTCTGACAGTGGTGAAGAGACTCGTCTCTGCTGTGTGTGAACATCACCTGAGTGTGCCACTGACCAGATAAGAACCTATTTCTGCTAACATCAGCATCTGAGTGCTGTAACTGGTGGACCAAAGGAATTAAATGTGTTAGGGACTGTCCTCCTGCATAGCCAGATGATGGAAACACGGGGCATGGAGTCTACTGCAAAGCTCTCAGTGGCTGGATTGGGATGAGAGACCCTCAGGGCATGACACGGTCAGAAGTGCAACTGACAGCAGAGCTGCCTTCAAAGGGAGCCTATTGCTAAATTAGGGCACCTCAAGACCCCGGACATGCTGGTGGGAAGGAGAATTACCATGCTGTTGAGAAACACTTTCAATGAGAGCTTAGAAAGAAAGCATGGGCCTAGGGGTGCTGCCTTGGTGCACTGAGTGCCTAAGCAGGAGACAGTCTTGCCTTGTGGGCAGACCAAAGCCTTGGGTGGCTCTTGCCAGTGCCTGGTGCCCCATGGGACCTCACACAGCACAACAGGGCCTGTGCCAGGGTTGCTGGCAGTGAGTGAGGAGCTTTGCTGCAGTGTCCTTGGGATGGGGTACTGGAGACGAGAACAGCCATGGGGAAAGCTGGAGTGACTAAATCAACTCTGGAGCTCTGTTCATTTTGCCTTATGGAGAGACTGCTTCCAAAGATAGAATGGGAAAAAATGTATATATTTAAAAATTAGAGACAGCTTGCTGTCAGAGCAAGAGGAAGATGACTGGGCAGTGTCTGTCCTTCTTATTCCTGGGCATTTCATCTCAGGCCTTGCAATATCTGGAGTTTGATGACATTCTCATCTGAAGTCACTTGACTTCAATTTAGCCCAAATTCCCCAAACCAGGGGAGAAATAAACTTCTCCCATGCTAGGAAAATGCAGGCTAGGAAAATCTCACAATATTTGAAAACATGGCATGGAGAAAAGTGCTGCCAGAATTTGATAACGTGACCCCTTTCTTCTGACTTCGCTGCTGCTCCAAATGCCTTCAGCTGAGCAGGCAGCATTACAACACAGCTTGGTCGAGCCCTTCAAGTGTCTGCAGGGGCAGAGCTGGTCTCTGATGCTGGAGCTGTGCTATGACCCAGCAGTGGTGGCAGGTTTGGTGCTGAGGAGGCTGTGGGCGGCAGGTTTGGTGCTGAGGAGGCTGTGGGTGGCAGGTTTGGTGCTGAGGAGGCTGTGGGGTGCAGCTGGTGCCAGATGCTGCCAGCCTCGTCTCCTGTGGCTGCTCAGCTGGTCCTGGCTCCCCTGTGCAGCTGGGGCTGCTTGCACTGACCCTTGGGCGCAGCAAACAGCCTCCTGCTGGCCTGAGCAGTGAGATCCAGAGGAGACTGTGGCCTCTCCCCTGCCTCTGGTCACACTCAGTGCTTCTGTGGGGCAGCAGGGGCTCAGCTCCAGGCTGAAGGCTGGGCTTTGTCCACATCTGAGTCCCAGACCTGAGTCCTCACAATGTGAAATACATGTGTCCTCCCTTACCCTTTTCCACCTTCTGTTAAAACACAGGTTATATTCTGGACAACTTCCAAGTGAATCTGTTAATTATTTCCTGAGACAGTATTAATTGAATACACTTTCTTTATGAAAGTTCAATTTGTTTTTTCATCTTCTTCTTGAACTGATGAAGGGCTTTTCACTGACCCCTCACACCCCACAGGGAGTTAAATCTCAGTGACATGAGGTGGAGGGGTGGATGTTTGAAGAAATTAGGCTGCAATTCTGAAAGGTTACCCAAGGTAACCTGGTTATTTATAACTGCAATAGCCAGGGCTGGGTGCATAGCTCCAGTTCTTCCTAAGTATTCCTGCATCCAACATCCCACAAGAAGAAATGCTACTGAGCAGGAGGCTGGCTTCACACTGCATACACAGAGACCTATGCTGGGTAATAAACAGGCCCAGGTGGTGCCATGGTCCCTGCTACAGCTGAACTTTGTCATTGGACAGAGCAAATATTAAACCTAAGGCTGCAGCTGGGGATCCCAGGATGTGTAACCAAAACCAGAGGGGAAAATGGTGGTTTTGGACTGTCCTTTACCATTGCCAGCCCCACCTTTGCATGCTGGTGGCGTCTTCCCAAATCCTCTGAAGCGGCAGACAGCACAGACAGAGCTCTGGGAAAGCACAGCCCAGGTAAGTAGGACCTGGGTACCACTCTGTAGGAGCAGCTCCTGCTTGACCAGTACCTCCCTCTGCACAGGAAAACCCTGCCTGGGCTCTGAAGTGGCTGTGGGTGTTCCCATATGTTTTGCTATTGTTTCCCCATTACTCATCCCATTTTAAATGCAGCTTTGTTTGGTTATTTTTGTAGCATCCAAATTATTTTTGGACAGCATCTCATTGTCAGCTTTCAAAAGGATTATGTCTGGGTCTACCCAGCTCTGTAATTAAGTCTCTTTGAAATTTCCACTTCCAGCAGAAACAATGTGCTTGAAGTGAAGCTGACAGTTTCAACAGCATCAGAGCATTCTCTTGGCTATGCAAGGGTCGCCCAAGATGGGGCTGGAGGTATTTTCTGCCTCTCTTGTGTCTTTGGCCCTTAGCACCAGTGATTTGGGGCCAAACAGAGATCTTCATCTTGGGATTGCAGAGACTGGGAATGCTAGAGGGTGACTCTTGCTGTAATGTACTTCCAACGCAGGGCTGCAGGACTCTAGAGGTGGCTGGTGCTGTTGTCCTGCTTTCCTTTCCGTCTCATGACAGTGTCTGAAGAATTTTGGTCAAGAAACCAGAAGAAGAAACAACTATGGGAGTGCCCCGTTTGATCCTGTGGAGGATTTGTAGCCCATGGCACAAATATCAGGAGTTTTGGGTGCCTGGAGAACATTTGTCTCATTGCTGCTGGAGGAGCCTGATGGTGCAGCCAGGGTGAGCTTGAGCTGGGAGCAAAGCAACCTCTGAGCAACTCAGTCTAGGGGAAGGTGTCCCTGCCCATGGCAGGGGATTGGAACAAGATGAGCTTTAGGGTCCCTCCCAACCCAAACTGTTCTGGGATTCTCTGGAAGCAGTGGCCAGCTCTGTGAACAGAGGGGGTGGTGATGGGTGGCAGGGGATGGGGATGGAGGTGCCACAGCCATCTGGCAGGCACAAAGCTGTTCATCTGTCCATGTGGGATAAAGCCTCAGAGACAGGACAGAACAAACCATGCACACGAAAAGAAAGAGCAAGGACAGAAGGGAGTGAAGATAAGTGTGGAATAAATTGGGAGAAAAGACACACAAGCTGGGTCCAAAGAAGCAAGAGGGATGGCCCAGAGCAGGGTGATGCCAGGGTCCTGTGTGGGAGGGGTAGTGAGCTGGGTTGCAGATTCCAGCTGTCCTGCAGGGACCCTGTGTTTTCCCAAAGCCTGAGTATTTCAAACCACCTGCTTAGCCCACAAAGCCATTCCCTTTGGCAATGTCGGAGCTGCTGGGCTCTGGAGACTGGGGTTAAACACATGCCTGGGCTTGTGGCAGCCCCTGTTTTATTAGCTCCAGCTAATTTCTGTTTGTTTGTACCAGCCCTTCTCTAGAGAGCTCTGGGGCTGTCCCTGTGTCCCTTTCTTTTCCAAATGCATGTACACTGGATGGCGGTTGCCTGCCTTCTTCCACAGCTGCTGTCTCTCACAAATGCCATGGGCAGCCTTGTTATTTTCAGGTGCTGTCAAGCCCCAGCTCCTGGAGGCCTGTGGTTATAGCAGCAGAGCCTTTGGCCTCTATGATCATTCAGAGCAGAGCCAGGGGCATGCCAAGGTTAGAAACTGGAAGGCAAAGAAAAGATATTAAGAGTGCTGAGGTGTACTTGTGGCACTTGTGCCATTTTAGCACCTAATTCATGGCCTTTGTTTTGTGATATGTCTTTGAAGTGGTTGGACTTGATTGTGTTGCACCTCTGCTCCTTCAGCCAGCAAAGCATTGTTGGGCTGTTGGCAGAGAAATCCAGAGGCTGTCGCAGCCCTGCCTGGGTGTCAGAGCTGCAGTTTTGGCTGGAGCTCCTGCAAGTGCTCAGCTGGCCATGCCAGCATTGCAGACAGGCTTGAGACCCTCTGCAGAGCACCCCAACCCCTCTGCTGTGGCCCTGTGTGCCCCAGCCCTGCTGCTGACCCGTGCTGCAGCACCGCGTGCTGTGGTGGCTCCCTCCAACATTCCCATGGCAATGTTCCCATTTGGGAAGCTGATGGATGGTCTCAGGAGTCATTACAGCACTGTGTGTCCCCAGAGCGGGGCAGAGGTGTCCCCAGGCCTCCCTTCAGGCACTACACAGAAGCATTTTTCTCCATGCTTGGAATGTCTGGGGATCACCAGGACTCAATGCCAGACACATTTCAAGGGTGTAGCTCATTCCCTCACCATCCCTCAGGTGATGCTTCCACCTTGGGCCCGGGGCTGTTGGGGCGATTTCACTTGGTTTAAACTTCTGACTGCTCATTCCCATCTCCTCTCAGGACCAGACTGCCCTGCCAAGGCATGAGCTAACATCTCCTTTTGGGCAATAGGAACATGGTGGGACTGGGATATGCAGGGACCCAACTCATGATCCCTGGGAGACTCTCACTGTGCATCTCTGCACAGCCCCAGTCCCTAACAGCTCCAAAGCCACTGTGTGCCCATGTTAGACAGCAGAGACTTAGCTCCACTTCAGCCAGACACAGAATAGGCAAGAAGGCAAGTGCAACCCTGGTGCTCTTGGATAAAAGGACTAATGCTGTTAATATCCAGCAATCAGAATTTCTTAGAGAGAGAACAGTGCTGCATCACCTTCCCTCCTGCTCATCCTCTGCTTGTTTAATGAAAATCAGAGACAGCCCTTAAAGAGCTGCTTAGCATTTCAATACATTTAATATCCTCACTGATAAGGGAACGATGGATATTACCAAAAGACCTTTCTTAAACTCTCCCCTTCTGCAGCTGGTTCTCCTGGCTTGTGTTTGTCTCAATTCCAGTTCCAAACTGTCTCTTTCAATGAGGAAAAAATTATGATGAGATTATTTTTTTTTAATATAAAGGATATTAATGCACAGCATTTCTGATAATGACAAGGAGAGGCATACCCAGCCTCCCCAGCCTTGACCTGAATTAATTGTGTGCTGATTGCTCAGCTGGCCAGTGGTTCCCACAGTTGGACCTCATCACGAGTGATGCCAAGGGCTGGCCCTCTCTGCTGGCATTAATGGAACAACTTGGGCACCTGCTTGTGATAATGAGGAGGGAGCAGCACCCTCCACCTGGCTGTGCTGAAGGACTGGAGGCGATCTTCAGCCATGGATCTCATGAAAGGTCCTGGCTGAATGGCTGCTCCCCCGGGTAGGAGGCCAGGCAATGATGGGAATACCCGTGAACCCCAGGGAGGACTGGGCAAGCAGGGGAGGCACCTGGCTGAAAAAGGATCTTGGCACATTAGGAAAAGTACAACCCCAAGGCACTGGAAAGGGAAAAAAGCCTGAGTCTGCCCAGGAGGCAGGGAGGAGGTGAGACATGGTCCCTGTGATCCTCAGCCTTGCAGCTGAGCAATCTGTCCCAGCCCTGACACAGCACAAGGAATTACAGCAATTTAGTACCCAGATTGCTTCAGGTGAATTGTTATATGCACGTAGAGAACTTGTCAGCATGTTTATGCAGCAGATGCCAGTTTAAAGGGCTGTCCACTGGCATCCTAACATGGGGCACACTGGAGCTCCCTGAGAATTCCTGCTGACAGCTCAGGCTGGGGCATCAAATGTAAACATTACTGGAGGATGCCACAGCCACCAGAAGTGCAGAGGGGGGATGTCCCACCTGCATGGGGCCAGCACCCCCCTTCTGTCCTGTGACCTCTGGGGCTCTGCTGTAGAGCCAGAATGGAGCGCTCAGGATAGGGGGGGAAGGCAGTAGGAATCTTCTTAAACCTCAGGTTTTAAAGCTCCTTGGATTCAGGGCTGTTGCCTGGTCAAGACATGGATGGAGCATACTTTAAGGCTATTTGGGTGGAGAAAGTGCCCCAGAAGGCCTGTCCCCCTACTGACAACGATCAGTGCTTTTCTGGGAAGATCCTGGACCTCTGTGCAGTGTTGTTACTGCTCAGAGACAAACACAGCTCGTCCTTGTCCTTCTGCAGACACCTGATGGGCAGGAAGAGCACTGGGTTGGGGTGAGGGCACCATGTCCCATTCTGTCTCCTCCTCCTCAGAAAGGGATGTACAGTGGGGGACAGATGGATGAAGAGGTGTCGGGGTTACGGAGACCTGCACCACGGCTCTGTCTCTGCCCTGAGCATCTCTTTCTCTGCAGGGCTTGGAGCAGAGAGTCCTGGTTCTGCTGGTGTCCCAACGCAGAGTGACATGGGTGTGGAGATGGTCTTGTTCCCATGATGACTGCCAGTAGTGCCTCCACCCTTAACCCTAAGGCACGTAGCCCTGCACATGCTACAGGAGAGTACAAGTGCCTGGACATGCTGGAACACCAGAGGCAGGGCTGCCCTCCTCAGTCCAGGCACAGATTTGCTCTTTCAGGGCTGCAATGGGCAATCCCTGGGTGCAAAGCTGGATGCAAAGGGCAGCAACCACTCAGGTTAGAGCTACCAAGTTACCCAGGAGGCTGTGGCCTTGCTGGTGAATGCACAGTGACGTGGGAGCTGCTGAAAGGGGGTAAACCCCGGCCTGCTCCCCTCCTTTGCTGATCTGTCTGTCTGAGCAGCACTCTCCTCTCCCTGCTGCATCTATAAATATCCTCCCCATCTCAGTGACAGCCAGGTGCAGGACCATGGCTGAGGGACGTGGCCAGAGACTCATCAAGGAGAGGAGGCAGCAGCACTCAGCAAGAAGGGGGAGGCAGCTGGGCTCAGGCCAGAGGTAGCTGAATGGGAGCCTGGGGACAGCTGCAGGTGGGGACAGGGACAGGGATATTGGTGTAATGCCCTCCATGCTTCTGTTCCCTGCTCTCTTTGGGGTTCCTGGGACACCTTGTGACCACCAATTGTGGCTGCACATGGATCCTGGCGTGGAAGGGGTCTGCATTCCCAGCCAGGAACATCCCAAAAGTGTTTGATCCTGTACCAGCTCCAGCACCCCTGACAATGCCCAGCCTCGATGCACATGCACTGATTACGCACTCAAGGCACATCCTGACCATGAAACCAAGTGTCCAGAGAAAGCAGAATGTCTGTCCCTACCCCCACAGCCCTTCGGTGCCCAGTGTGTGTGCACTGTGTTGTGGTACAGAGCTCACACTGACTGTACCCACCTCTGCTTGCAGGCATCCCATTACCCCCATCCCCTCTCCCCAGAGCTGACAGTGTATCTGAGAGGCCTCCCATGCCCTGGCAGGGATTTCAGGGCATTTCTGGCTCCTGCAAAGCTGTTCTACAGTGTGTGACAGCCAGCACAGCTTCTCTGCAGTGCTGGAGCACAGCAAACCCACACCTGGGGGGACGTGCAACAGCTGCTGGCTCTTGGCTCCTTTGCAAGCCCCAGAGGACCCACAGTCCTGTCACACATGGGCTGGGAGGGCACAGGGGACTGGAGAGCCCATGTGGGTAGCTGGGATGTGTTGAAGGTCTGCAGGGTAAGGGGCATGGCACTGGGAGTGGAATCACTCAGTGCCGGAAGGACAAAGCTGGCTTCTGCTTCCCCAGAGCTTTTTCCAGAGTTGGGGACTGAGATCACAGAATCATAGAATTGTTTGTGTTGGAAGGGACTTTAAAGACCATCTCATTCCACCCCATATCCAACAGACCACGTTGCTCCAAGCCCTACCCAGCCTGGCCTTGAACATTCCCAGGGATGGGACAGCCACAGCTGCTCTGGGCACCCTGTGCCAGGACCTCACCAACCTCACAGGGAGGAATTTCTTCCCAATATCCCATCCATCCCTGCCCTGTATGAGTGTGAAGCCATTTCCCCTTATCACTCCATCCCTTGTCCAAAGACCGTTTTCTGGAGCCCCTTTAGGCCCTGGAAGGGGCTATAAGGACTCCCCAGAGCCTTCTCTTCTCCAGATGAGCACCAGAGCTGGAGGTAGCTCTCCAGGGGAGTTTCAAAAGAGCCAGGCAGATGGTGGCAGTGTGAATATCATCCCTCTGGAATGCCTGGCTCTGCTTGGGCACTGTGGGACAGAGAGCTGAATGATCCAGCACTGAGCTGTGACAAGCCCTTTCAGCAAATGGAAATGTCTGGGTCAGAGTAGCAATGTGATAGCTGGCAGAAAATTTGCTTTCCCACCACCTGCAGGGGTGCAACTACTGTGGCATCATGGGGGGCTTCCTGGTGACTTGCTGTGATTTTGGAGGCCATCAGCCCTGACCTTTGCTCTGAGGTCCACTGTAAAGTGCCCTGTGTAGCTGTACCTGTCACCTGAGAGCCCCCTCGGCCTCTGCCAGCTGCCCTGGCAGTGCCTGGTGTCCCCTGAGGCACGGCTGTGTCCCTGCCTGAGCGCTCTGTGAGCCCATCCTGTGATCCTGCTGATGACAGGATCTCTCCAGCACTGTCTCTGCACTGCCTGCTTCCCAGGCAGGCAGGGTACACAGCCCGGAGGGACCCGAGGTTCTGTGCTGTTCCCAGGTCCTGGTGATGAGTGGTGCAGACACGTCCCTGCAGGTACAGCCCTCATCCATTGTGAATGAGAAATCACTGCCACTACATGCTGGGAAGCGGGCAGGGAGCTCCTCTCACTCCTCCACGCAGAAAGCTGCACCATGGGGTGCCCCAGCACGGGCTCTAGCATCTCCAGGGAACATACAGGGTACACAGAGTGGCATGGAGGGTGTGCAGCACCCTTCTCCTTCCCTGTCCCCACTGAGCAAATCTCAGTTTCCAAGAGATGGCCTGACAGGCAAGAGAAGAGGGGCCTATCCTGCCCTGTGTGCCTTGCCCAGGGGTGGTTCCAGGGGCAGGGTAGAGCTGCAGTCACAATGCACTGGCCACGAGTGCATGAAGGAGCAAATGAGTCACTGCACGTGGCGTGGACGGGAGTCAGCATCTGTGGCTACCACGGGCAGGTATTAATGATTGTTCAGCATTTAGATGGGGAAGCAGTGGTGGCTGTAGGGGGTCTGTTGACAGATGTCGAGTGTTTAATGCTGAACAAGGTACTCACCTGGCTTGGCAATTCTGGTGGCTCCAAGCAAGAGGGATGCAGAGACTGTGGGAAGGATGCTTTGTGTTTCCTAGGTAATCCCAGGAGCCTGTCCCAGGACACCCTTGCCCAGTGCCGAGCCTTTCTGCCTTGGCACAATTGCTGTGTCTTCCCAAAGTGCTTTGGAGAGGGTTGACCCTCTGTCAGGTGACAGCAAAAAGTGCGTTGTGAGCCCCATGCGCTGCCCCCTGCTCCCGCTGCCACAGGTCAATTGTGAGCAGGGTGTCTGTCCCATAACGAGGTGGCACGGAAAGCATCGGGATGGGGGTGAAGGGCAGCAGTTACAAGGGGTTTTCCTCTCCTTGCACACCGGGAGGGATGGGTAACCCCATCCCTTCACACCTGATCCCGGCCGAGCGCAGGGCTCCCCTCAGCGCCGCAAGTTTGGGTCTGGCGGCGGCCGGTGAGGAGAGCGGAGCGGGACGGGGGCACACGGGGCAGCGGGGGCTGTGGGAGCTGCTCCAGGACGGGGGGCACACGGTGCACCGGGGGCTCTCGGAGCAGCCCGAGGGCGGGGTGCGGGACAGCGGGGGCTGTGGGAGCCGCCCGCGGGCGGGGTGCGGGACAGCGGGCAGCGGGAGCCCGGGCCAGGCGCCGGCTCCGGGCACAGAGCGCGTGTGGCGCGGGAAGGGGGGCTCGCTGCAGAGCCCACCCAGCCCATTGGCTTGCGAGCGGTGACGGGCAGGCTGTTCCCTCCCTGCCGCCCGCCCGTGTGGCTGCGAGCAATGTGCGCAAAGTGCCTTTGCATTGCCGGCCACTGCCGGAGCTCTGGGCAGAGGCAGCTCGCTCGCAGAGGTGCTGGGACAACCGAGGTGGCCCTGCGCTGGTGGCCCCCGCCGGACCATGGCATGGGCACAGGGGGATCTGACATCCTCGCTCTCCATCGTCATAACCTTGGCTGCCTGCCTCTCGGCCACCACCAGCGAAGGTAGGAACCGGGGTGGCCCTGGAGTGACGGGGCAGTGTTAGGGGCACCCGCGGGATCGCTGTGGCTGTTCGGATGAGCCCACATGGGCTCAGCCCTGCCGGGCTTTGCTTCTCTGTGCTCCCAGGGGAGTGCAGCTCCAGGTTCCTCCCTGTCTGAGTTTGCTAATCCTGGAGCTTTTGCACCAGAGGCAAAACTTCGGAGCCGGTCAGGAGAACCTGACTCTGCAGCAATGCCGGCAGCTCTGCCTCCCTCCTGTGCCCGGGCTCTGCTGCAGCATGCAGGGGTGGCTGCAGAGAGGACAGGGACACCAGCACCAGCTCAGCCATGGCGATCCCCATCCCTGGAGCTGGCAGCAGCGGGGCCGGGCGCGTTGGCCGAGCAGCGTGGGCTGTGATGGAGTGAGTGGGTGGGCACAGGAAGGTGTGCGGAGGATTAGGGTTGCTGGAAAGAGCATTCAGGTGGGAAACTTCTCGTGAGAGAAAGGGCTGGAAACTTCTGAAGTAGGAAGCAGGGATGCAGCTGAGGATCCTCTCCCGACATCTTGGTGTCAGCCACGTCAGGCCTGCTCTCTCCAGCCAGCCACTCTACCCAGCTGCCGGCTGCCCTCATCCCCGGCCCTCGTTCATGTCCCTTCTCCAGTATTCCAGGCCCCTCTGGCTTTCGGCAGTGCTGCTCCTGCCACCCACCCGCTCGCCTGTCTCCCTCTGTGCTGGCAGCGGCGGCACGGCTGTTTCCCAGGTCTGCTGATCTTCATCGCCAGGGATCTGCTGTTCCCGCTCCGAGCATGTCCTTGGCACCGGCAGCAGCATCCTTCCTCCCTTCTGCTGTGCTTGAGAACCATGGCCAGCACGGCACAGGCTCTGCAGCGAGCCCTGGGGCCGGTGTCCCTGCCCCATGGAGGTGATGGCATCTCTCCCTTCTGCCCCAGCATCTCTGCCATCCTTCCAGCACACCGGGGCCCAAGGGCTGCCACCCCTGTGCCTTGTGCACTTTGAAGAACCCTGCTGGGTTAGGTCCTTGTGCTTACTGTCATCATCCAACACCCACCAGCATTTTCCTCACTTTTTCCCCGATTTCCAGCTATTTGCTGGTCCTAACTGTTTTCTGCCAAATGCCTACTTCCTGGCCTTCTTCCTGCTCCTTTTCCCATCTGCTTTGCTGCCCACACAGGGGGATGCATTGGGGTCTCACTGCTGGGGATGGGCTGTGATGGTGCAGAATGGGGCCCCAGCACCCCGACACTCCCAGCCCTTGCTTGGTCTTTGCTCTGGGATGCAGCAGCTGCCCTTTGCCCCATGTCCCGGGCAGGGAGTGCTACAGGATGCTGCCTGTGCAGCACCAGGCTCTCAGTGCTGCAGCCCCGCAAAGCCAAACAGCCCTGCCCGAACTTGGCGCTCGCTGGGCTCTGACAAGTGAGGCGAGGGCCTCCTTGCTCTACTCTATGGAGGAGATCCTGGATGCTGACTTGGGCTTTGTGGTGTCTGCATGGACGGCCAGGCCCTGCACTGCTGTCTGCCTGTCGCCAGCTGGGACAGACCTGGCTTTCCCATAAGATTTGTTGGAAAAGAAAGCTATCCTCAATCACAGCCTTGCTCAGGAGGTTGCACAGGGCTGGGGATGTGCTGGGCTCTGGGGCAGACCGAGCAGTCTGGATCTCAATTAGACCAGACAGGAGGCACTGAATGGCATCAAGAAAAGGTGTGAGAGCCTGCAGAAAGCTGGTGGTGCTCCATCCACCACCATGATGATGCTCATGGATCCTGGGGCTCTGCTGTGCCCTGGCATGGAGCACTCAGTGCCAGCGAGGTCCGCAACACGAGCACTGGAGCTGGGATGTGGCCGTGGCTCTGCCGGTCCCCAGTGCGCCAGTGCTGGGCTGGGCTGGGAGCAGCGCCCGCGCTGGATCGGCTGTGGCGGCGGTCGTTGAGCACCCTGGCGTGGGATGGGACTGGAAATGTGGGAGATGCTGCAGAGCAGAGCCCAGCCTTGGTGCATGCCACCCTCCAATTGTGCCAGGCTTGGCTGCCCCGTCGCAGAGTGTGAGGTGGCTATGGGCACGGCGTGAGGGTGTAGCCTGTTTGCCCATCAGCTCTGCCTGCTCCCACAGCCTCTCTGTGCCCTGCATTTCTGGCTGTGCTGCCGAGCAAACCCAGTGCTGGTTTGGGAACCACAAGGTAGAAAATTACAACCACAAAGCAAATTTCAGGCCACGGTGTGCTACACTCTGCATGCATGTATTGGGAGGCAGTTGGTGCATAAAAACATGTATTAACCTGTTTAAAAAAAACAGCTTCAACCCTAGTTTTTTTTCTTGCCAAGAGCTCCCAGTGCCTTTCTCTTTCCTGAAATATTTGTTCCAAGAAGTTTTAAGCTTATATTTTTTATTCCTTTCAGCCTTGTGTACAGGCGTGTGTGAGAAATAAGAGGAAAAGAGAATCGCTATTCCATGGGAAATCCCCCATTTCAGCACAGCAGCCATTGCGAAATGCATTGAAAGCCAAAACTCAGATTTTTTTTTAAAGGGGGGGTAAAAATTTGCAGGATGTGGAAGATTTTTATTTGGAGTACTGAAAAAAGTATTGTCTGAAATTATTAAATTGCTTTAGAGCAGGGAGGTAGAAAAATTATTTTCAATATATATGATATTTCAATATAAGATATTTCAATAATATGAAGTATGAGAGACTAAAAATATTTACACTATTGCTGACTGAGTTGCATAGGTGAAAATATTAAAGCAGGTATTTTATATTATAGCACAAATTGAAGTTAAATAATAAAATACAAAATATCTTCATTAAATTGAAAGAAAATCAGACAAGCAGAAATCACCACATTTGGAACTTGGGTGAGGGATAACAAAATTGTATTTTCTGTCAAAAAATGGCACTTCAAATGCTGCTGCTGGGGGTTTGCTCCCTCCCAGGTGGTGCCCCCAGCTCAGCTCTGCCCTCCGTCCATGAGACGGGTGACCTTCCTCCCCATCACAACATGGAGCCCGTGGCCCGCGGATGAGCTTGGAGAGCTCCATGTGAGGACCTGGTGAAGCAGGGGAGGGGGATTTGGGGACATTTCCCCCAGCTTTTGGGGGCACATCACGCTGGCTGAGGCAAACAGCAGGTGATGGGGACGGGGTGATGTACAGGGGAGGACCTGAGCCGAGGAGAGGATGCTTATCTTTTCCTTGTACCACAGTGATGGGGTTTTGTTCCTCCACTCAACAGCGATGGGGTGCAGGAAAGCACCAGAATCCTTGGGAAAACCCAGCCACTCGCTGCGCTGCTGAAACGGGGGCCACAGGAAGGGTTCATGGGGGTCTCCCCCGCTAATCTCTCATTGTAATCTCATTAATTGCCCCTCTGCTCAAACAGAAAAAAAGGTAAAAACTAATCTGCATGTTTATTCAATGCTTCTTTCCTACTTCTCTGCAGCAATGCCGAAGTCGGGGCTGCGGGAAAAGCAAGACATTGAAAGGGAGAGGAAATCGCCTTTTCCGTTTTAAAAAGGCTGTGGGGGTCTGTGCTCCTCTCTGAGGATAGGAAACAAGAGTGTTTAAGCTTATGGACTTTTGATGATGGGGGATGGAGAAGCATTGGTTTAAAACAGGGAGCTGGTTTAGGCTACATTAGTGAAAAAAAAATCTGGGGGTGTTTAATTTTTTGATTGCTCCCAGAATGCTGATATAAAGCAAATATTTGCATAATTTTAGGTAGGCTTACGGGGATATGTTTCTGGTGCCATCTTCATTTCCATCCCTCTTGTATTAATAGCTTAGAAAACTTCTGGAAAATCAACCTCCAAAATTTGCAGAAAAATAACGCACCTGTGTACAAAACACACCTACTTTGGCAGGTTTTTCATTCTCCTTGAATTCTCGTTTCCTGAAATTGCAGGGGGTTGTTTCCAGTGACAATAAACGAGCACCCATTTTGGTGATGGTGGAAATGGATCTGATGAAGCCAAATTTAAGTACAACTGAAAACCTGATGAATTTCTCCGGAGAGGAAAGAATTCCTTATTTTTTCGATTGCTGAAAGGCGGTTAGCAAAATATTTTGCTCAAAAAAAACCTCAACAAGCCAGCAGCAAACCCAGCCCCAAAGATGCTCAGGAAGGGTGGAAGCTCATCCCACACATGCCAGGTCAGTGCTGGGTGCCGGCGGCAGAGCTTGGGGAGCACTGGTGTTCTGGAGATATCCCGCCACCTCCGCTCTTTGTTCTGCTCGGGTCCTGTGTTCTGCCTGTCCCTGCTGGCCTCGCTGGCAGTCTTCGGTGCTGCCTTTATCTCCAGGGGCACATCCATTCATATGATAACTCTATTCATACCCTGACAGTTTTTGATAGTTCATTCTTCTAACCCAGCCTGTTTGCCTGGCCAACACTCAAAATGATTCCTCTGTCACTGAGGCGATTAACCCCTTCAGCCTTACCAGTCCCAAAGGCAGTGGTCAGATAATGCACTTGTATTACCTTCAAAATAAACAAAACCCCCCGTCCTGCCCGTGTCGGTGCGCGATACTCGGTGTCATAAACAACTGTGTAAAGGATGGAACTCCTTGATGGATCAGATCCAGGCACACCAATAAAGCCTAAGGATGTAACTCCTTAATGGATCAGGTCCAGGCACACCAATAAAGCCTAATGAAGTGTATTTGGCCCAGGGATAGTGGCCAGAAAAGTATTCACCGTTTATCTGAAAACATCGGCAAAGGCAGTGCTGCTTTTAATAATCCCTTCCAAGGGCTCGTCAGCCCCAGCCTTTAAAAATCAGGCCCCTCTTTCCCTAATACAAATTTCCCTGGCTTCACCTTCCAGCCGTTTGTTCTTGATAGGCTTTTCCTGCAGGATTAGAGAGCCCATCTTTTTCAGCGGTGAAAGTGGTAAACTCAACCTGTGCACCTTGCAGCCCTTGTGGGCACGAACAGATTGGGCTCTGCAGGTTCCCTTCTGTGATTTTTCTTTACCTCCAGCCCTGGTTATCATAGTTGTGCCTACGGTATCTTCTGCTCTGTGTCCAGTTTCTCATATTTAAAATGCTTATTTACCACATTAGTGAGTGACAACAGTGCTGGCTGCAGCTGGATAGATGAATCCATCCCAGCTCCATCTCAGCATCAGTGATGCCGCAAGTTCCTGGGTCTTTCCTTGGATGAAATACCTTCTGTATTATGCTCCTTCCATGCAATTATTAAAGACTTTTGTGATATTTAATTACCAGTGGTATGAGATATTCAGCCTGTCCCCCTCAAAGGCAGTTAGTATTGGTATTTTTGTCTGTGAAAATGTTCCATTTTAGAAAGCTATTTTTAAGAGAGCAAAGGCAAAAGCCTTTAAAAGAAATTATCTTGCTTTTAAAATGTCATTGGGGTACAAACAGCTCAGCACAGTTTAGGGTGGCCAACTGGTGCGAGAGCAAAGCTGTCCTCAGAGAAATTAGGGAAAAAGCATACGACAGCCTGAAAAACTGCCATGCAAAGCCCCTCCAGATAATCCAGATAAGCGAGCACATTTGTAAAACCCACGTTTCCCTAGTGAGGATTCCAGAGAGGATAACACTCAAAGCTTTACCAGGACTGCAGGGACACAGGGATCGGTGGGAAGGGCAGAATGGCATTTTCAGGGTGCTGCAAGGTTTGCCTGGCTCTGATACAGGCACAGATCTCCAGTGCCAGGTTTGCCTGGGTGGCATGGGAAGAAATGGCAGTATGGAATAAGAAATCTTCCAGATCCCAAACAGGCAGGAGATAACTGAGGGGGCATGCATCTTACGTGTGGGGAGTGAAATAGTCTGGGGAAAGGACTTGGGACAATGTTAGCAGCATATGTGGCATGAGCTTCATTGTCCAAAAAATGCAGCAGAGGTTGGAAAACTTGGTGACTAAAGCTGAAAATGCATTTGTGTCTATTTTATTATACCAAATGGATGTGAGAAAAGAGAAGAAGGAGTCAGGACTAGCTTGAGGACACTGGGACAAACCCCTCTGGACACAGCTCCCCTTTCTTGGACTCTGTACCACAGAGGTGTTGCTGACTGCAAGCAGAAGACATTTATTTTGGGTTAGAAAACTCCTGTGTAATTTTTAAAGGCTGTCACAATATTGCGTTACTGGTACCATGAGCTGTTCAGGCTGTCCCTGTACCTGAACTGCAGCTCAGAGGGAGGGCACAGGTCCATTACCTGTTCCTCAAGCTTCTGGCTTTGGTCAAGGATGCCAGGAGCCACTCTTTGGTGGTGTGGGAGTTTAGATCTGTTCTCACAGGGCTTTAGCCAGATAAGATATCAAAGGGTGGCTGTGCCAGGCATGGGCTCCTCTCTGCTGATGGACGGGGCCATGTCGTTGTGCTGTCCCTCAGGCTGGGGACGTTGCGGAAGAAAAGACACGTGTGACTCCCAGATGGCCAAATCCAGACGTGGGGACACCAGCTGTGCCTCCTCCAGGGCCACAGGGACCCCAGTGCTCCATCTCCAGCCTCACTGCAGTCTTGCTTCTTCCCCTGCTCACTTTGGTTGTTTCCATGGAATTTCGTGAATCCCTGACCTTTCTCACACCCCAGGGCCTTCCCACCTCTTCCTCTGGCTTCTGCCCTGAATTACAGCAAGCCCAGTCACCCCTAGAGCCTGAAACAGTTCCTTTCCCACCGGCTGCAGGACCAGGGACATGGGAGTGTGGGGTCACCCTCACTCGGAGCCGGGTCCAGCCCCGCACACTCATCCTCGAGCCCTGAGTGTCCTGACATTTCCAGTTTCAGCTTGCACCTCAACCAGTGAGTTGCCACAGTGCCAGGCTGCACACCTGTACTGGGGATGGGTACACACCTGTACTGGGGATGGGTACACACCTGTACCAGGGCTGCACACCTGTACTGGGGATGGGTACGCACCTCTACTGGGGATGCACACCTGAACTGGAGCTGGGTACGCACCTCTACTGGGGATGCACACCTGTACCAGGGGTGCACACCTGTACTGGGGATGGCTGCACACCTGCACTGCGATGCACACCAGTACTGTAACATGCTGCCCAGTGGTGGGGAGTGTGTTTAATTTGGGTCTCCTACATCACCATGCCCAGTTCTCCCTGTCTGTCCCCCTGCACACAAGCATTGGGAGTCTCTAAGCCAGGAGAATACATGACCATTTTACATCTCTATTTTCTCACCTGTAGTTTTGAGAGGGAACATCTTTTTGTTGTTCGGCTTTTGATGTGCTTTTTTTTTTTCTGGGAAGAAAAAAACTGCCCTATAATTTCAAGGTTTTTAGCCTTAGAAATACTTTATTCAGGGTGTTTTGTTTTGTTTCATTTTTTGCATTATTTCACAACACCTCAGTCCTACCACGGGTAGGTAAGGTGCTCTTGCACTGCACATTATCTTACATGATATCATGCAGGGGCTGGAAGGATCAGGTTGATAATTTTATTTTTAAAACCTGAACTGAGGCTTTTTGTTAGCACTGATTGAACAAACAAGCTTTCTTCCTACATCAAAGTATCTCCTGCTCTGGGTATAGTGAAAAGGGGTGACCCTCTGGGCAGTCCTTATGGGCATTGCCGCTCCTGATGCATTACAAAATGATATAAAATTAAATGCAGAAAGTTCACAGCAACAATCTGGAGGTCTGAGAAGAAATCCTGAAATGGGAATTAGGGCACAGCCAAAAAGCAGCACTGCTTTCATTTGAAAATGTTTCTTTTTAGCTTGGTGGGTTGGTTTTTGGTGGCTTTTTTTTGTGTTTATTTTTTATTTCTTTGGTTTGTTTGGTATTTTTCTTCTCTGTTTTCTTTTTTCCTTTATTTTGATGATATTTCCTGGATCTACCCACACTGCTTTTCTAAACTCCTTCTCTGGGCAGCCGAGGCCGGTGGGTGCCGAGGGCAGCCCCATCCTCGCTGTGTCTTGAGTATGTGCAGCCTTGTGGATGAGCAGCTGCAGGAAAATCCTGCCTGAATCCGGCTGCTGGTCTGGCAGAGCAGCAACCCAGTGCTGGCCTGGATCTGTGGGGAGCATCCCTGCACAAGCTCCCAAAAGGGGGGGTCTGATCTGCCCTCCAGGCAGGCTGCTCCTCCCTCTGAGCCCCTCCCGTTGGCCTCATGTCTTGGGGAATAAATGGCTAATTTTCATTCCTTAAATACTGTCCCAGGGATCAGGAGGCTGAAAGCAAAGCTTCCCATCCTGTCCTCTTGCCATGTTCCAAGGCCAGTAAGACTTGACTTTGTGTCTCAGCTTTGCCTCCTGATTTGGAAAGGTCACAGCTGCCTGTTCAGCTGGCCCCTGCATTAAATGGTGGGACACAAACAGCTGACCCACCCTGGCCCCACCAAGTTCTGCCCCAGATTACAAGAAATGAATGCCACTGGCTCTTGTTCCCCTCCTCTCAGGAAGCCTTTTGCTGCCTCTCTTCCCACTGTGGATAACCATCCCTGTGTCATTCTCCCATGAAGAGGGGCTGGGCTGTGGGGCTGCTGTGGGGCTGCTGCAGAGTTGTGGAGCTGAGCCTGCTGGTCTTTGGGTAGTGGGGAGCAGCCAAGCTGTGCTGGTAAGAGTTTAATTATCGATGCAAAAGGCATTGTTGCATGAGGGGGGGGAGCCTTGCTGTGAATCTTGGGAGGCCTTTGAAGTTGTGATGGAGAGGAACTGAAGCCCAAGGGAACAGGGCTGCTCCCAGTGACCCTTCCTCCCCATGCCTGCGCTACAAAGCCCCTGCCTAAGAGGGAGATGGTGGAGTAATTAGAGGGAGGACCACAGTGGGTTAACAATTAGTGAGGGTGCTCAGAGCCCTCTTTGGTCCCTCACTGTTGTTCCAGAGGCTGGGACTCAGCACATCCACCAGTGTGTCACCCCCAGGCTTGTTCCACCACCCCACCATGAACCCGGGGTGGGCTGAGGATGCACAAGCTCCCCTAGGTACCACAAGCCCATTCCTGAGCCCAGGATGCTTGGATGTGAGATTCCAGTGTGCTCCCGCATCTGTTTGTAGGGATGCAATACATCCCTGCAGGAGCTGTGGCCAGCAGTGAAAGTGTTGGGAAGGGTATGTAAGACTCACTCTTTATAGATGATATAGATATATATGATACAGATATAAATATAGATATTGATATAAATATAGAGATAAGATAGAGATATACAGATGATATAGATATAGATATAGATATAGATATAGATATAGATATAGATATAGATATAGATATAGATAAGATTAATATAGATAATAGATATACAAGATATAGATATAGTATACAGATATAATATAGATGATATACAGAAATGGGTATCAGATGATAATGATACAGATATAGATATAGATATATATAGAAATAGATATAGATACAGATATATGGCAAGAGATATACGGTCCCAAGTAAAACTCACATCCTCTGGATGCTAGTCCCACTCTCAGGTCCCTCACTTATCCCAAGCAGGAGATAGGATTTGGTAGATATGGGTATGGAAATGGATACAGATATAGATCCAACAGCAGAGATGTAGGTATAAACACAATATATACATAGATCGTATACTGATTTGCACACTTTGACTCCTGCCTGGTCTGTATCTATGAGGCTGCAATGTCCACTGCTCATGCACCATTGCACGATGCAACTTTATGCAGCATGAGGGTCTGCCCTACGTGAGGCTCTGTCTGCAGACCCCAGTTGTGCTGGGAAACGACCCGCTCTCTCCTAGGTGCTTACATTTGAATGGGCAATCAGGCTTGACAGCTTTTCCACCAGGGCGAGAATTTCTCCTGACACCTCCTGGTGTTTTGGCTCAATACGAAAGGCAAGGCCAAGGCACAGAATGGGGAAATGACAAAATGGTGCTGAGGAAAACAAAATGGAGCTCACGGTTTGAGACTGATACGTGCAGACAGTCCATAGCATCAAAGAGAATTGCCCAGCTGTAGGAGAGAGGTCTCCCAAACCAGCACATTTTCTGAAAAAATGTTTGAGCTGAAAGGCGTCCTTTGTGGTGGTCTTGCTCACTCTGCGGCTTCGCAGGGGGCTCAGAGCATTGGCCCCGAGGGGGAGCGCGGCCAGGAGCTCGCTGCACGGGGCACAGCAGGCACTGGGGGTGGCACCTGCCCTTGGAGCTGGGCTGTAACCTGCGCTGTAACCTGGGCTGTAACCTGGGCTGTAACCAGCCGGGTTTTGGGAGAGTGTTGGTGTCCCCATATAGGAGCTTGTCACAGTGCTGCTGGATGGACACTGGGATCCACAGGGGGTGGGCTATCCATGAGTTAACAGGAGCTCTAGGACACACAGTGCCTTTGTGTTTGTGCAGTGCTTGCTGTGTGGGCTTAAAATGCAGGGCTCTGTGCACTTGGCTGAAGTGAGGGAGTAAAAGAAACTTATCCTTCTTCCTGCAAAGAGGAATCTGACGATGGGTGGGACACAAGCTGGCATAGGTTGTCTGGGAACCAAAGCAACTGAAAGGAGAAGACTCCTTCAGGTCATGACAACATCTCTGTGAGACTGGGTGATGACCACAGGGTGGTGGGATGAGGTGTAGCAAGCTGACTCCAGGTCCCACAGGCTGTTGGCAGACAAGTCTGGGGTACACCCCACTGTATGCTCTCAGCATCATTCCTCACAATGCGATGATCCCGCTGGACCCCAGTTCATGCAGGCTCCTCCTGCTGCTTGCAGAGCAGGGGGAGGCAGCCACATCCATTGCTGAGCATCCCAGCGTGGGAAAGAGGGTGCAGAGACCACGGTGGGGGGGAGAGAGGGTCTGCAAAAGCTGTCTTCTCTCTGCAACCTGCCTGCTGAGGGTCACCAGGACTGTGGTCCTGCACTGTGAACAGGGAAACTCCCAAGCCTGGGCTCCTGCTGGGTGAATTACCCTGGGAAAATAGGCAGAAAATCTTCAGATTAACAATAACAAATAAAAATGGATTTGAGATCTCTGAGGTAATTACTCTGTGCTGAGGGCAAGGGGCCTCTTTAGCAGTGGGAGCAGTGCTGCGCAAGGAGTGGAGGGGCTTGGCCTGCTGTTGGGCCAATGGAACCACACAAGAAACCCTGGAAATTCTTTCAAATTGTTCTGCTAACATTAATAAATGCCTCAAAAGCTCCTAATCTGCTCTGTCAGGAGCATGACGTCCGGGTGTTTCACAGCCAGCTCACGTCTCTCTCCTCTCTCCTCCCCTCTCCTTCCCTGCCTGGTAATAGTAAATGAAAGTGGCACCCGTTCCTCAGGCTACAGAGAGCAGCCTCATGCTGAGCCCAGGCTCTGCAGGGACTGGAGCCACTGTCCTGATATGCCCTGTCCCTGCTGTGACAAGCTGGTCCTGGCAACAAGAGCACCATCCCTCCTGAGCCTGGGGCCTGCCCAGCCCTGGTGCTGCAGAGGGATGCTGTGACCAGGTGCCTCCAGGTCCACTTTGGTGCTCCTCAAGGGTGAGGAAAGGCAGCCAGCAAGGATGGAGCTTCCTGCGGCATTGACCTCTCTGGGTGGCTTCAGGATAAAGGGAATGGGGAAAGCTGGAGGCACTGGGGGTCCCTGTGGGAGACTGGTGCTCTGGGGGGTGTTGAGGCATCAGGGTCCTGGTGCCCACTGCACCAAGGGTCAAGGCACCTTGCTGGCAGCCTCCCCCAAGCCTCTATCCCTCTGGGTCTGCACCATGGAGCTGAGGCTCCTTCCCCAGGTGCGGAGCAACTTGAGGTTATCAGGCAAGGCAAGGCAAGGCTCTCCTCTGCTTGATGCTGTGGGGTCTGAGCTTGGGGCTTGGGGCTCAGATGGCTCAGAGGCTTTCCTCCACTGCTGCTTTCCTCCACTGCTGCCACTGCACAGGTTTCCACAGAAAGCTTCTGAGCATGCTGGAAGGCATCCTCACCTCTCCTACCACGCAATCTGCTCCCCTCTTCCTGCAGTTTGCCTCTGTCTCCTCTTTAAGTTGGGCTCCTGGTGGTGGCAGGGATTTGGAGGGGCTGGCTTTGATGGACTTCTCCAGTGGGGTGTCAGCCAGGACCATGGGGAGTCTCTTTGTGCTGGAGCTGTGCACTGCAGTGTGCAATTACAGCAGCTGCTGGAGTGCAGACTTCAAACCAGGGATTCTGAGAGGGAGCTGAGCCTAAAGGGCTTCCAGAGGAGAAGTGTCCAGCTGAGAAATGATGCTCCAGTTGCATCTGTCTTGGTCCATGGTGGGACTGGTGGACAACCTGATGCTGGGAGTTTGTTCCCACAATCCTTCCTTGCTCTGCATTCCCTCCAACCTGCTCTTTGCAGCTTCCTCTCCCCCAAAGGTCACACTGGTCTCAGTGCTGGGGCCAGGACTCAACTCTATCCTGAGCCACCAGCTCTGGGGAGCATCCCTTATTGCCATCCCCAAACTCCATACCTGCCTCATATCCAGCCAGGCAGTCCCTGAAAAAAGATTGATGGATGGGGGGCATTTTCAAGGAAATGGCAAGTGAAGAGGGCTTCTTCATAGTGGCTCTGTTCCTTGGGGATGGGGACAAAGCTTTCTAACACGGCTTTCACTCCTGTGTTTTCCAGTGAACTTGCTAGACACATCAACAATCCTGGGAGACTGGGGCTGGATGACTTATCCCTCACATGGGGTAAGTATGAAGGGACTGTTGGAGGGGGACCCCAGTGGGATGGGTCACCATAGGTCACTGTGGCAGGGAATGGACATCTCAGCCCCAAGTCAGTGCTGATGAGGCAAACAGACCATGTCTGTTGGGAAAATGCCAGCCTGATAGACTGGCAGAGGGATACAGCTGTTTTGGAAATGCCATTTAACCTTCTGTGTCCCCTGGTAAGGACCAGGCCGTCATCAGGTCCTGAACTCTGAAGGGACTCAAGAGCTGGGACATGCTAAGAAGTGTCTCATTCCTCACTGCACTGGTGAGCACCAGGGGGAACAGCCCCAGATGACCAGGAAGGTCCCAGCCAGCTGGAATCCAGGAAATTTCTGTGAGCACTGGGCAGGAGGGGCAGGGCAGCCTCCCCTGTGGATGGCATCCTACAGCAGTGGGGGTGCAGAGGAGGGATGGTGGTGTGCTGACCCCCATCCCCAGCCTGCCATCTCCACCAGCTGGATCCTTCCCACACTCTCCCTTCACTTGCATTTCCATACCCAGGTTTTCCTGACACAGTAGCTTTCTGGAAATAGCAAGTTTCAGATGTCAGGGTGACCTGACTGGAAGGATTTTTCCCATTCATTTAGCGAACAGAAACAATCCCATAAATACCCGCAGGACCAACTGCAAGGCACAGTGGGGCTTTCTGCAGGCACAAAACGCGCAAAATTGGGGTGCCTACCTGGCTGTTGCTGCTGTGTTGATTTTTCATGTCCATTCTTTTTATCCTCTCTCTGAACTAAATGGTCCTAATCTTTTCAATTCCACCTCCCACAGAAATCTTCCCAGGTCTCTAATAATTTTCATTGATCTGTTGCTTGAGACTTTCAGTCCCTGCACTGCTTGAGCAGGAGTGATCAGAACGGTGAATTCATAATAATACCAATGATCAGATTTCTATCAGACTTTATCATATATGTAAATATATTAAATTGTTAACTCAAGTCTAATTTTAGCAGTTAGTTGTTGCAATGATGAGTATCCTGGGAGCGTAAGAGATTGAGAGGTACAAGGTCAGAGGGGACTGTGGAACTAATGGGATGTGATCTCCTGCATAAATACGGGCCTTCAGACCTGTCAATTCATTCAGCTCTCAGAACAGCACAGCTTTGAGGAAAAAACATCCTTGGCTGCAAAATTGCTGGTGCTGGTAAATGCTGCAGGTCCTGTGGCGAGGCTGTTAACGTGCCCCTGTTAAAAGCGATCGCTGCGAGGGTTTGCCTGCCCCTGGTCTGCAGCCAGGGGACCTTCCTCTGCCTCTGCCTGCATGAGGCAGATGCTGTCCTGCTCATGGCTGCCCTTGGCTGTCACTGCTGTCCTGTCACTAATCAGCTGTCATCTCATCCCAGCCCTGTTGCCAGACTGTGGCATCTTGGAGGAGCCTGACACACATTCGGGGCTTCCTCTGCTCTCCTGCAAGGGAGAATGTTTTTGGGATTTTCTGGGAGACAGGGCTGTTTTCCATTGTCCACATCTGTCCTTAACCCCTGCCCATGGTCAGGCCACCTGCTGCCTGCAGACTGCCCAGGATTATCCTTCTGGGTGCCCAGCCCTTGGTCCCCGTCAGGAGTGCAGGTGGAATCCATTGCATCACTGAGGTGCCTTGGTGAGGGTGAATCCCCTGGGCTGGCTGTGCTGGGCAGGGCCTTGCACTCCCAAAGAGACAAAAGGATTGAGCCTACAGGAGCCCCATTCTCAGGACACCAGGGACTTCCTTGGCCAGCTAAGGTGCAGTATCCTGTGCTGGACATTGACAAATCCAGCGATGAATCCAGAGCCCCACCCCATCTGGACTGTCAGCTGTGACTGCACGGTGACCACAGGGGCTGGGGCTGAGTCTCAGGGCTCTCTACAGCAGATGCTCAGCAGTCCTTCACCAGCAGCTCTTGAACACTAGTACATCTGAGTTCTCCACCTTATTGGTGATGCTTATTAAAAATAAATAATAATATTATGAATAATCTATGTAATAAATTAAATTATATATAATAAATGAAACAGTAAGTAAATTTTAAAAAGAGTAAATAAATATAACAAAGAATAAAACAAAATTATAATACTGGGTGCCAAAAAAGTAAAAGAAAACCAAAAAGGCTCACAACATTAAATGCTGTGTACCACCCAACACCAGAGCCACCTCTAGGCCATGCTGCTGAGTCCTACAGGACCTTAGTCAGGCGTGGGGTAACTCCACTGTGCACTTACCCTGTGCTTTTGCCCAAATTTTGGCCCTGTTACCGACAGGATGACCACATACCTGTGTGGAAACTGTCTGTGAAACCCTCAACTGTGTGAAACCCTCAACTTTTCATATATTTTTCCAGCTGGATGTTTTAATGGCTCCTCTAAACACTGGTCTGGACCATGGTTTTTCCTCCATGGGCCATTGTATCACTAATCTGGAAACCACATCTCACTCCATTCCCTCCCTGCAGGTCCTTCACCTCCAGGCCCTTTCTGAGTAGGAAATTTGCTCTGGGATCTGTTTGCTGTCACCAGGAGCTGCATTAGGGTGCTGGTGTCTCAGGGAAGCTGGGGTGGAATCCCTGCTGGCAGTGCCAATGCTTTGGCTCTGAGCAGATGCAGCCCCCAGAGTGCAGCTCAGGCTTAGGTGGGAGAGATCTGCTGTGATCCCTGCACTGAGGAAGGAACTCCCTTTGCTGGTCACCATCTGTGCCCAGTGCTTTGGGTGCCCCTGGGGCAGTCCCTGCCCCTGCCTTGTGCTGTAGCTTTGGGCTGGGGTTGTATAGAGGCATTGTACTGTGAAGCCAGATTTTCATGGAGTTTGTTTATTTTTACTGGCATTTCCTTAATTTAGATACTCTAGCTGAAAGATTGGTGGCAGTGGCCCCCCATTCCTGCTACCTCCCAGCTGTCCTGCCTGGGCCACAGTGCAGGATTTCCCCACAGTGTGTCAGCTTCATCCCTGGGGAGACACAGCATCCTCTGCCAAGGGTCCAGCACTGCTGGCTGAAGTCCTGTTCCTTTTGCTTTACTCACATCTCCATTCCCCCCAGGGCCACCACACGGGTGTGACAGACAGCACCAGGCGGGTAGCTCTGCCTGGTTCTTTTCATGGCACTAAGCAGCACAGAGCCTTGGTCCCCAGCCTGAGGAGCTTCTGAAGAGGCCTTGTGTCTGCTATTTCACTGCCTAGTGCCCTATGGCTCGCCCTGTGGCACCTGCAGGTCCTGTCACACCTGGGGATCCAGAGGAAAGGCAGCAGCTTCAGAGGCTTCATCCTCTGGCTGGGAGATCCCAGAGCTACCTGCACAGCCAAGGCAAAACTGGACAGGTACCACTTCATCACACCTGTGGGCAAGGTGAACTTCTTCCCTTACTGGAAGGTTCCTTCCCTGTCTGGCTTTGCCAGGGCCAGCAAGAGCAGAGGAGCAGGAGCTGGGAGCAATGGGCACAGTGAGGGTCAGCAGTGCTATGGGCCCTGGGGAATGTCAGGCCATCAGGGAGCAATGCCTGGCCTGTTTTGACATTTTCTCTTGACAGACAATTAACTGAGGGGTAATTGGCTGTAATTGCTGCTCAGGGGTTTAATTGCATCCCCCCCCTCACCTCCACCCCAGAGACACGTGCAGGAAGCAGAGGGGTCACCGGGAGCATCCCTGTCCCGCAGGCTGCGGCTCCTCTCAATTATAACTTCAAAGGGCTCCCAGGAGCTTTGCAGCTCGCTCCTTTCCCAGAACAATTCCCTTTGCATTGAAAATTAAACTCTTGTCAGTGTGGTCAACCCCTTCCCTTGCCATGCCTCGTGTATCCCAGTTCTCCCCAGCCAAACGCCCCAGTGCCCCAGTGCCCTTCTCTCCCTTCTCCTGGCTGGGCACGTGACCTGCTGGATCAGAGGGAGCTGATCAGCCCCGCTGCAAATTGCCTTTCTACTGACTAATTAAAACACTGATGAGATAAGTCAACATATTATTAATAATTATTGTATCGTCTACTTTGATTTACAAAGTCAAACAGGAAATTATTTTGTTCAGACACAGGGCATCTGAGGAGCTTGAATGATGCCTTGCAAAAGCTAATTAGAATGGGAGCACCTTGAGTGCTGGAGGAAGGCCCCCCATGCTGCCCATGACCTCCCCATCCACTCCCACCAGCACCTTCTGTGGTGGCCCCACAGTTTCCCTCTTGCAGCAGGGGCTGGGGTCAGCCCAGAGAGGTGCTGGGCATTGCCACCCAGGCAGCTGCCCCAGCATCTGTCACAGAGTCATGGACTGTCCTGAGCTGGGAGGAGCCACAAGGGTCATCAAGTCCAGCTCCTGGCCCTGTACAGTCCCCAGCAATCCCACCTGGCATGCTCCATGTTGGCTTTGTTGATGGGAATCAGGAAAGAACTTCAGAGGGCTTTGGATCTCCCTATCCCTGCTCCTTTGCTCCTAGAAAGGGATGCATCCTGAAGCCCCTGGGCACAGTTAGACAGGGGTGCTCCTCCTTCATCCTACAGACCCAGAGAGAACCCTGTCAGAAAGGCACCACATCTGCTGAAACCCCCAGCTGAAAGCACAGACATGGCCACAGGATGGTGTCCCAGCAGTATTTGTGCTTTAAGAATGGGGATTTCAGCCCTGGGACTGAGCTATTTGCAGAGCCATGCCTACACACCAGGAGAGTTTTTCTGCCTGGGTCTGATTGCCCCAAGCTCACTCTGTAAAATCCCATCCCCAGTGTGAGCTGTGCTGTGTCATTGCTATTCCACCCCCCTTCAGGTTCATCTCTTCTTCTCAGACCACCAAGAGATATTGGGGCTCTCCCATGTGCCTAGGCCATGTGTCTTCTCTCCTTCACTTTGATGTTCCTGTTGTCTTTCTTGGGTTTCTCTTCCAAGCTGGAGCCTCTACCTGGGTCCAAAGTACCAGCAAGTTACAGCTCAAGCTGTGGTGAAATTAATTTTCTTTGGGGAAAAAAAAAAAGTGTAGGAAAGGAACATTGGAAAATAAAGATTTAGACTGGTAATTGAGATAAAAGCTCATCTCCCAGTGCTTGTTCAGTAAATCCTGGGTTATTGCTAATTCCCCAGATGCTGGTCACTACCAGTAGTTAATCACCTGCAGTGAAGCTCAGGATAGTTAACTGCCTGACAAATCCCTCCTTAGGCACAGCAGTGACTGATTTCATGGGGATTATCTCCATTAAGGCCTCCCATCTAATGATTTATAGCTTCAATAACAGCCTTCTCTTTTTTTCCTCTCCCAGTGACAATGGTGTGAGAAGGTGCCATGGCGTGCTGGGAAGGAAAGTGCTGGATGTCTCAGGGGCCACAAAAGCTTTGCTATGCCAGGCAGAACTGGCATCCCTCCTGGAAGCTGTCCCAGGGCCGGGGACACTCATTCCTTTGCACTCCAAGGATGGTGGGAGGCTGAGCTGCTGCCAGGGGGACACAGCCTCTCCTCTGCTCCTCCTCCTTCTCCTCTGCTGTGCCACACAGGCCCTGGGAGACTTATAAGACCTTACTCAGCTGCCCAGATATCTGGTGTTTGCATCTCTTGCCTTTCATAATCTGGCAAACATTTTATAACTGGTGTTGACTTTAATTTAAACGATTAGGCAAACTCCTGAATGCAGATGCAATCGCATCCTCCCCAGCGTGCGCGCTCACCACGTTAATTATGATGTCCTCATTTCCATCTCGCTGGGGGATCTTATCACACTGGTGGGGCCCAGCTGATCTTTGGTTCAAAAAACCATCTCAGCCCATGAACTGAGAGCCAGCAGTGCCTGGGGTGTGCATGCTGCCTGCGTTCCTGAACCAGTGGTACCCAGTGTCACGCAGGTCCCCTCCTGCCCACAGAGCCTGGAACTAAGGTGAGACAGAAAAACCCCTCCAGTCATGGGCATTCCTGAAGCATGTCCTTTCATCTCCCTTCTGGTACCTAAAAGGGCCTACAGGAGGGTTGGAGAGGGACTTTTTGCAAGGTTAAGCAGTGATAGAATAAGGGATAATGGCTTTAGGCTGAGGGAGGGTATATTTAGGATGCAAATTAGGAAAAAATTCTTCCCTGTGAGGGTGGGCAGGCCCTGGCACAGGGTGCCCAGAGCAGCTGTGGCTGCCCCTGGATCCCTGGCAGTGCCCAAGGCCAGGCTGGGCAGGGCTTGGAGCAGCCTGGGATAGTGGAAGGTGTCCCTGCCATGGCAGGGGGTTGAACAAGATGGTCACTTCCAATCCAAATAATTTCTTGGATTCTGTGATCCCAAAGGCCCTGTGACTCCTGGGACCTTGGTTGACCTGTGACACGCTGGGAAGATGAATCTGTGGCATATGAGCCACGAGCTCAGGTAGCCTGCCTGCCCCATTCTTAGTGCACTTTCCCTGCAGGCCAAATGTGGCATTTTGGACTGGTCTCAGACTGGGATCCCAAGGGACCGTGGGACAGAACTGACAGTGCAGCTGCTGTGCAAAACAGCACTAAGTTTGAAAGAGTGATGGTGCATGTGCATACTCTCCAAATTCACTCCAGAGGGTGGAGGTGTGGCTGATACTGATGTTGCTGGTACTTGGAGGTGGGCATTTATCTCCTGCTCTGTCAACAGGGAGGATGTTGCCTGCTCTGGGACTGCCGCATGGGGACTGCCGTGTGGGGATGTGTCAGTAGGGAGCTTCATCTCCTCTGCCAGATTTAGGAGAGAATGTCTGGAGACCAAAACCAACCAGATGAGCTGGATCCAAAGCATTTTGGTGCTCACAATAACCTCATCTTTCCCTTGCCAGACCCTAGCAGAGAGCCCTGCCCGCCCGGGCAGTGCCGAGGGGAGACGGCTGTGCATTGTGGGGACATCCCTGCTCACCCCCACAGCTCTGCCCTCACACTGTGTGGCTCCTCCCGTGCACAGCTCTGCTTCCCTTCCCCCGGGAAACTCAGCAGGGAAAAGACAGGAAACAGATGTTGTGTTAATTTGTGCTCAATTAATTTTGACAGCGGCTTCCACCCCCTCGGAAGCGCCGCAGCAGCAGCCTGAGCACCAGTGGGAGTGGGACTGGGGCTGCTGTGCTCTCCAGCACTGCCAGGGCTGGCACACACTGCCAGGGCCCAAGTGCAGCAGGGCAGGGTCCTGGGTGGCACAGCACCTTTGACAGGCTCATCCCTGGGCTGCTGCCCTCATCCCTCTGGCCAAGCTGACCTGTAGCCTGGCCCCTTTCCATGTTGTCCACCTGAGTACTGGAGTGCAGGGCATGTTCCCAGTGACCCCAGGACAAATCTGGGCTTTTCTGGGAATTCAGAAGGCAATTTTTTTAAATGCATCACAAAACATTTTTCTTCCCCGGGATTTGATTTTGACCCCCTTTGCCAGCATATTCCCCTTAAAATGAGCTCCCATTGTAGTTTGCACCTGGAGCTGCTGCCTTTTCCAGGTTACTTTAGTCTCTTTAGGACAGAGAAGCAGGGTTTTCTCCTAAATGCGGGAGAGAACTGGAGATGCTGGAGAAAACTGGAGATGTACATGAGGGCAGTGAGTGCTCTGATCACCCTCACACGAGCAGAAGGCATGACAACACGTCCTCAGGAGCAGCAGGTCAGGGAGGTCAAACAAGGAAGGACATTCCCATCTGAGAGGGGAGAAGTGAGTGGACTGTTTTACAGGTATCACTGATACCTCTTACCTGTATCTCTTATGTTCTGCAGGTGTGCTGCCCTCTCCTAGCTGTGCCCTGTCCCTGCACTGCTGGCAGCACCCAGCGAGGCTGGAGGGTGTAGGTCCCAGGGATCTGCATCCTTGTCAGCTCCCACATCACCGGGGTGAAGGCTACAGGAGCCTCCTGGAGCAGAGCATCCTTCTCTAGGGACTGCTGCCTTGTGTCTAATGAAACACAAGTCACCACTCGCATAAGAAAATACCATTTTTGCCCTGTCAGAGCAAGCCTAGAGGTTTAATTTAAAGTACTTAAAATGCTGCCTAAAAGATTTGTTTTCCTGCTCTGTGCAGCATGGCTGGGGATTTACCTGACTCCCCCAGCTCCCACAGACAGCTCAGTACACACAGGTGCCCAGGTGGGGCTGCTCCCTGCCAGCTTCCAGGCACAGCCAGGGCCCCAGGAAGGTGCTGGAGGGGGAAGCTGAGGCTGGGGGTGGAAAGGTGGTGATCATTTGGAAGGCAAAGGAGCAGGAGTGCCAGAGCCTTCCCCAGTTTCTCAGATGCAGCATTGCATCTGAGGCTGTCCCTTACGGCTCGGCTTGGGTATGGGGGTGGGACTTGAAAGCCTGTTTCTAAGTTTGGGGAAAAGCCAGATGGTTTGAAGTTCTCCTCTGCTCCTCTTTCTCCTCCCTTGCTCACCTGTGAATTCAGGGGTCCCAGACCCATCCATGGGGATATGATTGGAGTACCTGGTTTGAGCAGAAATGTGAGCTGAAGAGGTGGTGAGAAGCCCCCTGTGCAGTGTGTCCTGGTGAGGCATTGGGTGAGAGTGGAGAGGGAGATGCCAGGCAAGACTGAGCCCCCAGAAGTGTCATGTAGCTCCCAACAGCTAAGTTCTACTTGTTCCTCACCTATGAAACTCATATCCAAAATGTCACTACTTCTTCTCACTTCCTATCACTTAAACTCATGTAACATCCCTCCCTTGTGTGACACCCATGTCTCTGTCCCTCTAAACTCATCCAGACCACCCTCCATTGCAATCCTGCTTGCTGCAACCTGCTTTTGCCAGTATCCCTTCCCCAGGTTTGCCCTGCAGCCACAAGTATATGGAATTTTCACCCTGGAGCTGTCAAGCCATGAACATTCTGGTTCCCAGAGCCCGCCCTGATCCAGCCTCTCAGCTGGGTTGGGCACTGTGGGCTCACACTGAGGAGCCACACTGGCACCACATTGCAGGGAAGGAGAGACCTCTGAGCCCCCATGAGTCCACATTTCTTGCTGACAGTGCTGTGCTCAGTACAGGCTTCCCCTTCACCCTCTGGTATCCACCCAGAAACTCCTTCTCCAGATGGAAAGCACTCAGTTTAGTTTGTGCATGGGCAGTGCACGAGCCAGTGGAGATGCAGGTGAGCACAAGGCAGGTGGTTCCTGCTGCTGCTGGAAATGACAGGCTGAGCACCAAGGAAAGGTGCTCTCAGACATGACCTGGAGGGTTTGAGCCCTCCCAAACACACATTGCCATCAGCTTCTGCCAGGACCTCAGCTAGTGTTCCTTCTTCAAGCAGGGCTGCACCTCCCACAGTGCTGTACCTGGGTGTCACCGCCCAAATTAGTGCAGCTAACGAGTGCTCCTCATTTCCCTTTGCTCTGTGGCAGCAGTGACCTCCCACCCAGACACAGCAGCAGAGATGGCACACACCCCTGCATGCTCCCTGCTCCCCCAGGGGTTGGGAGCATCTGGAATGACCCATTTTCTCTGTCCTGCAGTGGGATTCAATCAATGAAATGGATGAGTTTTTCAGCCCCATCCACACCTACCAGGTGTGTAACGTCATGACCCCCAACCAGAACAACTGGCTCCGGACCAACTGGGTGCAGCGGGACGGGGCGCGGCGCGTGTACGCAGAGATCAAATTCACGCTGAGGGACTGTAACAGCATGCCAGGCGTGCTGGGCACCTGCAAGGAGACCTTCAACCTCTACTACATGGAGTCTGACCGGGACCTGGGCACCAGCACCCGCGAGAGCCAGTTCCTCAAGATCGACACCATCGCAGCAGACGAGAGCTTCACCAACGTGGACCTGGGCGTGCGGCGCCTGAAGCTGAACACGGAGGTGCGGGGCGTGGGGCCGCTAAGCAAGAGGGGCTTCTACCTGGCCTTCCAGGACATTGGCGCCTGCATCGCCATCGTCTCGGTGCGCGTGTACTACAAGAAGTGCCCGGCCACCGTGAGGAACCTGGCGTCCTTCTCTGAGGCCGTGACTGGGGCAGACTCGTCCTCCCTGGTGGAAGTGCGGGGAGAGTGCGTGGGCCATTCCGAGGAGAGGGACACCCCCAAGATGTACTGCAGTGCCGAGGGAGAGTGGCTGGTGCCCATCGGGAAGTGTGTGTGCAGCGCTGGCTATGAGGAGCAGCGGGATTCCTGCATGGGTGAGTGCCTGCAGGGCCTGCAAGGGAAGGGCTGCCTGCAAGGGGCTCTTGCCTCTTTGGGGAAGGGCTGAAGACAGAAGCCTGCTCACAGAAACTGGGACAGACAGTCTCTGTGGAGGCCCAGGGCTGTCCATGCCTTTGCTGGCTGGCTTCATGCTTCCAAAATATGTGGCTGGTATGACTGACAAACTCCCTGGGAGTTCCTGTGGCTCTGACAGGTCCTGGTGCACAGGGCAGGGCTTTGGGATGGGGACTGGCTGGCAGCAGGACAGGGGCTGCCCTGGTTCCATCTTTCTGTACCATGGATCACTGGCCCAGACATCCCAGCTCAGTGCCCCCAGCAGCCCTGACTGGTGCTGAGATCTCTGGTGTGCTCCAGCAAGGCACTGCTTGGCCTCTCCAAAACACCCACTGCTGGAATGGGTTTAAAAGGGAGAAAAGCAAAAAGGAAAACACTGAGCTTTCATGGAGCAAGGTCACTGCCTCCATCTCTCACCTCCCAGGGCTGCTGCAGAGCCCCTCATGCAGGGTGTGGGGAGCCTTCCCAGGGGCCCTCAGTGCCACTGGGCAGCTTTGAGCTGCCAACTGAACAAACTGTGATAAGGAACTGGGGTGACCAGCAGCAGCACAGGGATGTGTGCTTACAGAGCACGGGCTCCCCGGGAGAGCCCTCCACACAGATTTGTTTGCTCTCTGTTTCTTCATGGGATGTGTGGAGGGGGAGCAGCACAAATATGAGTGCAGGGCCTTTGTTTGAGTTTCATGGTAACGTCAAGTTAGGGAGGCTTGGCTCAAGGTCAGGACGTCCAACACCAGATTGGAATGGATCCAGGGGCTGCTGGGACCCAGGCTGGCTCCTGCAGGTCTCCAGTTACAGAGTGGGAAGGATGGGCAGAATAAATGCTTTTATCTGAAACTCCTTCTGTCTGTGACAGTTGATTTGAAAGTTGTCCTGGGATAGATCTAATAACTCAGGAAAGGTCTTCCATTGTGTTAAAGAGTGGGTGCAAGATGTATGTGGGGCCGTGTAGTGAGAGTCCTATGTATTGGATAAGTGGGTCCTAGCTATTCTAAATGAGTCACAGCTGCAAAGTCCTTAGTTGGGTAGCAGCTGTGGCTCATTTAGAATAGCTAGGACCCACTTATCCAATACATAGGACTCACTACAGGGCCAGGCATGTGCTGCTGCAGGATGGGACACTGGCATGGGCCTCCTGCTTGGCTGTGCCAGCCCCACCACTACAAGGAGCTCCACGTTGGCTCAGACAAACCAGCCCTTCCTACTGCTCCTCTGCAGCAGTGCTGTGCTGCACGCCCTGCCCCAGGACATCCCCACCCCAAAGGCAGGAGGCTGAGCAAGGCTGTGGCATTGGTGCTGGGCTCTGCCTGCCTCATTTTCATGTGATTCCTTGGATAGGTTTGCTCTCTCCTGGCAGAGCCCCTTCTCTGCCCTCCTGCCTGTTTTGGGTGGGGTTGCTCCCACCACAGGCATGGCACAGGAGGAAGTGTGGCCCAGCAGGTGACCCCAGGTGGCCCCACAGACGGACTCAGACCCAGCAATGCTCTCTGGTAAAACTTTCCAAGCCTTGTGGCCTCAGAAACAGGACAGAAATGTCACTGGGCTTTCTCTGACACGGGTGTTGTCTCACCCTCCTGCCTTCCCTGCACCATTTTTCTGGCTCCAGCACAGTTTGATGACCCAACATCAAGTGAACAGGGGCAGCACCTCCTTTCTGCATGTCCTTTGGTGGGGCAGCAGGACATGTATTTACACATGAAGGCAAACAGATGCAAATCTCTGATCTTGTGCCTGATTGGGGCAAAGTTCATTTTTCAGGCTGAAAAGTGCCTTTTGGGGATGATTTATAAGCCCAGCAGATCTGTTGGAGTTGGAAATTAGCCGTTTTAATTGTCAGGCGGATAAAAGCAGGATTCCAGTGGCTGTCGCCCCAGCAATTTTTCATTCTCGATCACAGGGATGAGATGGTATAAATCACTCCTTGTGGCCCTAATAATCTTTCTATAAATATCAGGGAAATTCATTTTTTGCTTGGGGAGAGGAGGTGTGGAGGGAGAGAAATTAGAGAAGATACTTTGCCTCTATGGCAGTGTTTAAAATATGATTCCAAATTAATTTCCTTCTGCCTTTCACAGCCAGATGCCTTATTTGTCAAAGCTAAAGATATTTGAACAGTGGAGGTTTCTTCCCCTCCTCTTTAACATTCATTTTCGTAAGGGCCTGCCAGAGTGATGGAAGACAGCTCAGGAAACCAGACCATGGCCAGGGCTGTTCCCAGCCGTTCAGAGGAGAAGTAAGGCAGTGCCATAGACCTAGGAAGGAAGGGGTGAGGTGGGACATGGTGAATGATGTATAGGAACATTGGGAACTTCTTTGCCTTTCACCCCCATTACAGAGTTGTAAAATCCCAGACTGGTTTGGGTTGAACGGGATCTTAAAGCTTATCCTGTTCCACCATCTGCCATGGGCAGGGACATCTTCCACTTGACCAGGTTGCCCCAAGCCCTGTCCAGCCTGGCCTTGCAGGGATGGGGCTTGGCTGTCATCTATCATGTTGGATTCTTCTGCCCTTTTTTGGGCCAGGGTAATGGTGGCTGGGGTCTCTGACTCCTGCACTCATCCCAGCAGGATCCACATTTTGCCTTGCTTTGATGTCCTGCTGTTTGCAATAAGGATGTGAGGGGCAGTTTTCATGGGACTGAGGGGGCCAGACCTCAGCCCAGGGGCACTGGGATTGTCTGAGCATGCCAGCTGGCTTGGCATTGAATCACAGCCCCCACACACCAGATGTTTGTCCCCAAATCTGTGCCTAATGCCTCTGCCAGATTCCTCTCCAGAGAACCCCCTTCTCCAGCTGGGACTGGGCACATGTGCTACAGCACCTTACTGGACAGAAATGGGATTTGAGCTGGAATTCCTACATCTGTTGATGACATCCTTTGGTCTGCCAGCTCCCAACATTCCCAACATTTAGCCCCACAGTATCTTGTGCCACGGCCACCCCAAGGATAAAACTCCTCCTGGCACAGCACAGCCCGCTTGGTTTTCCCTCTGTTTTCAAGGTTCTGAAGGACTTTTCTCCCCTCACCCCCTAACCCACAGCCTCGGACTGCTCTTTCCTCCTTGAAATGCAACAGTCCACACACAGCACATTAACATCTCTTACACACAACAAATAGCAACTGCTCTGCCTAAACAGCAGAATAAGCAAGAGCAGGAGGGAAAAGGGTCTGTCCCAGCAATTCATCAGATAAGGAGACAATCAGCATAATTCGCCTTATTGATATGCAACTGCTGTGCAGGACACATAGATACCCATTTCAATAAGGTCAGTGCAATTGGAGGGATGGGAAAGGGGAGCCTGGTTGTGCATCTGTGGGCAGGGAAGGGCACATAATCCACCTCCCCAAAGGCTGAGAGCTGGGCCATTGGTACTCTGTCCTGTGTGTGGATGGATGGATGGATGGATGGATGGATGGATGGATGGATGGATGGATGGATGGAGAGGTGGACACGGAGGGTCAGGCAGCTGGGGGCAGTGGCTCTTCAGCCACAGCCCTCCTACCAGCCTTGGCCAGCCCCTCTTGGGGAGGGCTGTCAGCCTCCTGAGCCACCAAGACCTTGAGTTTTGGTGGTGGTCCTCGGTGGATAGACCTTGGTCCTTGGACCATGTAAATCCATGGTCCTTGCATCAGGATCCCCCTTTTGAGTCAAGTCCCAGTTATTTCTTGGGCTGCATCTCTCACCAGCTATCAGTGAGCAAAAACTTCAAGTTGGGCTAAAATCTGTTGAGCTGCTCTCAGGTTGTACATGCAGAGGGAGTTTGTTTGCAGCACCAGCAGCAGTGCCATGGCCACAGATCATGGTGCTGCTCTCTGGGAGTTGACACAAACCCATCCAGCATCCAGTCATGGGGGACCCCCAGGAGCACAGAACCTCCCAGGAAGGGTTTTTGTCAATAATCAAGTGGAACAGAGGGCAGGCCCCCTTTCCTGTTGTCAGAGTGGGTGGATGAGCCTTTGGCAGAAATGCCACTCCCAAAGAGCTTCTTTGTTGAATATCCATGGCTTTCAGGAGCTGTTCAGACATTTTTGCCTGAAATTTGGAAACAGGCATCTTATCCTCTGGGTGTTCTTGTTGCTCTGGCTGCTTTCCCTCAATTCTTGGGACCTAAACACTTCAGTCTGGAAAATGGTGATGAGGGAGCAGGAACTGAGCAATTCCTAATTCCTGCTCTAGCAGCCCATTTGTACATGAGGATGGGTGTGTACAGCCTGAGTGAGAACAGCCACCAGGTCTGATGTGTGTGGCTGAACGAGGATCTGGCCCTGGGTTAGATTTTACCCAGCTCTGCTTCAGCAGGAAAATGGCCTTTTTCCTCTGGGCAAAGGAGAGGGACACTGCCACTGCTGGGACCCTTCCCCTCCAGCCCCCAAAATGAAGGAGAGGTGGGAACAGACGAAGGACTGCTGAGCTCTCTCGTGCCTCCTGTGGTACACAGCTGGTGGAAATGGATCTGGAGAGTCTGGTTAGCAATCTGGAAGCCAGTTAATTTTTTCCAGTTGGTGGGATTCATGCTGATGAACCAATCAGCAGATTTAATGTACCTTAAAACTTCCTTGTGGGCAACTTTAATCGAGCAATTAAAGCACCACGGCATTGCTAATTAAGAGGAGAAAATACCCAGCTTGGTAATTATGTGCTTGTGAATACAGTTTTGTATCCATGGACATCTATTAAGGAAGTCCCACATCTGGTGGGGCAAGGGGGGTGCAGAGCTGTGTGAAAGGAGAGGAAACCCTTTCCAGCTGCACCCCAAAGCCTGGGACAGGGGCAGGGAAAGCCCTGGAAACACCTGAGGAGAAACGTGCCAGGAGAAGGCACTGGATGGGGATTGGAGCAGCCTGGTCTACTGGAAGGTGTCCCAGCCATAGGTGGAATGAGATGGGCTTCAAGGTCCCTTCCAATCCAAACCATTTGGGGATTCCATGACTCTATGAGAATATCCCATTACGGCAGCTCCAAGCAAACATCTTGGAAGATGTTTCAGTTTTCTTGGTGTGGATTTCAAGAGGAATTTCTGTGCAAGTCCCAGCACACACATGGCAGGCCCAAGCCACAGCCCTTCCTGCCTGCAGCATCCTCTGCCTGCTGTCTGTACCAGGCTGTACCTGGTACCCAGAGCTGGTTCACCAATGCCCCAGGTGTGCCACACAGAGGGGCTCTGCCATGAGTGTACCAAGACAAAGCTTCCAAGGTCAGGAGCAGAAGCAATCCCAAAGTGGTGCTGTGGGAGTTATGCAAAAGTCCTTTCTGTGATGCCAGCTGACAGAATCAAAAAAAGTTGGTGACTCACAAGATCTTCATTGTGGTGTGCAAGGCCATCAGCTGCTCTGTAAAATACAGGGAATACTTGCTGGTGAGATCATGTCACCTCCTGGTTATCCCAAAGCTCACAGAATCATAGAAAGGTTTGGGCTGGAAGGGACCTTAAAGCTCACCTCCTTCCAAGCCCCTGCCATGGCAGGGACACCTTCCACTATCCCAGGCTGCTCCCAGCCCCATCCAGCCTGGCCTTGGGCACTGCCAGGGATCCAGGGGCAGCCATAGCTGCTCTGGGCACCCTGTGCCAGGGCTGCCCACCTTCACAGGGAACAATTCCTCCCAATATGCCATCCAAACCTGCTCTCTTTCTTTTTTCATTAGCAAAGACTTCTTCCTGTAGAGGCTTATCCAGCCTTGGGGGGGACCCTTGGGGACACTTGTCTCATACCGGGAGCTCCAGCTCACTGTCACAGACCTGGCTTCAGACTGGGAGCCCAGGGGTGCTGGGCTGTGTGTGTGGTTAATTCAGCCCAGTGAGATCCCTGGAGAAGCAGGAGGCAGGACAGAGTGATCCCAGGATCTCCAGCATCACTCCCACCTCTGAAATGCAGTGGCTAATTGCATTTGCTTGGAAAACAAAACAAAGCAGAACCCCAACATCCCTTTACTTATTTCTCTGCTAAGGAACAAACAAAAAGGATGGAGCTGCCTGCAGAGCACCACTGTATCTCACCAACACAACAATATAGGGTTTGTCCTTGGCTGAATATTCTGTGTGACTTTTCCTCTGAGTTTTCTGTGTTTCGGTGCTGACAGAAATGAAGGGTGAGAATGATAGTGAGCTGGAGTTCAGGGTAGTGATGGGGATTAATCAAATTTTATTTGTGCTTAGCAGGTCTCTGTGTCCCTCTGAGAAGTGGTGAGGAGCAGCTGGGCTATGATGGATGAGGACGTTCACCAGTTTGGGAATGTGGGTTTTTTTCAGGGGATTTTTATTTTGAACTCTTCCATAAAACTTGGCTGCCTTTGGGTGATGAAAACAGGCTGTTCCTCTGGATTTCCAGTGTGCAGGTGCCTGGGAAGCTGTTGTTGGGGAGTTAGGACACAGAACACAAGAAAGACCTGGAATTTTGCACCAGTCCTTGCACTGGGGATAGCGTAACACACTGAGGGGCAGGAATCTCAAATTCCCCACCAGCACATTCAGAGGCTTGGTGAGACTGCCTTGCATGGGGAAGATTCTCTTCATCCAACAGAGCAGGAGGGCCCTGCCAGAAACTTGTTCTGCCCTTGGCAGGAGCTCCAGATGCCACTTATGTCACTGTTTGTGTCAGGGCTTCTTCCCCTTCTGAAAACTACTGCCACTTCTGCAGGAAGGAGAAAGATCCCGAGGCTGCTGGAGCTCAGCAGAGGGGCCAAGGGCTGTGCTGGCCCTGGCATCTCACAGCTCAGCCCCTCCACACAGCCACAGCCATAGGGATGCCATGCCGTGCCCCCAAACTGCCCTGCAGCTCCTGCCAGGGATGGGATGGAGCTCTTGGTGTTCTGTGTCCTTTCCTCTTCCTTGCCTTGCCATGGACACAGAGCTGCCTCCAGCACTGTCACCTCCAGGCGTGACACCCCTTCCTCTACACTGTGCTCTCTGGGTTTGCTTCTGGTCTGGTGAAATCTGTGGGGATTTTTCAGAAGCTTTGGATACTTCTGACTAAAACTCTTTGACAAGACTGAGTTTGGGAAACAGCTTTTTTCTAATTCTGGCACTAGGCTGCCTGTTTCCATGCTACTCCACCAAGCTGTAGCCTTTCCCTGGATAAGCTTTATAAAAAAGCCTTTGCTCTGAGCATGTCAGGGTGTCTCACCTACACAAATCTTCACAGCCTCACCTCCACTCCCAAAGAAGACGTCTGCACCAGGCAGCAGAGCAGCACTCATAGCAAACTGGGACTTTTTGAAAAACAGGGTGTTTCCTGCTTTTATTTTGCATTTTTTTAAGATGTGGGAAAGAGAAGAGTGTCAGGTGTAAAATCAGGCTGAATGGGGATGTGAGCAATCTGGTCTAGTGGAAGGTGGAAGGGGAGCTGGATAATCTCTGAGGTCCCTTCCAAACCAAACCTCTCTGGGATTCTGGAATTCTGTGCTAGAGGTGTGGTTCTGAGTGATTCTGTGACTCTGAGACCTGCTGATTTTTCTATGGCAGCATCATGCAGATTTCCAGTTTGGGATGCAACCAGTCTGCACAACTGCAGTTCCAGCTTTCCCAGCACTACAAGTGCAATTACTCCACTTGGAAGACCAGGACCCTCCTAGATACAACTTGTTCTGGTGGCAGTGAAATCTGGGTGTCACCAAGAAGGATGCAGGGTGTCCTTTGCTCTGTGTGCCATTTGCTGGGAGCCCCAAGCACAGGGTTCTTCTAGCTTTGCAAAGCTTTCATGGGTAAAAAATTCCTCCTGTTTCCCCCTCTGAAAGACTCAGGGGTACAGTGGGGTGTGAAGTGGGTTAACTGTGGGAAGAAGGGCCAAGATGTGGGGAAGTGATGTGAGGTGGAGTCTGGGGCAACAGGAGACAAGTTCAGGGGTGTGTGGTGGTGAGAGGGGTTGTACTGGGAGTGGGAGGATCTGTGAGGGGTGCAAAGGGGCTGCAGGGTGGGAGTGGGGCTGTGGACAGGATAATGTGGTGACCAGGGCTGAGGCAGAGTGGAGACAAGCAGCACAAGGAGGGTCTGTGAGCACCAGCAGGCCCTGGGGCCAGGCATGGCCTCTGCACCAGGAGATGAGAGCACCAGCCCAGCCAGGCCCCCAAACTCCCTCCAGGCCACAGAGCCCGGGCTGACCTGGGATTGCAGGGAAACGGGAGCACAGCCCTGCTAAAACAGAAGATTTTGGGCAGTGAGGCAAATGTGTCATTTTAAGACATGACTGAGAATAACTGGCTTCTGTTTCAGTGTCTGTGTCATATGGGAGCTGAGATTTGAGGCATCATGCTGAAACTGGATTGAAAGGAGGCTGGGATTTTCTGTGCTGGCTTGTGCAGCCTGGGGGGCTCTGGGACTGGTGCCTGTCTCTGGCTGTCACAGTGGCTGTGACACCTTTATTTCCATCTCTATCTCTTCCCAGCATGGCCAAAGGGAGACACATGGCTGCTCTTCTGCTGCTTGCAGATGCCCAGATCTGTTGAAGGGTCAGGAAGGGTGGCACCAGTGTCACAGAGCTGCCCCATGTCACCCTCAGCCATGGCCTCACCCTGCCCAGCCCTCCTGGGCAGAGCACAGAGCCAGGAGAGGCTGACATGAGGGCAGTGCTGGCATTTGCAGCCCTGCTGGAGCAGCCCTTGGTGGTCCCACCAGGGCCACCTGCAGAGCTCTGCTTCCAGGCAGCACTTGAGAGGGAGAGGAGCAGCTCATTCCCTGCTAGCGGATCCCTGACAGCTCCATCCATCATCTCCTGAGCTCTGCCAGCTCATTAGCAGATGTTGTCCTGTCCCCAGAGGATGGAGGGGGAGTGAAACAAATGGACCAAACTCCAGATGGCAGGCAGGGCCCTCCACGCTCCCTGTTCCTGAGACAAACCTGCTGCTGCAGGGGCCTTTGGACAGGTGACACGTGCCAGTGGGGCTGGTGGGCTGGGCAGACAGGCAACGTGTGCAGGGCAGGGTGGGGGATCAGTTCAAGCTCCACGGGATAGACCCAGACAGGTCTGCAGTGCAATACAGGGCTAGAGATGTGCTCTGCCCACGTTCAGCACTGGGTTTGTGGGCTCTGCTGGTGACACCAGGATCACCCAGGGGTCTGGGCTGCAGGAAGAATGCAGGTGTACAAGTCCTGGGCTGAGTGGCAGGTGAAGGGCTGCTCCTGTCCCACTGTGCATGTGAGACCAAACTGCAGGGACAGGCAGCTGGGGCTGGCACTGGGACATGGCAGCACTTCTGGTGGCTCACAAAGAGGCAGGACCTGAGATCCTCAGATTCAGGGCAAGGGTGTCAACTACATGAAATAATAGGAATAAAAGAAACCCTCACCTTCCCCAGGGCTCCAGGGAAGGTACTTCTGGCAGGTGGCCATAGCTGACTGCCGTGAAAACAGCAGAACAACCACTCTGCACCTCTCTGCTGGATGGCTGCAGACTTGGGAGGCTCCTGTGTGTGCCACAACCACGGCTGTGGAGCCCAGTGTGTTTTAGACCTGGTGCATTTGTTTGAATTTTTCCTACTGGTCACAGCTGTGCCGTTTGCTCTTCCCAGAGCTAACCTGGGACTTCCACGTGTCACTGGCATGGCACGAGAGGGCTCAGTCCAGAGCAGGACATGCCTGCCATCCTGTACTGAAGGTGTCTCATACTGTGTGCAAGCTGGAGCTGGTGCCCTATCCCGTGAAGGCTTTGCACATGTCCTGCTCCCCTCAGAAGTGGGCACTGAGACACTCAGAGGTCCATGACCCCCTTGAGCAGTGCCTGTCCCAGCACCAGGTGCTCCCCAGCCCTCCCTGCGTGCTCATGCTGTCCATGTGCTGGGAGCTGGCTCCTGATGGCTCTGCCCTGGTGCACAAATTCACCTGTAATTTGTCATTTAGTATAATTTTCCCCTTGAGTGCATCTAAAATAATTGTGACTCATTGCTACAGGTAATTAATGGGATTTTTACAGCATTAAATGCTAAGTGATTACAATTGCTCTGTGCAAATCTGCTGTGCTTCGTGTTCCCATCCTTCCTGCTGCCTGTCTTTTCCTACCTGAGGTAGCACTGATTTCTCTGCCCTTAATTAAATAGAGGTGGAGGGAAGCACTCCAGTGCCTCTGGAGCCACAAGTGGCTGCTTGCTGCATGGGTGCAGATGATGGTTTGCAGGTCTAAGGGACATTCACAAGTTAAAGGCAGCAGTTCCTGTCCTGCACCTCCCCAGCACCAGCTGGGGATGTCCCATTGCTCAGCTCCCATCCGTGCTCATACAGCGTCTTCATCCTTTCCCATACAAGAAAACTGGAAATTTTCTTTCTTATGATTTATTTTGGGAGTTTGGTTGGGGTTTTTCCCACCACTTGCTGCCTCCCAGGCTTGTCCCCACATGAGAACAGGGTGTATCTGTGCTCATGTAATGCAGACTGGGGGTGCTGCATCAGGGGGCACTTGGCAAGGGCAGAGTCCCTGAATCTCTTGGCATCCTCAGGACCAGTCAGCACCAGAGCCTGCCAAATGAAATCCCCTGAAAATCTGCATCCCCCATGTTCTCTCCTCTCCTGATGCCCCTGAGGGGGTGAAAGACGCCAGGAGGGCTGGGGAACAAAGTCAGCCCCAAGCTGCTGCAATTTCACATCTGCCTTCCCTTGCATCCCCAGTTTTGGGCATTTCTGCTCCTTGCCCTGATGCCCTTTGGGGAGTGCAGAAGCAGAAATTTAGGAACAAAGTCTGGAACTGCTGGCCTTTGCTGTACAAGGTGTGACACCAGCCTGTGCCACCACCTCTGGCACATGCAGCACGTGTCCGTCCTGCCAGTGGTATCACTCCTGAGCATTTGGTGCAAAAGAGCCACAGAAACTGGAGACAGAGCCCAGAGAGGGACCAGCAAGTGCTCCCCACACCAGGGATACATGACTGGAGCACTGCCTTCAGCTGCCATTGCTAGAGTGGCTCAGTTATAAAAAGGCCCTTGTGTCACAGTACAGTGTGTGAGAGGTGGAATGTGCTGGTAGTATCAGTCCAGGGAGATCTGTGGCAAGGAAAGGAGTGCTATTAATAAGAAAACAAATCAGCACCTTGAAACAGAACAAACAGCATGGAGGGACACAGCCCACTGAGGATGCTGGATCACAAAAAAAAACCCTTTTACATGCCTGAAAGCAAAGATTGAGGCTTGTATGCAAATCTAGCCACTGGAGGTAAAGATGAGAAAATGAAGGTATTACTACCTCAGTGGGAAAAAACAGAGATGAGTCAGAGTCAGGAATAATCCTTGAATCACTAGATTCAAGGATTGGTCCTAAAAGTGCCTCATGAGTACAGGGAGCCAGACAGAGCCTGCTTTCCCTTATTTGGAATCTGAGTCTGCAGGAGAGGGCAGATCCTTCCACCCCCAGACAGATACCTGACATGCCACATGTCACTCTTGAAGAAATCGATTTTTAACAAGAGACAAGCTGTTTGTTTGTGTGACAAATGATCTACCTGAGGGGCTGCTGGGAGAAGGGGTAGGATGAAGCAGAGCAATGGGTGTGGGATGAGCTCCTGCATCGGGAGCAGGCAGAGGAACTGCAGGCAGGTTGTATTGACAGAAAAGAACTTTTTTCCAAGGCTGTCTCATTTGGCCTGAGTGTCCCTCTGCCTCCAGAGAGAGGGCAGCAGGCGTGCAGTGCCTTCTTGCTGTGCTGTGCAACCAGAGAGGCTCTTTCCCTATCCTTTTGTGTAAGAAAACTCGTTGCTCTGTGTGGCAGCACCCCAGGGTCTTGCAGAGGGACATGTACCATGTCCCAGTTGTGGAGATTTAATTTCTGAAACTTCCCACACAGATGCTTTTGGAACCTGGGCATAGCCAGTGTTTGTGGCAACCCCTGTGAAGTGAGGACTGTGTTGTAAATTTGCCCCATAAATGGTATTTTGGAGTAGTTGCCAATAGATTTCCAGTGCTTCCTTGGTTTGATCCTTGCAATGCTCTCTGTCCTGAGGGCAGACAGTGCTGGACAGCAGGCACAAGGGCAACAAATACCTGGAGCTTTGCAGGCAGCTCCTGAACAGCAGAGGCACCCAAGTTTGCTTGTGAAGCAGTGGGGAACGAGTGTCAGGATGGCAGTAAGTGCAGCTGGGGGAACAGAAGCTTCCACAGAGCCCAGTTTCCAGACGAGCAGCTGGAGGGGACTCGCCCAGGTGCAGGGGAAAAAGGCTGTTTTGCATGAGAGCAGAGCTGAGCTTTGTGCTGGTGGGATCTGCTGAGCCGTGGGATGCTCCTCATCCAGGCACATCCCTGTGACCTGTGCCCTTCTCCCTGCAGCCTGCCAGCTGGGATTTTACAAATCAGCCCCTGGGGACCAGCTGTGTGCCAAATGTCCCCTGCACAGCCACTCGGAGAGCCGGGCAGCTCGTGTGTGCCACTGTGACAGCAGCTTCTACCGCGCCGTGCAGGACCCTCCCTCGGCCGCCTGCACACGTGAGTATCCCCTGAGTACCCCCTGAGTATCGCCTGAGTATCCCCCGAGCACCCCCTGAACACCCCTGGCTGTCCTGTGCCCACTGTGCTGCACTGGGGCAGTGTCACATCCTCGGCTGGTGCTCCTGCCTGAGCCCCCTTGTACCTGCTGCCCAAGGGGTTCCCCCAGTCCTACAACCCCGAGCATCTCTGGCATGTGAGCTGAGAGCCGTCCTTGGCTGCACTCCCTTGCTGCCTCTGTGTCAGCCCCATCCTGCTGCTCTCCAAATGCAGCTGACCAGGCTCAGAGAGTCACAGAATCATTAAGGTTGGAAAAGCCTCCGTGTGTGTCAAGTCCATCCATCAGCCCAGCAGCACCACCATGCTCACCCCTAAACCATGCCCCCAGGGGCCACATCCACACATTGTTTTGAACACTTCCAGGGATGGTAACTCCACCTTTTCCCTGGACAGCATGTTCCAATGCCTGACCGTCCTTTCTTTGAGGCAATTTTCTCTAATACCCAATCTAACCCTCTTGTGGCACAACCTGAGGCCATTTCCTCTTATCCTGTCACTTGTTACTTGGGAGAAGTGACTGACCCCCACCCCAGCTTTCCCTTCCCAGACATGCATGGGGTGGTCAGACACCCCTGGGAAGCCATGGGGTCAGTGCCAGTGTTGCTGTGCTCTCCTCCTCTGTGGGTGACACCAGGGTTTGTCATATGGTCTCAGCTCAGCTTTGCAATGCGTTGCTTTGAGGGGCCCAGTGCTATTAAAAGGGGACAAGGACATCCCAGGGGGGGTTCACCTTTCTGCAGTTTGTCCAGGAGGACAGACAGGTGTGGCATTGCTAGCCGAGGCCAGGGTGAAGGAGGGATAAGCAGCACCTGACTTGTGTTTCCCTAAGGAATATCCACCCAAGTTTATTAATCTGCCAAGGAAATGTGAGTTCACCTTTCCCTTTAGGTGAGCATATCCAGCTCATCAACTGTGGCTCTCCCCAAAAAGCTTTATGCCTCACCATTGCTTCCTGCTTCCCCCAGAGCTAACAGCAGCTCTTGCTGTCTGGCATTTGGCATCCTGATCCTGATTGTTTTACCTCCAGGGCATTTCACCCTGTGCCCTGCCTGTGTCTTTGCTGTCTCATGCCCAGCACATTCGCTGCTCTGTCCCTTGCAGCAGTGTTTGTGAGCTCAGGTCCTGCTGCCCAAGGCACATCTCCAGTTGATGGGGTCTCTGGTGCCGAGATGACCCCGAGGTGTCAGAAAGTCTCTTTTTCCCAACCCTGAGACAAAAGAAGAACACGGGATTCCTTGGCTCTCATTCTCAAGGTTGTTTATTTTTCCTTATCTATAACATTCTTTTTCTGACCTGCTGAAGACTGTCTGGCAGGTCGGGTTGAGGCACACTGACTGCCCTCAGGTCGGTGTTATCTTTTTATACTAAAAACTACATGAATGTTATTTACAATAATTTTCCAATACCTGTCACCTATGTTAGACAGTCTGTCTCTGGTCTAAACCAATCCAAAAGTGTCACCATCACAGCAGAAGATGGAGGCTAGGAAGAAGAAGGAAAAAGACGGAACACACCCAGATTCCTCCATCTTGCCTCTTGAACTCCCTTTCTAAAAACCCCAAAATTCTACTATTCCACCTTGTGGTAAATTCACTATCATTCTACTCAAACTCTTGTGGCTTGTACATCTTCATACAAAGTTGGGAGTTTTTTCCATGGGCTAAAATCAAAGGCACAGGTGTCTTTGACCCCGTGCCAAGGTCTCTGAGCCCCTGCCAGGGTCTGGAGTCTTCCAGGGAAGCCAGAGGAATGTCCTGGGTTCCAACACCCATTGGTCCCACGCTCCACCATTTCCAATGCTCCAGCAGCCCTCGCCCTGCCTGAATCCCCGCCTGTCTTGCAGGGCCCCCCTCTGCTCCGGTGAACCTGATCTCCAGCGTGAACGGCACCTCGGTGACGCTGGAGTGGGGCCCGCCGCTGGACAAGGGCGGCCGCGCGGACGTCGTGTACAACGTGCGGTGCCGGCGCTGCGCGGGCGCTGCGGGGCCGTGCGAGGCCTGTGGCAGCGGCATCCGCTTCGTGCCGCAGCAGATGCGCCTGGAGCAGGGAGCGCTCACCGTCACTAACCTGCTGGCACACACCAACTACTCCTTCTGGGTGGAGGCCGTCAACGGCGTCTCCGACCTCAGCCTGGAGTCCAGGAGAGCTGCAGTGGCCAACATCACGACAAACCAGGCAGGTAGGAGGAGCAGACCCACCCCCAGACCCGGCCTGCGCAGGTCATGCTGATGTTCCTCCAGCATTGCTGCAGGCAGTGTCTGCAGGAGCCAGAACCTGCTCTAGCAGTGAAGGGCTGATTTGGTGATGGGCATGGGACAGCCGAGAAATGGGACCCATGTCCTCTGTGCTGCGTGAGGTGGGTTCAGGGAACTGGAATGGGCTCGGGATAAATTGCTGCCCAAGGTAACTCTTACTCTACTCTGCTTCTGCTTCATGGGGTCCTTTTCCCTTCTCCATTCCCTTCAGCTTGCAGACACTGTTGGTGGCTCCTTTTCTGCAAGAGACAGGGGACACAGAGAACACTTGTTTATTGACAGGAACACTAAAGGGAGTATGACTGTTTCAGGCTGATCCTCCAGCCTTTTGTCCCTTCCCAAAGGGCCAGGCAGCAGTTCATAATCTGCTCTTATCTTACACCAATGCCATGCATGTCTCACCTTTGCAAATCCCTCACTGCAAAATGATCTTTCCTCAGGAAATTCCTCTGAGCAGTGCTTTAGCCCAGATAGGACAGGACTTTGTTCTGTGGCATTTTTCCATGGAGCACACTGTCAGCAGAAAGATCAGGGGAGGGACTGACCCTCCTTGTCAGTCCTCCCAGTTTGAAATGAGCCCACAAGAACTTCCCATGATGCTGAGCCCCTTCTGGTCTCGTGGCAGGGGTACCAGTGGGAGAAACTTGGGAGCTTTGCTGGTTAGTTCATGGGTGGCATGAGAACAGGTTCCTTTGTCACTAATGCTAGCCTGTAGCACTTCTGCAGCATGTGGAAATGGCTCAGTCCGGCTGGCTTGATCCCTCACAATCCCTCCAAGTGCTGATGAGCTGCCTCAGCCTGATGTCTCAGACGGATATGCTCTCAGGAAGTGCTGAGTATTCCTATTTTGACCATTCAGCTGCAAAATGGATTCTGAGCAGGTGCTGTGAAAGCAGAGGGGTTGGGAATTTAGTAGTTCAGCTTCTGTGCTCCAGCTGCTGCACGTGACAGAGCCCCCTGCCCTCCAGGGGGCTGAGGGACCCCAACACTGCATGAGGGAACCTCCTGGCTGCTGTTACCCTTGCCCCCAGCCCCAGTGGCTGAGGCAGCTGCAGCACAGATTCCCTGGGCTGTTTGGAGGAAAGGCATTGCCCATGCTCAAGCAGTTTAACTGCTTCCCACCATCCCACCCTCTCCCATCTCCCCATCTGGTACAGGGTGCTCTGTATCAGCAGCATTTTCTGCTTCTCAGAGGAGCCATCCCCAATGAGCTAAAATTGCTGTTGCAGTCCCTGTGGCCTCTTTTGGTCTCTGTGCTGCTCTGGTGACACCCCTGCACTGCAGCCATGGCCACTGCAGCTCTGTCTTCCCCAGAGCTGCCACATCCCATTTTTCACCTGACACTGAAGCTCACAAGTGGGGCCCGAAACCTTCCCATGAGTCACACCCTGTGGCTGCACCCGGCCATCACAGCACCCACCACACTCTGGGGAACTCCCAGTGGTTATTTTCCCAGTAGGAAAAGAGGCTGGTGAGTTGGTTCCTTCAGCTGTGACAGCTACAGTTCAGGCATGCCTACAGGTACAAGAGCAGATTCACAGGCTCCCAGCTCCTGGGAAGATGACAAATATCCCAGGGCAGTAGAGCACCCCTAGGCACTTTTAGACTGCTGCTCAGACCCTGACCACACTTACCATTTTCCCTTTCCCTCTGCCGTTCTCCCTTTACCACAGGTAGAACAAGAGGGGACTGTGCAGTAGGGATCTCCTGTTGTGAGCTGCTGGCCTGTTGGCAGTGGCACGAGAGGCAGCGGTGCCCGACCTTCCAGAAATGTCTCCAGTAATGGAGCTGCTCGCTCCATGGCAGAGGCACACACACACAACCACTGCAGCACACACACAGTCCCTCCAGCACACAAACACCATCACTGCAGCACACACACACCGTCACAGGCATAGTCACACAAGCATTGCAGCACACACACAGAGTCACAGGCACACAGTGTGCGTGCGTGTGTGCGTTGGAGTGACACACACACTGAGTCACTCCAGCACACACACACACTGTCACAGGCACAGTCACACACACAGTCACTGCAGCACACACACAATCACTACAGCACACAAACACCATCAACTGCAGCACACACACAGTCACTCCAACACGCATGTGCGTGCACACACACCCCCACGCCCACACACACAGTCACACCATCACAGGCACAGTCACACACAGTCACTCCAGCACACACTTCAGGTAGCTCTTGTAGAATCACCAAAGACAAAGAAGTGGAAAGGGTCTTTGTATAGAGCTCTGAGGAGGAGATTTATTCCACCCATACTTCAAAGGGTCCAGGGACAAAGATAAAAGAACAATGGAGGGTCCAGGTTTAAATATGAGGGACAAAGGGGGCAGAGCAGAGCATCAGGGCCAATGGGCTGAGGGCTCAGGGCAGTACGGAGGCAGGACAAGGGGTGGCAGCCAATAGGGTAAAGGGGGCAGGACACTGTGGCCATATGTGCCCAATGGGTAAGCAGGGAAGGGAGAACATTCTAGGGTGTATACATATAAGGGAAAAGGGGTGGAGAGGCCAACGGGCCGACCAGGGAGGTAGAACTGGGTAGAACAGCAAATGTGCCCCAGTGAGAGGCTTTGCTCAGTTGCCTTGAACAGAGATTTTTTCTGATCTAGGGTCTGTCCGTCCAAGGAACTGTAACGGACCCTTTTAGTGTAGGCCCAGCAGCCTCCACACTCTCCATGACCTGCAACCACACTGGTCCTTCTCCTTTCTGGCTCCAGATCACAATAAATCACCCATGTCCCCTCTTGCCTGTGCTGGGACTATTCCCTCCTCTCTCATCTTCTCAGAGCTGCCTTACTCCATGGGAAAGAGACTGATGCAGCCAAAACAAGGAAAAGTTTGTTTGCAATCCCTATCACAGCACTCATCTCCACATGGCTTTAATTAAACCAGAAACCTGGTTTAAGCCTGGGGTCCTGCCTGGGGCTCTGGTTCCACCCTTCTCTATTGCTGTCTCCTGCTGCCCCCCTCAGCAGGCACCTAACTCCCTGTCTGGTCCCCAGCCCCATCACAGGTGGTGGTGGTGCATCAGGAGAGCACAGGCCAGAACAGTGTCACCTTGCTGTGGCAAGAGCCAGACCAGCCCAACGGCATCATCCTGGAGTATGAGATCAAGTACTATGAGAAGGTAACACTGAGCTTGTTTCTCAGAGAGCCCCTGCTATCAGCCAGCCTCGCCTAAGGGGCTTCTTTGGAAGACTGTGTGGTTGCCGTGCTAATGCAGAGAAGGTTTTGTTGTTGATTTTCCCCAGGACAAGGAAATGCAGAGCTACTCAACTCTGAAATCCAAAAGCACCACTGCCACCATCTCTGGGCTCAAGCCTGCAACCCGCTACATTTTCCAGGTGCGGGCTCGCACCTCTGCCGGCTGCGGGAGGTTCAGTCAGACTGTGGAGGTGGAAACGGGGAAGCCAGGTGAGTGTGTGCAGGTGTGGGGTGTGGGAAGTGTGGGGCAGGGAGCCTGGAGCCTGGGGATGCCTTTCTCTGTTGTATTTTGTATTTCTAGAGTCCCAGCTCTCAGGTTGCCACAGCTCTTGGCTGTCCTATCTTCTATCACGTCAGGGGTCACCACTGGTTGTATTCATATTTCTAGAGTCCCATACCTTCTCTGGCTGGTTTTCTCACACACAGCTCTTCACAGCAGTGTTGTTGTTGCTTTTCAGTCAGGACTCCTCCCCAGCTCTCCCTGGCTGCCCCACCCCCTTTTATCCCAGCTAACTCCACGGGCCACAGCTGCCACCCAATTAAGGACATCACAGCTGCAGCCCATTTACAATAACTAGAATTGGGGCAGGGTCACTTATACAATACAGAGATCTTTTGCTGCAATACATATATTTACTCAGGCCCCTATACTTCTCCATGGCCACTGTTCCTCTGCCACACAGGGAGGGGACATGAAGGCACATCCCCCCAGTGTTTCAGCTTGCAGGGATTGCTACAGGTTACATTCCTGACATGTTTGGAACAAGAGGAAACAGACTCAAGTTGAAACAGGGTTCAGGTTGGACAATAGGAAATATTTCTTCACTGAAAGATACTGGAACAGGCTGCCCAGGACAGTGGTAGAGTCACCATGCCTGGAAGTGCTCACTCAATCTGTTGATATGGCTCCTGGGGATATGTTTAAGTGATGGCCTTGGCCATGCTGGGTTAATGGTTGCACTCAATGATTTTAGAGGTCTTTTCTAACCTTAATGATTCTGTGATTCTATGCTTATACATTAGAAAGAAGAGGGAGGAAGGATGCAGCAGTTAGGGCAGGGAAGACCTGGAGAGGTCCTGAGGCTCCAGTCTCCTCTCTGTACTGGTTTGCTGTGTCACCATGGCTTTCTCAGATCTCTCCTTGATTTCCCCACATGTAAACAGTCCCTGTACACTGGGAGAGGCTCAAAACTGAGAATAGGTGGAACAGTGCTTCATCTTTGAAGACCATTACCGCATTGTCAGCCCAAGGCTTTGTCTTTGACGACCATGGGGTGGGTATGTGCCTGAGCTCAGCAGTGAATTCCAGCTCAGCCCCTTCCTACCCTGCTTTTCCAGTGTCTCTCCGGTATGACACGATGACGATTGTCTGGATCTGCCTGTCACTCATCACTGGCCTTGTCACCTTGCTGCTGGTTTTGATCTGCAAGAAGAGGTAAGAGTTTTGTCGAGGCTAGTGAGGTTTCCTGGAGGTCTCCAGCAGGGACAGGAGGGAGGGGAGAACTTGGGCACAACTTTTCTCCTTTCAGTTTGTCCAGAGCATCTATAGGTCCAGGGTTAACAAGCAGCCAAGAGACTTCTTTTAAGGGTCACCACTTTCCCTGAGGCAGAGCCAGTCTTCAGATCTTCCCCTCATGCCAGCAGGCTGAATAGTAATAAATCAGTGTGTACATTATAATATATGATATACGGAATGTCAGTAGCACGAGCAAAAGCAATACCAGTACTAGAACCACTACTAGTACAAGAGCTGACTGGATGGACTGGTGGGTAGGTTGGGGGTGGAGAGATCTTTTCTACAGCAGACAAATCCAAGGGAGCCTGTGTGCTTTGTATGAGCATGCTGAGCCAGGCCCTTGGAGCACACATGCTTTTAGCACTGCCAAGCCTTGGAGGGCACCTGGAGAGTGCCCAAGTGTCGGTGCAGTGAGATGCAGGGATGCAGCTGGTGGATGGCCAAGTGTTTCTCTGCCTGCCCACAGACCCAGCGTGCACTGCCTTCTACCCTGCTTTTGGAATGCTTGTGGGAGTGAGGGATGGGGGCTTCTCTTCTGACCCTTGTCCTTCTGTGGCAGGCACTGTGGGTACAGCAAGGCTTTCCAGGACTCTGATGAGGAGAAGATGCATTATCAGAATGGGCAAGGTAGGACACTCTCTGGGAAGAACTCCAGCCCCATGGATGGACAGAGATGGACTGTTACCCCCTGACAGAGCTGTGGTTTCCAGGGGGACGGGTTTTGTATTTTGTCTCCTCCTGGGAACGTGTCTTAGGAGACTTGAGTGGGCGATCTGATCCCAGGGGCATCCTGGTAGTGGGGTTGAAATGTTGAACACTGTGCACTGAGAGTGCAGCAGGATCATCCCAGAGAGCAGCAGGCCAGGGGTAGGAGTGGGGGAGTGGGACAGTCATGTGGAGAACACCTGGGCAGCCAGGTCCTGAACTGCTCTGGGGACCCTGCTGCACCAAAGCGTGACTTAGGGTTCCTTGTGCTGCATCTCCATGGCTCCTCAGCCTGTCCTGCCCCTGCCACCCTCTGCCCTGTGGCTGGTGTCCCTCCTCCCAGCAGGGCTGCCTGAGAGTGCTGATCTCCTCTCTCCACTTTGCAACCCGGCAGTGAAGTTCCCTGAGTCCAAGTTCTATGTGGACCCCCACACATACGAGGACCCCTGCCAAGCTGTGCATGAGTTCACCCGGGAAATAGAGGCCTCCCGGATCAAGATTGAGAAGGTCATCGGGTCTGGTGAGTGGTGGTGCCTAGCTGCCCCTTTGCTTGTGTCTGCTTAGGGAAATCCATGCTCTGAGGCTGAGCTGTGCTCCTGGCCTGCTGGGATCAGAGCCGTGCTCAGCAGGGCTTCATCTGCTCCTGAGCCTTGTGCGATCAAAACCTTGGACAGAGTGGGGGTTTGGGGGAGTGAAATAAACCCTTTGGAGCAGCCTGGTGCCGGGGCTTGCTCGTCAGCAGGTGTGGGGCTGGTGGCTCAGGCTGACACAGCAGATGGCTCAGCCTGTCCCCATGGGTGTCCCAGCATGCACCCATGAAAAAACCTGGGTGACAAGATGCAAATGAAATTGCAAGCAAAATGGCACATTTTCAGAACAAAAGGGAATTTTGCATAGGAACAGGGACTTTGTGGAAACACAGTGCAGAGCTGGAACTTTACCAGCAGCACCCTGAGGGCCAAACCCAGAGGAATGATGCCACTGTAACCACTGCTCTTGGCCCATTGCCTTCAGTGACAGGCACCAGAGAGAGGTGGTTTCAGATGTTCCCACCCTTCCTGAGCTAGAAACAAGAGCTGATAAATCCTTTCAGAGGATTGAATCCTGGAGGGGTTGGAGGGGATTGAAATCCAGGCTGAAACCCAGAGGGACTGAGGCATGCTGAGAGTATGCTGACAGACTGGATGATTCATGGTGTTGGTGGGTGAGCACAAGAAGCTGAGGAGCTCTCCATGCTCCCGCTTTCCCTTGCCTTGCAGGGGAGTCTGGAGAGGTGTGCTACGGCCGCCTGAAGCTGCCAGGGAAGAGGGAGATTCCCGTGGCCATCAAAGCACTGAAGGCTGGCTACACAGAGAAGCAGAGACGGGACTTCCTGAGCGAGGCCAGCATCATGGCACAGTTCGACCACCCCAACGTCATCCACCTGGAGGGGGTGGTCACCAGGAGTACGTGGCTGGCAGGGGAGGGAGCGTCTGGCAGAGCAGAGCTGGGATGCATCTCCCTGTGGGCAGCCTGGGAGATGTGGGTCAGGGCTCACTTTGGGTGCACTCCAGCCTTCACTGCCCCAGGCTTTTCAGATTTGTGCATTTACCTGGGACAGCCATCCCCTTACCTTCTCTTCCAGAACAAAGTTCCCCATGGTAGTTCCACACTGTCCTCTGCAGCGTGCTCCAGATCATTGTTGGTTTGGGAGATGTCCTACTCAAAGGCATTTATTTCAAAGGCTGCCTGTACTGAATCATAATTTGAAGTCTTCCTCCAAAAAGGCACATTCTGATGCAAAGGCTCACACTAATGGCATGCAAATTTCAGCAGGGTAACGAAACTGACCTAGCTATGTCAATAGCACCTGGAGGGGGAGATACCTGTCTGGGTTGTTGCCACATCCCCATCATTGGGCCAATCCTGCCCAGTGCAGGGGTGACACCAGTCTTGAGGGGCTGCAGAAGACCCAGAGACCTGAATTCATGTCTCTCCAAGTGAAAACCTGACACTGGGCTTCCTGGAGGAAGGTGACTTCTCTGCTAACTTGACCTCCCTTGTCTTCTGCAGGCAAATTGGTAATGATTGTTACTGAATACATGGAGAACGGCTCGCTAGACACCTTCCTCAGGGTAAGGAGTGAGTTTGTATTTTCATTCACTGCACATCCCCTGGGGCTGGTTCCTGCTCCTCAGCCTCACAGCCAGTGAAACCCCTGTTTTAGAGAGAGCTGTGGGTGCTGGGCTCTCACCTCTCCAGCAGACACAGGCTCCAGGCACTGTGTCTGGCTCCCTGAAGTGACACTGCAAAAGCTGAGCACGTGTCACTGGCACTGAGAGGGCAGGAAGTGGGCAGGGGCACACGCAGGAGGCAGTGGGCTCAGAGGATGTGCAAAGCCAAAGATGAGAGGCACTGGGGGCTGGTTTAATGACAGGAGCACCAACAGGATGGTGGTGAGCACCACAAGCGAACTCTGGGTTATTTCCTTTCCAGAAACACGACGGGCAATTCACCATCATCCAGCTGGTGGGGATGCTGCGGGGCATTGGGGCAGGCATGAGGTACCTGTCTGACCTAGGCTACGTGCACCGGGACCTGGCCGCCCGCAACATCCTGGTCAACAGCAACCTGGTGTGCAAGGTGTCTGACTTCGGCCTCTCCCGCATCCTGGAGGACGACCCCGACGCTGCCTACACCACCACGGTGGGTGGCTCACAGAGCTGGTCCCTGCTGCTGGCTGCTGCCCCAGACACATGGAAAAGTCAGAGACTCTCAAGTGAGAATAGGTAGGGCAGGAATGGCAGTGTCACTTCCTGCTGATATTCGAGCCAACAGTTCAAACCCAAAGAGCTCCTGAGCCTTAAAGCATTGTCCTTGGCACAGGGACATCCCAGAACTGAGTGTGCAGTGAACAAGGAGCAGCAGGATGGCAGGACAGGGAGTTATCAAACATCCCCAGCCAACTGCTCCCATGGGTGTGTGTGGCCTCTGTGTGCCCACTGGAGTCCTTCCCTAGGCTCTGTAGCTCCATCCACTCCACAGTTGTCCTAGAGTCCTTGATCCATAGGAGGGTGTTCTGGTCCACCCTTCAACATTGTGGCCACACACTGGTTTTTCCATGTAACTGTGCCTCATTCATGGATGTGGAAAAGGTGGGAATTGATTTTGCAACCTGTGGTTTTATTTCATGCAGGACACTTTTGTCTGTGTAGCCCTGTTGAAATTTTTCTGGCAAACCTGGCAGCTCTGTTTCTTGATGTCCTCCTCCATGGGAGGTCATTAGGAGCAAAATGAAATACATTTTCATGAAATACATAGAATATGTTAAATAAATCGAGCTCTCTTACTCTTCTCTAGCCATGAAAAGAATTAGTGTGCTCCCCTGGAACACATCTGTTGGACAGACTGTTCCTGATGGAGGCCAGTTTGGAGCTGTAGCAGAGGAGTCTGAGCATCATTTCTCAGAAGGACCAAGACTACAGAAGCAGAAAGAGCTTCAGGCTCCTTTGGGGTGGCTGATGCTGAGCATGTCCCAGAGCAGCTGTAGCTCTGAGGGATGAGTGCACCATGGCCCAGCCTAAAGAACGTGGCCTTTCATGGTCTTTGCTTGGCTTCAGCAAAGTGGAGAAGCTGAGCCAGAGGGGCTCCCTCTGTGTGTGTCTATGCGTTCATCTGCTCCTTCTGGTATCTCAAGAAACAGCATGTCATTCCAAATAATTTTGCTTTGGGCAAGGCTCCTGCTGCTTGCTTTCTGGTGCTGTGAGGTACCTTGGTGCAGTGAAACCACCAGACCTGGTTGCTCTGGAGGAAGATTGGATAGTGCATAGTGTGGGCAGAGCTGAACCACAAGGATGCAGTGCCAGAGTCAGATCTCTGGTGAGGTCTCAGTCAGGGTACCCCACAAATGCGGTTTCTTTGTGTTCAGAAACTTGTGTTCCTCTTGTGTTGTCTTCAACATGCTCAGGAGATTGCTTCACCCAAGGAACTCTCCCAAAAGACACATTGTTCATCTTCAGCCCTTACCAAGGCATGTGCCAGAGCAGGCAGGACTCAGCTGGGTAGAGGCAGCTCTCCCTATACAGGTATCCCTCAATGGTGGTGGCACACCATTCCTGTCCCAGGGCTCTGGGAAGCCCACCCAATGTCCCCTACGCTGCAACTTTCCTCTTCAGATGGCTGGCAACCACATTTCCAACTTAAAAGCATTCTTAGTCCATATATTGCTGATTTTTGTCAGCATGGTCCTTTAATTGAATGCATCTGCCTTTTCAGTCCTTGCCTGTCAAAGCAGGGAAGGACAGGGAGCACATGCCATCACTCTCCCTGTCTGCTCAGGTCAGGCTCTCTGCTTGCACACAGAATCAGCTCTGTGCTTGTGTGCTCTGGTAGCCCAGGGCTCCTCTTCATCACTTTGAATTCCTTGTCTCTTGAGCACCGGGGAACCAAATTGTGCATGAAGACCTTGTAAAAGAGCACAGTGTTCTCCTTGCTCTGCTGGAAACACCTTGAAGTTGTCCTTCACATACCCCTCTGGGCTTCTTTTGGGCAGATTCCCTCCTCAGTCCTTTTTAGAAGATGCCACCCCAGCTTGTCCAAGAGCTGTCCCAGCTGCAGAGCTCGCGATGCTGAGCCCTGCCCGCTCTGAGCCCCCACTCTCGCTCCTTTTCCAGGGGGGGAAGATCCCGATCCGCTGGACAGCTCCTGAGGCCATCGCGTACCGCAAGTTCTCCTCGGCCAGCGACGTGTGGAGCTACGGGATCGTCATGTGGGAGGTGCTGGCCTACGGCGAGCGGCCCTACTGGAACATGACCAACCGCGACGTGAGTGCTGCCAGCTGCCCCTCCTGCCCTCCCGGCCAGTCTGGGGCTGGCAGCAGGGCCCAAGGATCAGCTCCTGCCTCTCTAAACATCCCCCCAGGGCTGTGCACAGGGTGCATGTCCCCCCTGTGCCGACAGCACTCCATCCCTGCACTGCACAGCCTTTGCCTTTGCAGTCCCGTGGCACCCAGGAGTGACCAGAGCTCATATATGGACCTGCCTGCTGGCCCTTCCCAATCCCGCCTCATTCTGGGGACACTGACTGAAGTTCCCAGTACAGATGCAGGCAGGGAGACACTGCCACACTGGCTGTGTGCTCTGTGGCTGTCTGCAATCCTGCCTTTCTGCTGGCTGGAGAGAGTCAGCTCACGTTGTGCCACATTTCCCAGTCCCTGGGAGGGGTTAGGGCTTCCTAGGATCATGGCAGCCCCACTGGACCAGCCTGCCAGTTCCACTGCTGGGCATCCATCCCTTCCACTGTCCGAATGCGGCTGCTGAGAGCGTCAGCCTAGTACCACCCAGCTGTAGGCTTTGGGCTTGTCTGAGTCGTGTGAAACCACTCTCACCCCAAGGGTAGCATAAAATCTGAAGGAAAATGTAGGTTATAATCCTGACTACAAGCTGAGGGCAAAATTTTCAAGAGGAGGCAGTAAAATTAGTATTTTGGCTCTGCAGAACCACAGGACTCCTCTTTTTACCTCTGAGTACTATAAATGTCCCCCTGTGCTGGGAGCCCCCTCTCTTCCTATTTTTTTTTTATTTTGTGGTGGCTTTGGTGACAGTAGGGCATGAATGCAGGGGCTTACACTACCCCCTCCACAAAATTTCTTCAAGCAGCATTTCCTCCAGCCTTGCTGACCAGTGCCACACCCCAGCTGTAGAAAAACTGAGCGTGAGTGCAGCCCTCATGGCTTGTCTGCTGGAGGGAAGCTGCAATATTTTAGGCCACTGGACCACTAAACAACTCCATTGTCATAGCACTGATTTCCTGTGTGTGTGTGATGTCCAGTAAAGGTCTCCCCTGCCCCAGAGCAGGCTTTGCCCCTGAGCAAGGCAGTCCTACTCAGATAGCTCAGTCCCTCTTGGAGGCAGAGTGCCTGAATATCCAGGCCGCTCGTAGCCGTGCCTGCCTTAAGCAAGCTCAGTGGATTTCAGCTCTTTTGTGATTATCAGCTCTCTTATGATTTCAGCTCTTGGCTTGCTTGCTAAGGTGCCAGAGGGCTATGGGGAGAAGCAGACGAGAGAGAGGAGAAGGAGAGGTCCTGGTGGTTCCACAGCGATGGTTTATTGAGGGGTCTGTGAAGGTTCCAGCGATGGCTCTTCTTCTCCTGAACAGGCTATAACAGCCCCTTTTTATAGGGTATAGAGGGATCCCAAACTTGCCCAATAGTAAGGGTTAGGGGAAAGTGACCTGTGGGGTTACAGAGATAAGCTGGGGTCTGAGAGGCAGAAGACAGGAGCTTATTTTGCTGTCTTATCATGACTCAGGAATTCCTATTGTTAAGTCTCAGCCCTCCACGGGATCTTAGACAATTCTGTGGGGTCTGCTACAGTCCATCCCGCTGCCAGCTCTGCACAGAGCCTGCAGGCAGCCACTCACTTGTTTAGCATGGAGCTTGTGCACATCCCTCTGCTTCCCATCCCACGGCCCCAGCAGCTTCCATGGACCTTCCCATCGGTGGGGCTGGAGTGGGATGGGGTGCAGCCCCACTGCAGCTGTGGCTTCCTTGCAGGTCATCACCTCAGTGGAGGAAGGCTACCGCCTGCCTGCGCCCATGGGCTGCCCCAGCCCCCTGCACCAGCTGATGCTGGACTGCTGGCAGAAGGAGCGCAGTGAGCGGCCTCGCTTCTCCCACATTGTGGGCATCCTGGACAAGCTGATCCGCAACCCCGACAGCCTCAAGTGCACAGGCACCATCAACAGGTGAGGGCTCCCAGGCCCCTGTGTGAGCAGGGCCCAATGACCTGATCCTGCTCAGAGCATGGGGCTGCTTGGGGAAAAGGAGGCTCAGGGGGACCTTCTGGCTCTCCACAGCTCCCCAACAAGAGGGGGCAGCCAGGCAGCAGTTGGCCTCTGGTCCCAGGGAATGAGGGACAGGAAAAGAGAAAATGGCCTCAAGTTGTGCCACAGGAGGTTTAGGTTTGATATTAGGAAAAATTTTTTCACACAAAGGCTGGTCAGGTCCTGGCACAGGCTGCCCTGGGCAGCTGTGAAGTCATCACCCCTGGAGGTGTGGATGTGGCACCTGGGGACATGGTTTAGTGGTAGCCCTTGCAGTGCTGAGTTGGAATTGATGATGTTAGAGGGCTTTTCCAGCCTTAATGCTTTCCTGATTATATAGGTGCATTCAGGTGTCCCTACAGCCTGCTCACCTTGGACCAACGTTTCTCATGTAATCCCGTCTGTTCTGCTCCCAGGTTCACCCAGCCACGCCTGGACAGGGGTCTCCTGGACCTGAGCAGCTGCCTGACTGTGGAGGACTGGCTGGACTCCATCCGCCTGGGGCACTACCGCGACAACTTCGCCATGGCCGGGTACTCCTCCCTGGGCATGGTGATGCACATGAACCTCGAGTGAGTAGCAGGGAGCAAACAGCACTGTCTGGTGTGCCCAGGCCCACAGCAACCCCCCAGCCCCAAACAGTGACCTCCTGCCTCTGCTGCTCGGCCTGGTTGGTCCCCAGTGCTGGAGAGGTATCTCCAGTGGTGAGACCTGGGCCAGGGCCAAGGCTGCACTGAGCTTTGAGGGAAGGTGTGTGAGTTGTACTGAGAGGCTGTGAGCTCCAAGTCACCTCCAGTGCTCTGTGGTGGCTCTCCAATGTCACCATAGGGCCATAGGAGGTAATTCAGGTTGGGTTGCTAACCCAGCCTCCTGGTCAGAGCAGGGTCAGGCAGGGGGCTGCTGTCTTCTTGTGCTTCTCATCTTTGTTTTCCCTGCAAAACAGAGTGTGGCTGTGCTATTCTGCACAGCTTCTCCAGGATCACTGGGAAACAACCTTAGCTGGGCATTACCTTGGAGCTTTGTCAGGCCCCTGTGCACAGGACTGGCTCCCTGCTCAGTGCAGCCAGGAGGGAGACATCACTGGAAGCTCATTCACACATTACCAAGGGTGGGTTAAGTAGACAGAGCTGGAGAAGATCTGTCTCATCACCCTCCTGCTGTAAGGAGCTTGATTTCCCACCTGTCTAGAGCATTTCCAAGGTGGAGCATCTAAGCAGTACCAGAAAAGAAGGCAACTATGTCAGCTCCTCCCTTATATCTGCTTACATGTCTCATCCCTTGCTGTTACCAGGAGTGACAGCCTGTTCAGCCTCTAAGGAGCCTTGTTCCCTGTCCAAAGGCAGGGAGCTGCTGGACAGGGGTTCCTGTGGCAGTGAATGGGAAGGCAGAGAGATACAGAGAGTTGTCATGTGCATTGGTCGGTGCTGTACATGGGGCCTTTGCTCTGGGATTAGCTGATAGTGATCCTTGTTTGTCATGCACATCAGAGAATCTTTTGAATGGGGAAGGCTCATCATCCATCCTTCTGACTGAGTTATCTGAGGGCATCTCACTAAAACTGAATCCAATTTCACAGCATCGATCTTGTCACCCCTGAGCCTGTCAGGAGTGATGCTGCTCCTGCTCCCACAGGGCTGTCACAGGAGGACATGTCCAAGAGAGTGGCAGTCTGTCTGTCCCTGGGAGAATGTCCCTGGACCCTGGGCAGGACCAGCCTTGTGCTGATGTGCAGGTGGAGCAGAGCCAGGCACAGGCTGCTCCATGGGTGCAGTTGTCTCCCTGGGGCCTGGCTCAGGTGTCTTTGACAGTGTCTTTGTTCTCCAGGGATGTTCGGAGTCTGGGCATCACCATGATGGGCCACCAGAAGAAGATCTTGAGCAGCATCCAGGCCATGAGATCCCAGCTGCTGAACACGAACGGCCCCAGGAGGCATCTCTGACCAAAAGCTCTGCAGAGCTGCATCAGGCATTCCTTAACACTTACCCTGGCAAAGGGGCTGCAGGGTGGTGAGCAGGAACAGGGGCACCAGCAGCTGGAGCCCTGCCAGCATCTCTGTGATTTCAGCATTGGTGGAAACGTGGTGTTCCAGATACCTTGGGGGTCCTGCTGCTTCCTTCCCCCAGGGGAAGGGGGGAGCAGCCTTACAAGCAGACACATCATGATTCTGCCATTTCCCTGTGGGACTGGGGGTGTCCCCACAGCTGTGCAGGACAGGAGAAAACCCCTTCACCCAGTGGGATGGTCCAGCAGCTCCTGCAGGTGCAGGGGCATCAGCCACATCAGCAATAAGCAAGAGCAGTGGGCTGGGCTTGCCATGGCACACAGCTCCTGTGGATCAGGCAGCTCCTGGGATCTCTGAACGGAGCAAGATCTGCACCCTGCACACAGCAGGGACTGCCCTGCTCCCTGCACCTCCCAGCACGCTCCAGCCTGGGCCTCCCAACTGCACCTGCCTGAAGGTGACTTCATGGCCCACCTCCAGGGGACAGAAAACAAGGTAGCAGTGCCAGGAGCACCTGGCTCTGCCCTCAGACCATCCCACCCAGCTGGGAGGAGAGTTGTCCAGGGCCTTCTGCCTGGAGACTCAAGAAGCCCTGGAGTGCTGCAGGACACTCTCCACCTCTTCAAGCCACCAGCACTACTGCATGGATCCAGCACAGCCCTCCAGGCAGCCCAGGCATATTTCCTAGGGCCACAAGCTCAGGTTTCTCTGCCAGCAGAATCATCCTGGCCTCCCCCAGAAGAGAGAGGAAAGGGAGAGTGTGCTCCCATGTCACATGATAGAGGGACAGAGAAACAGCTCTGCTTTGTTCTTACACTGTCCTAGAGAGGCCCATGAGCTGTGCCATCACCTGGCTGCCAGTGCCCAGGGCTGCTCATCACCTGCAGAGGAGGGGTCCTGGCCGTGTTTCCAGCTGCAATCACAGCATCCTGTGGCTGGGGACAGAGGTTCTGGGCACAGACCTCCCTGCTGGTGACCCTGGGAGAGTGGTCTGTCCTCCACAGGAGCATCTCTGGGTGAGCTTGCCTGGTGCTGAGCAGTGGCCTCCAGAGATGTGTGGAGCTGGTCCAAGAGGCTGAGCTGGGTGCAGAGGTGCAGATAACTGGGGAGTGGGGCAGGCTGTGGGCTGGGAGTTTCCTTTTGGTGTAAATACAATTTTCTATGGGTTTGGGAGCTGTTTTACTGAAGTAGGATGTTAGGTACACAAAATGGTCTCAAAGCACAGAAGCCTCAGTTGTGGGGCTGAACTCACTGCAAAAAACACGTGCCGGGAGCATGGCTGGGGGTGACAGGAGGGGAGGGACACTGGGGAGGAGCCTCAGTCCCTGCAGGGTCCAGCCTGACCCCAGCAGCCTGTCCTTCCCTCGGCACAGCAAACCCAGCAGCACTCCAGTGCAGGTGCTGTGGGATGGGGCCTGGGGGCTGCTCCTGCCAGGCCTGCTGGGGCACAGGGGGGTGGGGGGTGGGTTAAAGCCATTTCTCAGCTGCAATAATCCTGGCTAAACCAGCCTGTCCGGGGCTGGCTTGGCTGTCCACGCAGAGCACTTGTGTGCTGATGGATTCTCTGACTATGGTGGGTATTTTACTTCTTCCTATGGAAGCTTTTTGTGAGGGGGACAGATGCAATGTGTTGTTTCATTTGTATTGCACCCTGCATCCTGCACTCAGCCCTGGCACACTCCCTCCCCACAGCCAGCATGTGATGAAGCTCATCCAAGCCCTGCAGCACAGGCGGCTGGTGCTGGCCCTGTCCTCTCTTCCCAACATTTGGGACTCTGTCACAGACACGTGAGAGCAGAGGTCAGAGCAGTGCCACACCTGTGTCCTTGGGGTTTGCTGGGCAGCCCCAGCCAGGTGGGCTGCAGGATCTGAGGCTGGGAGCTGCCAGATGGCCCCTTTGCAGGTGGTTCATGAGTCAGATCCTGCAGTGTGGGGTCCCTGCGCTGCTCCTGGCTGTGGGGATGGTGGGGCAGGGTTTGCCTTTTATGTTCAGAGTGTGTGCTTCCCCCTGGACAATAAAAATCCCTCTTTCCGTGATCCATCTCCTTGCCTGTTACCGTCACTGGGCTGCACAGAGCTGTCACTATTGCAGTGAGGACAGGGGACACCCCAGCTGGTTCAGGGGGAGCAGCACTGAGATCTCAGCCAGTCACCACCTCCCCTGCTCCAGAAAGCCTCCCACAAGTGAAGGATGCTTCCCTGCTAAGCAGGAGCATCCATGGGATGGGCCCACAGGGAACAGCCTGGAGGATGTTTGTAGGCTCCCAGTGCTGTGGGCTGGAGAGGACACCCCAAAACCACCGAGTCATTCTTATGTAGGAGCATCTCATGCAGGACATGATGCAAGAAGAAGGTACCTCATGTGCAAAGGCTGCTCTCAACCTCAGGGGTGTCTTACAGGTTTCCCTAGACTCAGCCTTACCTTCTTCTGGAGATGCAGATTTATTTTTTTTAGAAAGAACAAAAATTAACATGAAAAAACCAAACCAATAAAACTTCAGCCCTCATTTCCTGAAGTCTGAGCTGAAGTATATTGTAGGTCTGCTTGCAAACTCTTCCTGAAGGTGTTTAGCTGTGCTCCAGCTGCCCTTCAGAAAAGGATTTACCAGCAAATGAGTTGCAGGAGAAAGAAAGCCCCATTTTCAGGAGATGCCCTCTAAAAGCAAAAGGGCCCCACAGCACAGGCTGGGGTTGGCTCTAAAGCTGTCCCTGCCTGCTCTTGTGCTCCCAGCCCTTGCCACACCTCAAGGACAGGGAGTGTGACTGTTCACTGCCCCCAGCTCTGCTCCCCAGCCCAGCCATGGGGAAAGGCCAGCCCAGGGCTCTGTCCTAGCCCTGCACACTGCCAGCTTATCCTGCCAGCCCATCCAGAGCTTCCTTCCTCACAGGCCCCCTCCCACTGCTCTCTCTGGGGCCCTTCACAGCAGCACAGGCCCCAGCTGGACAGGCTGCTCCTGCTCAGTGTCCCCTGTGCTGAGGCTGAGCTTACAAGTCCTGTGCTCTGCATTCCCCTTCACCTATCCCATTTCTGCATTTACATTTCCCATCACTACAACCCTGACTCTCTCCAGACCCTTCTCCTGTGGCTGCCCCATCCCTGGAAGGGTCCAAGGCCAGGCTGGACAGGGTTTGGAGCAGCCTGGAATTACAGAAGGTGTCCATCCCTGCCCATGGCATGTGGTGGGGAACAAGGGCTTTCAAGTCCCTTCCAACCCAAACCATTCTGTGATAAATATGGTTAGATGGAATCTCTGAAGGTCACCTCATCCCACCCTTCCAGGTGCCTGTGCAGTGCACACACCTGTGCAGGCTCTGCTCAGAGCCCCATCACATCTTGCAGACAGGGGCAGCAGCTGCATCATCCCTTGCTCGTGGTCCAGTGCCGCCACTGTGCACAGTGGGACAGCCTGGGCATGCTGGAACTGGTACTGTTCACACACACACATTTCACTGCTGTATCTCAGTTATTAATAAAGCCAGTGTCCACATTGTGCAAAACGTGCAAGATTTTCTTACATTCCTTAGAGCAAACCTTTGGAAGGGTGGATGATGCTGGTGCCTGGCTCCCTCCCTGGGCAGGGGCACTCAGCCAGGCTGCTGTGCATGGCTTTGTGTGGGGAGGGGCCTGGCCACTACAGCATCACTGCCACAGCCTGTGAGCATCACCCAGGGCATCACCCTGCTCACAGCCTCAGGAAGATGAGGTATGGTTGTGTAATTTTTAAAGAAATTGCCAGGGAATTGCCATCCTGGCAGAGATCCATCACTGGTCACACTTCTCCAGGACACAGAGTCAGGTTTTCAGACCTCCTGCACTCCCATCTGGCCAGGCTGGGGCCAGGGCTGCACCAGGATCCTGATGGCTCAGCAGGAAACCCCTTGGGAAGAGGATCTTGGGGAAAGGGCTGGTGCGGAGGCAAAGTCTCCCATCCAAGGAGAGGTGATGGACATCCTCTTTCATATACATCAGCAAATAAACCCCTTCCTGTACCAAAAGAGACCTCAGGATTTTCACACCTACTTAAACGTCCCCCAAGAGGATTTCATCCCATCTTGCACACTGGGAGCTGGTCTCTCCCTGGTCAAACAGCTTTTCTTTCCCACTCACACCAGCACCACCTCAGGCTTTCAGTAACTCCTGTGGGGAGCATTTCCCGGGCAGCTCCCGGCTGGTTTGTGTGCCATCAGCAGGGAGCTCTGTGAGCTCCGAGTGCCTGGAGGTGGCAGTCTGGCCCTGCTGAGCCCTGCTGAGCCCTGCCCGGCTCTCCCCTCGCTCCTGCCAGCCCCTTTGCAGGGTCAGACGGCTCCGGGGCTGCAGGAACAGATGGTGAACTCGGCTTCGGATTTCCTGGTACGATTCCTGTCTGATCACACAGCAGCCTCCTCTGCCAAGAAGGCTGTATTCCCAAACCACCTCCTCTCCTTGCTTTTAGCACAGTCGTTTAGCATCATGTCCAAATAAATTACTCAGGATAATTTGATGTAAGATAGAAATATCAGCCCCAGCTGCTGCTTTAGCTCTTGGAAGGATTATGGGTCAAGTTCTGCATGGGTTTTGAAGTGTTCTATAGGTCATATGTTGAAAACCACCATCAAGGACTGAGATTCCATCATAGCTCATCCCAGGATGACAGAAGTGCCTGCTCTGCCACCAGCCCAATGTCTCCCCAGCTCAAGCCAGCCAGGCTTGGGGAGAGATGGGCAGGGACTGCAGCCACCCTGACTTCTGCTGCAGGCCTGGAATAGAGCAGAGAGGCAGGTCTCACATCAGGAGAGCGGGTCTCACATCAGGAGAGCGGGTTTCACATCTCAGAGCAGTCCCTGCTGTGACAGGAAGAAGGAGGAAGGCAATGGCCCTTCATCCCCTCTCTCCTGTGGGTGCAACCCTGGACTAAGGAGCCTGGCTGAGCCTGCAGGCACGGGATGCACATCCCAGGCAGCCCCACTGCTCCTGCAGCATCCACTCCTCAGGGAGGGCTGGGGCAGCCCCACAGCCCAGCTCCTCAGGGAGCAATGTCCCAGCCCCACGGCCTGGCATGGCAGGGTCTGCTGTGCCTGTGAGCAGGATCCTCATCTCTGTATCCTCAGCACTTTGTTGGGCCCTCTTGTGAGCAGGTTGTTTGTTATAAATTATCAAATCGATAGCCAAATTTATGAAAAATTTAACAACGATTTATTGGGTCAATTACAAAAAAATAGAATTTCGAGCAACCACCACAGTCAAGACAGCATCTTCCAAAAGAGTGATGGCTTCCCCTAAAAGGTTCACACTGAGTGTTTCCAGCTCCAGTTTATATACAGTTTATTCTGCCTGAGGCAAAGATGACCACATCTTTCTATTCACTTCTTCGAATGTAAATCCACTTCCATACATATGTTGAAATAGACAAAGACAGATCCTGGTCTGCAGACAGAAGTCTAGGTACACAGGGGAAGTTTGCTTTCACATGTAATAAGTTGGTATCAGTCCCTGAATCTAGTGAAATTCTTGGGGCACTGCAATTAATCACGGGCCAGGAAGGCCCCGATGTTATCTCCCAGGTACAGGAGACAACAAAATGATCTAAATGATCGTTGATGGTCCAGGAAGGTCCCATTCAGACGTTACACAGGCCTAATGCTATCTTGAGCTGCCAGGAATTAGTTACAATCTGAATAGAACTCCTTTCTTGGCTGGGGAGGTTAAAACATAATTTCTACAATATTTTATACCCACACATATCTGTTTATACAGCATGAATTAACTACATTACATATCACACTGTCAAAAATCTCCAGTACCCAGTCAAACAACAAAGCCTCTTCACTTTCCTGGGTGAAAACTCCTGGCAGTTGTGTTTTGGGAAACCCCAGTGCACATCTCCTGCTTATGATGGTCTTCCTAGAATAGAAGTGCAATAATCTGCAAGTGCCAGAAAAGTTTCTGGATGCAGAGCTGGAAGTATTTCCTTACACACCATCCTACTCATTTCAGGAAGAAAAAAAAACAAAAAGCAAGAATTTGTTTACTGAATTAAAAGGGCAAAGGGGTTGCACACCACATGGTAAGTTTGGAGAAAGGGTAAAGGCTTTGGAACTTGTTGATCTTGAATCCCAGCCATGACAATTTTTTTATTTTGCTAATGCTGAAAAAAGGTGAAATTGTCCCAGCACTCACTGTTGTCTGCCTGATGCCAGAGTCTTTTACTCTTAAAGTTTTCTTATTACTCATCATGTCTCTCATTTCCTCCCTGCCTTCCAAACCTCCTCTCACAAAGCTGTCCTGAAAAGGGATCCTTGCAGGGAGTGAGCAGGGGGTGGCACTGAGCAGGTAACAAAAGGCAATGTTCAGGTGTATTCCTTCCCAAGCACAGAATGGTGCAGAGGATGGGTGAACCAAGGACCCAAAGGAATGGCAGAAGATGTGCCTGGGGAGGTTTAGGCTGGAGATCAGGGCAAGGTTCTTCTCCCAGAGGGTGCAGGCACTGCCCAGGCTCCCCAGAGAATGGGCACAGCCCTGCCAGAGCTCCAGGAGCATTGGGACAGCACTGTCAGGTACAGGGTGGGATTGTTGGGGTGTCCTGGGCAGCGCCAGGAGCTGAGCTGGATGATCCCTGTGGGTCCCTTCCATGATTCTGTCATTCCATGATTCTAAGGAGAGGTGAGGGATGTGGTGCAGGCCATGGGGAGCAGTGGCCTTTGTGCCTGGGCAGGAGCTGAGGGAACACAGCAGGACCAAGGCAGTTGGGGTGGATGGGCTTTGGTGGCCAACAGGATGTGAGCTTGGGGACCAGCAGGTGAGGAACACAGGCAGGGATGTCCCAAAGCCACCAGGTGAGCTCACACCTCAGTGCAGAGGTGATGAGAGGGAGAGGCAGGAGATGGCAGAGAGGCAGGAGCAGCAGGATCACAGTCCCTGCCCAGCAGCACTGATGGCATCTCACAGCAGGAACATGTGAAACCCCATTTAATGCCTGGGTCCTCTAAACCTGTTATCAAAAATGAGGTTCCTTATTACAATTCCTTTATTTCTCTCACATTCAGAGCTGCCAGTGAAGGGTCAGCAGCACTTATGAAATTTTCAATTCTTGCAGGTTTTGAATTTACATGTTTTTTCTGTATCTGAGCTGGAAGAAGATTATGAATAAAAGATTAAAATTGGAGGTCTCCAATCATTTAAGAGCAATGCAATGAGCATTTATTCCAGGAACAAGCAGGAGCCAAACACCACTCTGTGCATACCAAAAATTAGCAGCAAACTTCAAACAGGGCCTAAAGGAAAAGGCTGTGCTCTTTGATGTGTCACTGCTGGGGTGTGGGGAGAGGTCCCCACTGCTGGGAAGCTGCAAATCTCTGGGCTCTGCAGGGTCTCAGGAGCAGAGCAGCAGCCTCCTTAACTCCAGATACTTCAGAGGAGACACAAATCCACCAGCAGCTCCATTGCTGCATCCTGTCACTGAGAGGTGGAAACATTGCATGGAAGCGCCTTGCCCAGGGAGTGGAGTTCCTCAGGAGACATGGAGGGATGGGTGGTGGGAACAGGAAGGTGGACAGGACAGATTCAGGTGAAGTAGGATGTGGCTGAGGCAGGAGGAGGAGGAGGAAAGGGAGACAAGGAGCACAGGGAAGTCAAGGTAGACCTGAGTGGGGCAGTAGATGAAATAAGAGCCCAGGGCAAGCTGTACCTGGTGTGGAAAAGGGCTTTTCATAAATAGAGGCAAAAGTTTATTGAGCACAAGCTTTGCAAAGGAAACAAAAGCTCTAGTGAAATCTTTGGTGTCTCTGCTCAGAGAGATGAAAACAGGATGGGATTTGCTGGTGTGTGGCCCCTTCTCTGCCCATGGACACATTTCTGTGCATGTCTCACCAAGAAAACAAACCCAGCCCTTGCTCCTATCAATACCTGACCTTCCTCCCTGAATCCTTGCTTTTCCAGGTCCTTTCATTAATCAGTGCTCTGGAACTTCAGGGAAGGGGCACAGACATGGTTTGTCATTCCCAGCACAGCCCCTCTCAGGCTTTGTCAGGGTAAGGGACATCCAGCCTGAGAGGAGGTGTGAATCTCCTCAGTGCTGTTCCTGCCTCTGTTTCCTGGTGCTTTCTGAGTGCTGCTCCTTTCTGAGCCAGAAACTGAGCTCTTGGCCCTGCATGCCTCAGCTCCTTTGCCTGCATTGTGTCTGACAGTGATCAAACACACCTGTGCTTGCAGTGGGCTGGGATTGCCTGCTCAGAGAGCCCCAGGGCTGGGCTGCCAGGGGAGAGGCAGCAGAGGAGTTGTAATCAGGAGAGGCTGGCAGGACCCCTGCATGGGACACACAGTGCTGCAGGACAGCCTGACCTGTGACAAGAGACAGCAACACCATAAACCTGATGCAGGCCAGGAGAACCTCGAGGCCCCTTTCACCAGCCCTGCCCCATCCTATGAAATTTCCAGGCACTGAAACCTCTCTAAGCAGCAGAACCCATCGATAAATACTGCCCATAAAGCACCTAAATGTCATCACACAGCTTTCTGAGACATTTCCCCACCTTCACCTTTTTCAGCAGCAAGGGCTTGGCCCTTCAGCAGCAGCAGCATCCTGCCCCGAGCCTGTCCCACGTCCCCTGGGTGCACAGGCAGCAGCAGGAGGGGTGGCTGTGGGTCTGCCCGGGCTGCAGGAGAGTTGACAGCCTTGGGAAAGGAGAGAAACGGTTGCAGGCTCAGCTTGTGTGTGCACATGGCAGAGAAGGAATGGAGCAGGGACTGCAGGCAGAGCCTTGCTGTGCTCTGAGCCTGGAGACGCTGTCCTGGAAGAAAGCGACCACGAGACTTCTTGTAGCTCACCTGCTCTGGTTTCCATACCCTTCCCTTGCCCTGCTCTCCTGACCCTGTGTTCAGCTGCTCCTGAAAGCCTTCCACCTCCTCTCCTTCAGCTTCCTCACAGCCCACTGAGTGCAGTGGGCAGGGTGGGAAAACATCTGGGGTGCTCAGGGCTTCCATGGTACTCACTGGGGATAGGAGAAGGGGGAATGGTTTGAAAATTAAAGAAGGCAGGGTTAGGCAACGTGCCCACTCCTGATATTAGGAATTAGGATGTTAGACATTCTGATAGATACTAGGATGTTAGGACTAGATACTGGGAATGAATTCTCCCCTCTGAGAGTGGGCAGGCCCTGGCACAGGGTGCCCAGATCAGCTGTGGCTGCTCCATCCCTGGCAGTGCCCAAGGCCAGGCTGGACGGGGCTGGGAGCAGCCTGGGCCAGTGGAAGGTGTCCCTGCCCATGGCAGGATCTCTCCTAGTCTCAGACTCTGTTTCACCTCCCTGAGAGTGTCCTGTGAGCAGGGCAGTGCCCAAGGAGAACAGCTGTGACAGGGACAATACCCTGCCTGCAAGAGGATGGCAGCACAGAGCTCCCTCCTGGCAGAAGCACAGTTGCAGCACATTTGAAATTCCCTGCACATGTATTCAGGAGGGGACTGGGCTGGGGGGAGCTGGGTTTTGTTTTCTCTCTGCAGAGAGCCTGTCAGAGACGCCCCCCTCTGGGAGGACAGGATGGACAGACAGACGTGGCTGGGCTGAGCAATGCTCGGGGTGTGCTTTGGGAGCTCGGGGAGCTTTGATGAGCCCTCCAGAGCTGACAGCTGCCAGCTCCCTGCCCCTGCAAAGCCGTGCCTTCAGTCTGATCCTCTCCCCACCACTGACAAAATCTCATCCTCAGCCTTTACACACCCTCGTCTCCCCTGACATGACAGCTTTGGAACAGGGACTGAGCCCTCCCTGCCCACCCTGCCCTTGCTGAGAATCCACAGCTGGATCCTGTTCCATTACAGAGCTCTGGTGCAGTCTGAAAAAACCTTTATTCTCACAGCCTGTAACTGGGACATCTCACTGTGGCCTTCCAGTACTCAAAGGTGGCTTAAAAAAATAACTTTTTTCATGGGCAGAGTGACAGGACAAAGGGGAAAAACTTCAAACTGAAAGAGACTAGGTTTAAATGGCATATTGGGAAAAAACTCTTCCCTGTGAGGGTGGGGAGGCCCTGGCACAGGGTGCCCAGAGAAGCTGTGGCTGCCCTGTCCTTGGAAGTGTCCAAGGCCAGGCTGGACGGGGCTGGGAGCACCCTGGGACAGTCAAGGTGTCCCTGTGCACAGCAGGGAGTGGAATGGAATGAGCTTTAAGGTATTTTCCAACCCAAACTTCTCTTTGGTTCTGTGATGCGATGGGGAGGGCCTGTGTTGAGGATCAAGCTGTTGGGGTGAAAAGAAGAAACCCAAGGATGAGCAGCACCAGGCCCAGTTCTCCAGCAGCCTGATGAAACAGCCTTGGAAGACAAGAGGCTCTGTAGCAGCTGCTGCCCTCTAGTCCTGCATCATTTGTTTCAATTTTCCAGGTCCACCACCATGTCTGTATTCACATCCACCACCATGTCTGTATCCACATTTACTCTTCAAGCCTCTCTAGATCCCAGAGCTTTGCAAGGGCTGTTGGGGGCTTGGGGGACACTGTGGAATTTAGGAGCAGTGGAAAGGGTACACTGGTACACAGGGTTGGCACCTAGGGCAGGTTTTCAAGGGCCAGCATCACAGCTGGGGTGACATTCACAGCTTTTAAAGAATGTCCAGTGTCCATGGGAGTGCTGACTGCTCACAGATTCTTCTGTAGCTCTCTCTCCCTGTGCCTGTGTGTTTGTGTGGGTTTGGAAGCTCAAGTGTAGGACATGAGAGCAGACATATCGTGAGTTTACACTCAATGGGAAGAGGAGGTAGGGAAGGCTCCATCTGGAGAGGCCATGCAGGAAATTGCTGGTATTTTTGTTTGCTTGCACTGAATCCTTCTTCTCCTTGTTGTGGTTTCAATATCTTCCCTTGGGGCAGAACTGGGGATGCAAGCCTGTGACAGTGGTCACAAAGATTGCAGGTGAAGAGAGAGGTGAGAATGTTGACCTCATGTTCAGAAAGCTTGATTTATTATTTTATGATATATAAACTACAATATAACTATACTAAAAAGAATAGAAGGAAAGTTCTCAGAAGGCTAACTAAGCTAAGAATAGAAAAGAATGATAACAAAGATCTGTCTCTCAGCAGAGAGCAAGAGCAGCTCTGCCATGAGTGGTCAGTAAATCCAAACATCCAATCATGGATCCACCTGTTGCATTCCACAGCAGCAGATAACCATTGTTTACACTTTGTTGCGGAAACTTCTCAGCTCCAGCAGGGAAAAATCCTAAGAGAGGATTTTAATGAAAAGATGTCTGTGACACAGGCCTGCAGCTTATGGGGCCAGGACAGGTACACCCTGCCCTGGTCACCCACAGGAGGTTGGGTTTGCCCTCAGGTGAGCCCCTTGCTACATGTGGGGTTGCTGGTTCCCAGTTCCAGCCCCCTCCCTGTGCACAGGTCACAGTGTGGGATGCTGCCTAACACCAGTGGGAGCCTGGAGGGTTCAATCACCTTTTCAGCCACTACCCCTGAACATTTTAGCATCCTCTGGGGACCTGGGAGGAGGGTGAGGGATGCCACAGCCTCGTGGCAATCCCTGATGAGCCCCAGCCTCGGTGGCTGCCCCTGCCAGTCCTTCCTTTGCTCTTCCCTCGATGGTATCTCCCTGCTCCTGCACAGCTCTGGTACCCCTGACTGGCAAAGTTCCTGCCTCAGTGTCTTCCTGCTGTAGGACTGATCTGATCTGTCTCCCCTGCCACTGACCCACTGGCACCACAGAGCTGGGGGGAGCTGCCTGGCAGTGCCCTTTGCGCCAAAAGGACCCATCAGGTTTGGCTGGAAAGCTTTGGGAGCCCAGGAGGTGCCTTCTGGCTGGAAGCAGCTGCAGTCCCAGGCAGACAGCAGTCTTGTGCAGGGGTGCCCAGGTTTCTCCCTGGCACATGTCTGCACTCTACTCTTGGAGCTTCCACCCCATATCTGGCCACAGCAAAGAGCCTGGTCACCCCTGGAGCACAGCCTGAGGGCTCAGGACACACCTTGGGGAGGGCAGGAGCCACCAGCTGCCACTGAACTGCAGGAGGATCTCTGCAGCTTTTTGTGCTCCTGACAGAGGCATGGAGCAGGGCTGGAAGGGGCTGTGATGGGTTTCTGCTTGAGCCAGAATGAGCTCCCAGAGAACCCATAACACCCGAGACAGCCCAGCCACCCCAAATGGCATAAAGTTAGCAGGATGGCTTCTGAGGTAGTGTTGGAAACAGAAAAAGGTTTAATAAAAGACAAAATAACAAAGCTCTTACAGAGGAAAACTGAGCCAGAGGCAAGGGGCTCTTGCTCCTGCTAAAACACCCCACAAAAGCAATTATTTCCTTTGTTCTCTTCCTTTTCTAGTGAATTACCTAAGTGGGACCTTTTGGCCTCTGTCTAATTGGCAGCCCCAGGTCTGAAGTCCCAAAGGTCCTATGAGATGTCTTTGTACCAAACTGGGAGAGAAACTTCTGGGCTTTTTGCCTTTTTAAGCAGACAAAGAATAATTTAGTCACTCTGTCAACAGGGGGCACATTCCTACAGTGGTGGGATGGATGGAACATCCTGCAGACAACCACGGGCTGTTCTAGGCCAGCACCAGCGATATTTCCACCAAACTTAGCTGCTTCTCCACACAATCTCCATGGCATCCCTGAGCCATGTGGAAGCACAGGATATGACAAGAGGAAACAGCCTCAGGTTGGGCCATATCCACTTAGGTTGGATATTAGGAACAATTTCTTCCCTGAAAGGATGGTGAGGCATTGGCACAAGTTTCCCAGGGCAGTGGTGGAGTCAGCATCCTTGGTGGGATTTAAAAGATGTGTGAATGAGGGACCTGGGGACATGATTTAGTGATGGAGTTGCTAGTGCTGGGTTAACGGTTGGACTTGATGGTCTTATAGGGCTTTTCCAACCTTAATGCGTCTGTAATTCTATGAAAGGCCAAAGCAGAAATACTGCTGGGGGTTGGGAACCTGGCACAGGCAAGGGAAAGGCAGCAGGCTCTCCCAGTGACAGGCTCACCAGCTGCCACCAGCTGCTGTACTGCCTGGGCATGCTGGGGAGAGGCACCAGCAATGGGCCAAGTGGAGCTAAAATGGGACTTTCCTGTCTTATTCCTCTGTGCCTTCTGTCAGAGCTCCAAGAGGAGTGGGGATGGCTCCCTGCCCGTTTGTCTGACTTCCAGCTTGTGTGTTCTTTAATCCTGCTTTATCTCTTCCTGCTCATCAGCCTTCCCTGCATGCCTCCCTCCACCATTCCTGCTGCCAGTTTGCAGCCAAGTCCCCCCACAGCTACTCCCTCACAGAAACTGCTCTGCTGCTGCACAGCAGAAACTTTGCAATCATAGAAACACTAAGGCTGGAAAATCCCTCTAACATCATCGAGTCCAGCCACTAAACCCAGCATTTCCAGGGCCACCACTAAACCCTGTAGCCAAGCGCCACCATCTGCAAGGTTTTTGAAAACTTTCAGGGATGGTGACTCCACCACTGCCCTGGGCAGCCTGTGCCAATGCCTGACAGCCCTTTCAGTGAAGGAATTTTCAGTAATATCCAGCCAGAACTTCCCCTGGGAGCACAGGTACCTGGGAGCAGAGCCTGACCCCCACCTGGTGCCAAGCTCCTTTCAAGTAGATGTAGAGAGTGATGAGCCCCCCCTGCGCCTCCTTTCTCTGAACCGAGTGCCCGAGCTCCCTCAGCTGTTTCTGTTCAAACCTGTGCTCCAGCCCTTCCCCAGCTCCATTGCCCTGCTCTGGATATGCTCCAGCACCTCAGTGCAGCTCCTGCCCTGGGCTGAGGCTCCTGCCTGCAATCTGCCTCTCCAGCCCCCGCAGTGTCCCTGTGCCTGCTGAGGGGATCTGTGCCTCACACCCCACCTCACATCAGCAGGGTCCCCCCCAGTCCCTTCCAGACAAGGGTAAAGCCCCTAAAGTGATGCCTTGGAGGCAAACAGACCTCGGTCATCGCCTGTCATAGGGACTGCCTTCTCCTCACCTCACTAGCCATGATCTGCTTGGACTTCTTTGGGCTCTCACCCACCTCTAGCAGCACTGAGGAGCAACTGCCCAAATCCAGGGGCCAGGAGAAGCCTGCAACAGCCACAGACTCCCATTCCATTCACTTGCTTTGCTGACCTGCCGGGGCCAGAACCTGAAACGGGCGAGCACTGTCTCGATCTTAGCCGGGACATCACGGACTGGCTGGCAAGGCCCTCCCACAGCCCCGGCCCACATGGGGCTCAGCCCTGGGCTCCCCTCTCCCCTGGCCACTCCTCATGCTCCTGGGCTCTCCCATGCCAGGCAGGGCTTCCCCGCCTTTTGCACCGTGCTTTCTGCTGCCAAAGCAGAGCAAGGCATGAAATATGAATGAGGCAGCGTGGTCTGTCGCGTGCTGCTGGGCTGGACCCGGATTCAATTAGCCCTGATGTTTCTTTCATGAGGGAGAAGCCTTTTCCTCTCTGGAGCTCTTTTCTGTGAGCTCGGAGCTCAGTCACGGAAGCAGCCGGCTGATTTACCCCCCGCTGCTGCTGCAGGCAGGCCTCTGCTGCCCTGCCCTGCCCTGCCACTGCTGTCCCCTGCCAGCCCTGCACTGAGCTGGCACCTGCCAGCTCCCTATCCCTCAGCTGGCACCTGCCTGCCTCCCTGTCCCTCAGCTGGCACCTGCCAGCTCCCTGTCTCTCAGCTGGCATTCCCAGCGCCCATCCCATCCCAGAGGGGTTTTCCCCGGCTCTGCTCAGGAGGAGCTGTGGGCCCCTGCCTGGCGGAGGCTGCAGTTCAAGGTGCGCAATCGGGACACCTCCTGCACCAAGGACAGCTCTTGTTTCTGCTCCAGGGACACGGGGGAAGCTCCCAAACAGGCTGATAAATGCTCTCTCTTCAGTAAGATCCTGATGATTTTCCTAATGACCAGGCCTGGCTCTGGAGAATTCCAGTGGGCTATTTCAGGCAGCTAATTGTACCTAGCAAGGACATTCCTACTGTTCAAATTTTCACTTATCTGGGACAACGTGAGTGCTAGCAGCTTTCCAGAGCTGAGAGAAGGGGACACAGCAGAGATTTTGCAGTGCTCCTGTGCCTCTCTCTGTCCCTGTGCTTTCCCAGGGTAACCTTGGAGCTGATGTGTACCTTCAGTTTTGAAACACTGTGCATCCCAACGTGCCTCAGCTTTTCTTGTGCAGGGGCAGCCATTCCTTCCTAGCTCCATCCACACACCTGAGAACATGTCTCGTGCACGGCAGGATCTTGGTAGTTCTTCTTCCCAGGCAACCAGCTGCAGGACGCATCCAAGGTGCCAGAATACTGCACAAATGTAAATGTTCAAGTCTCTGAAAAGGGATGGGTAATTCTGCAGGTGAGGTGAAAACTCTCCTCTGACTTTGACCCCCTGAAAGGCACCTGTGCTGTTAATTGTGTGCATGTGTAAAATTTCCAAGGCAGTGCTGGTGAGGGCCAAAAAATCTGCACTGGTGAAGACTTTCAGCTCAAGGACAGTCTTGATCTAGTTTTGAAGCAGCCGTGCTTTGAGCTGGGGGCTGGACTGCGGATCTCCAGGGAGCCCTTCCAACAAAAATCTTTGGCTGAGTCCTGTTTCACAGACCAAACACCACAAAGCCCCTGGACTGTGTGATTTTGCTCTATCCCCGCTGGAACAATCCAGTCCATCCTCTCTAGGGTTTCTTTGCCCTGGGAAAAGCTCTGGCCTTTCTTACAGGTTGACTCATTGGCCTTCAACAAGTGTCATTCAGAGACTGTCCCTTGGCTCCAGGGATGGTTTTCCAGTCTGCCTGCACATGCTGTGACAATTGGGTGCAGCTCAAGATGTGGCAGTGGCACCTTTAGCAGGGGGGATCATGTCCCCCAGCTCTCCATGCCCTCAGCCAAGGGCACAGGGGTTTCCACGACCTCTTGCCCAGGGGAGGCCATGTGCTGGAGCAGGAACGAGCTCCAGCACGCTACAGGTGCAAGCCAGCGAGCAGGAATAAAGGGAGTTTTGACAGGCTGAGAGCTGAGATGAGCAGCCTGAATGCACTGACCCACTTCTTCCCCCAGCTTCCCCCCGGCTGGGCTGGGCTGGGCGGGTTTTGGGAGCATGTCCGCGGTTTGGGGAGCCTGGCGGTGCCCGGGCTGTGCCCTCCGTGCCCGGCAGGTGGGCTGCCTGCGGAGATGCCGCTCGCAGCCCCTTTCCGCTGCTCTGCCATGCCGCGGCCCCGGGGAGCGCCTGACACGCGATTGCTCTCGCACGGGCAGCGCTTTACACGCTATTGCTGCCACAACACAGCGAGCGGCCGGCGGCTGCTCCCACACAGCCCCGCTCGCCCTGCGTCCCCCAGGGCTGCTCCTGCTCCGGGCACCTCTGCAGGCAGCGGGGCTGTGCCGGGCAGCGAGCGGCGGCAGAGCTGGGGACGGCGTCTCTGGTGTCGAGATGACCCCGAGGTGATGGAAAGTCTCTTTTTCCCAGCCCCGAGACTGAAGAAGAAGACGGGATTCCTTGGCTCTTGTTCTCAAGGTTGTTTATTTTTCCTTATCTCTAACATTCCTTCTCTGACCTGCTGACATCTGTTTGTGGCATGCTGACCGCCCTCAGGCCTGTGTTATCTTTTTATACTAAAAACTACGTGTACTTTATTTACAATAACTTCCCAATACCTGTCACCTATGTTAGACAGTTTGTCTCTACTCTAAACCAATCCAGAGGTGCCACCATCCATCACAGCAGAATATGGGGGACAAGGAAGAGCAGGAGGAAGGACAGGACAGGCCCAAATCCCTCCATCTTGCCTCCTGAACCCCCATTCTAAAAATTCCAAAATTCTATATTTTCACCCTGTGAATTCTACATTTTCACCCTCAATTTCACTTACTATCATTTTGTTCAAACCCTTGTGGTTTGTACATCTTCACACAAAGTTGGTTATTTTTTCCATGTGCTAAAATCAAAGGCACAGGTGTTTTTGACTCCATGCCAAGGTCTCTGAGCCCCCTCTCAGGATCTGGAGTCCTCCAGGGCAGTCAGAGGAATGTCCTGGGTTCCAACAAGCAGGTTCTTCACTCTGCCTCTCACCCCTCACTGCCCACCTGACCCAGGCCACCGTGAGCTTTCATGGCTTTGCTTCTGTAGCATCTCCTGGACTGGCATCACTGGTGGGAGAAGACTGTCCCAGCCATAGCAATCCCACCTCACCAGTATGGTTTAGACAATCTTTTTCAATTTGAATTTGTCACTCTTAGGTCTTGTGGCCAGGCTTTAGGGTCTGCCTGTCTTCTTCCAGTTCCAGCTGACAGTGGCTGGCATTGCTCTGGGCCAAGAACCAGAGCAACTGGGTGCGGTGCTCCTGCCCTGGAAGCTGCAGCTCCTCGTGGTCCCTAACCCATTCTCTCAGACCCAGCCTCAGGGGTAACAAAACTCTGTCACACAGTGTTCCTAAATTCAAGGCTATTTTTCCATCTCCTGCACTTCAGTTTGGCACCGTTTACATACACAGAGGGCTCACTGTGTGGTTTTTTCTCTATACATTTGTGGTGCAGTTCATCTGCATGTGCTGGCCATGCACCACACTCAGCCAGGGCTCCCCAGCAAGCTCAGTTTGAGGCTTAGAATTCCAGGGAAGAGAGACAGACACCCCTGCAGACAAAGTGAGTGACTCTGCCAGGGAGCCACCTCTCCATGCTACAAGTCCTGGAAGTTAAGGACAGCAGACACATTGGTGAGGCAATACCAGCAGCAGCCACCCAAGCGCAGGAGATGCTCCAGAGGTTCCATCTAGGCAGGAAATTCAGGGGTTTGGAATGGGGAATGTTCTAACCAGAGGGGAAGCACTTTCCCATGTGGCTGAGGTTTGTGTACCAAAGGGGAAGGCTGGTGCGTGCAAGGGGTGACGGGGGGCAACCTTTGGTTACCCGTGTCCAGGCTATCAGAGCAGAGATGTTCACCCTGGGGACATGGAGGACACTCCCTCTGTGCCCTGCTGTGGTCAGGGGGATGCCTGGCAAGCCCCACACAGGCTGTGGCTGCAGAGGATCCCCCCTCTCCCTCTCCCTCTCCTCTCCTCGGACTCCATCTGCTGTAACAAAAGTGGAATTTCTGCAGCTCACAGCGAGCTCCCGGCGCTGGGGGAACGCGCAGCACTGAGCAGGCAGAAACAAGAACAGACAGGGATGAACCGGGCTGTGGATGCGTGTGCACCCGGGCACTCTGCAGCATCCCCGTGACAGATGAACATTTTCTGTGCAGGTGCCCGGTGGGTGGGGCAGAGCAGCTGCCTCCCCAGCCCAGGTGCTGACTGGGAGTGTCCCAGCAGGGCTGCAGGGCTGTGGGTGCTGCAGGGCTGGGGGTGCTGCATGCACGGTGGAGGCTGCGCTGGAACATGCACAGGGCAGGGCTGCAGGGCTTTAGTTGCAAAAAGCTGCTGTCCCTTTTCCCAGCACCCTGCCCGGGGAAATTAGAGACCACGGGTCCAAATGGGACACACCTGCTCCCCTCCCACAGCCCAGGGCTCTGTCCCTCTCTGCCCATGCTCCACATACCCTGCATGTCAGGAGTCTGTCCCCAGTTGTGTTTGCTGCAGAGAGAGGGGGACAGAGCTGGATGTGGCTCTGACACCCCGTCTGTCTCCCTGCTTCCTGGGGCTGCCTGCTCCTGGCTGCATAGCAGGGACATGTGGGCAGCTCCTGCCCATTTATGTGTGAGGAAAGAGAAAATCCAGACTGGTGATTTTCTCTGGGGGGCTGAGCACAGATCAATCTCACTCTGTGCTCTGAAGCCTAAAGGACACCTTGAAAACTTCTTTTGTCAGGAAAGAAGCTGATTCCTCACTCCCTGAGGCTCCTTGGGGACTTCCCAATAGATTTCCAGCCTCTGAAAGAGCATCTTCCCTATGCCCCCTTCCCCAGGCACTCACTGGCAGTGTAAGCCCATGGCTGCCCCCGAGACTGAGCAGGGCTCCCAGGGTTGGGCTGGCAGGCAGGGAGCACCATTGGCATAGATCTGTTTCTTCACTGGGTGATTGCAGTCTCTGCTTTCTGTGGCCCCTGCCCAGGTGAGCTCATAACCCCAGAAGGGGGAGAGTTTCACTCAGGGTCTCCAGGTCCTGGCAGAGGCAGTTGGGTCCTGGGTGCTCACCCCCTCTTTGGCTCCACACCCAGGATGGAGCCCACAGGTGGGTGCAGGAGGGGGGAGAACTTTGCAGATCGGGGCATTGCAGCATCCTGTTAGCTGGGGCCAGACCCCCACAAAGGTGGATTCAGGAGGCTTCCAAGAAACAGGAGTGTCCCTCTCCTCCCTTTCCACTGCAGCAGCTCCCTGCATCCCTCTGGGCTCCTCCAGCTCCGAAGCCTGGCTGTGTGCAGCAGAGTGGGCAGAAATCCCCATGCAGTGGGGGAAGGAGTCAGCAGACACCTCCCAGCCCCCACAGCCCCTTGGCCTCCCCCTCAGCTGCTTCTGGCAGCCCCAAATTAGGGATGAAAGGTTAATGGGACAAATCTTCATGGAGGTGACAAGCAGCACTTGGACTTCTCCAAAACAGCCGTGACAGCTCCTTGCCCCCTACCCTATGGCAAACATAGGTCACCCCAGCCCTTGCTTTGCACCAGGTGGGAGAGCTCACCACAGGCATGGGAATGTCCCCATGTCCCATCAGCTCCAGGCAGGGCCCCTCGCTTTGATACTGTAATTTAGCAACACGAAAACAGTTGCATTCTGAAATTAAACATACAAGGAGCTCTCCTTAAGCTGGGGAAATTATTTCCACATCATTTCAAATTTTCTGCTCTATTAATTTCCCTCTAGTCTGTCATTTTCTTCATTTGTCCCACAGCTCCTGGGGTCCAGCAGAGCCAGCACTAGGCGTGATGCTTACTCCCTTCTCCTCAGGCTAAATCATGGTGGCTGGCTGGGCTCTCTGGTTCCCTGGAAGCTCAGCTAAGTCCTGGATTTGCAGGCCAGTGCTGCCTTGGGATAATTGGTGCTCCTCTAGCTCAGCATCAGCTCCAGTCCTTCCGAAGGCACAGGGACTTGGCAGTGCCTTGGTGCCTGCCTGCACCTCCAGCAGTGTGTCCCCTCACAGCAGTGTGTCCCCTCACAGCAGCTCCCAGCTCTGCTTCAGGCTGAGAGAGCCTGGTCGGGGGTGCCCAGCACTGGCTGTCCCACAGGGATGCTGGCAGTGCTGAGAGCTGCTGCCACCTCCTGTCCTCTCCTAACACTCGGTCTGGTGACACAGAGAGCTGCTGGTGGCAGGGGGATGCACCTGCAGGAAGCAATTTTGTTCATAAGATCATGGAACTGTTAATGTTGGAAAAGCCCTCTAAGATCATCAACTCCAAGCATTCCCCCAGCACTGCTATGTTCTCCATTAAACCATGTCCCCAAGTGCCACATCCACGTGGTTTTTGAACACTTCCAGAGACTGTGGCTCCACCACTGCCCTGGGCAGCCTGTGCCAATACCTGACCAACATTACAATGAAGAAATTTTCCCAATGTCCTGCCTAAACCTCCCCGGTGCAACTTCAGTCCATTTCCCCTTGTCCTGTCCCCTGTGATCTTGGAATCCTGCATATTCAACTGGGCACAGGGCAGAGCACCCTGAAAGCAAACTCATTTGTCTCAGCCCATCCCAGCTCTGGTCCCAGGGCAGTTGAGGAGCACAGCTCCACACTTTGCCTCTCCCTCGGCCCCGGGGTTCACACACAGCCATTGAACATCCCACGTTTGCTTGACAGAGTGAGCCCTTAAAATGGGAATCAGTCTGAAAGAGTTTGACTTCAGCTCTTACATTGCTTCCAAGCTCCAGCCCCCAGTCTGGTTTGCAAGATCTTCTTGGCAATCAACCCTGGCTTCTCACCTGTGCCTGCACTGTGGCCCGGGATGGCAGCCTGCAGCAGCCCAGGGCTGGCCCTGTCACCACCACTGGCTGCTCTGGCCATGTCCCAGCTACTTCCAAGGGCTTCTCTGGGGAGTGAGGAGGTCCCAGCTGCTCTGCAAAGCACTGTGGTTTGAGGACTGGAAAAATTCTGGAGGCATTGCAATCAGAGGGTGGTGCTGCAAGGATGTGTGTGTGGTATCCTGCCAGCATACAGCCCAAAATCCTCCTTTTGGGGCACCACACCACCCCAACACCCAGCAAGCACAAGGTAGGAAAGGTGATGTGCTGCAGCAGGAAGGGTTTGCTGTCCTTTGTCACTGACCTGAGCGTGGCAGAGAGATTGTTATTTGTAGTCCATCTTCTTCCTACATATGTTTATTTATCCAGCCACTGATGAGCCTGCAGGAGGTGAGCACTGAGGGGATTTCTGGCTATGTTTGGGTGCAGCACTCTGCTCACACCCTACAGAGACCCTTCCAGAGCGGTGCCACAGTCAGAGACAATGGAAGTGCCCCACAAATTGACATTTTCATCCTTCTACCCCACTTCCAAGCTGCTCTGTCCGGGTGATGAAATGATAACTTCTGCTCTTCAACAGCAACAGCAGCACTGCAGTACTGACACTGCATTGCCTTTCCATCCACAGCCAGCACTCAGGGATGGGTGTTGACAGGGCTGGGCTTGGCTTCCTCAGCCTGCTGAAGCTGTTGTGTAGAAAGTAAAGGAATGTATTTGTGCTCCTGTCATTATGGGATCAGAGAGTGACCAGTTTCAGCTTTTTTAATTTCAACGAGAGGCTGAATAATACCACACCTGCCTTGCAGCCTCTGTGCTATTAGTGAATGGTGCCTTGACAGCAGTGGGCTGGGAGAGCCCTTTGCCTTTCCACGGGGTGACACCTGTGTTGGGGCTGAGGGTGGTCATGGGGGATGTTCAGCACATGTATATCTTCTTCAAAGTTGTTTCCAGCTGCTGTCCTGGAGCTGGTCTCTTCCAAGTGTTGCTCAGAAGAATGTTTTTGGAGACCCCTCCTGAGTGCCCACGCTCCCTGGGCAGCCAGAGGAGAGCAGTGAGGCAGAGGTAGCTCAGATGCCTATCCTCAAGTGGCTCTTGCCTCCTGTCAAAGGAACATGACCCCAGAAAGTTGTTCCTGTAACCTGTCCTCAGACTGGTCCGAGGGCTGGACCAGGGTTCCCACCCAGCACCCCCGTGACTCACACTCTTAGCAGGAGACATGCAGAATTTCACATGCTGCTACGTGGAATAACCATTTCCCATTCCCCAAGGTGTTCTCTGGGCACCTGGCAGCAGGGCTGTCCCTACTCTTTGCCCCTCCACCCCATCTGTTGTGTCCTGTCAATGCAGATGTTACACCTGGAGCTGGAGCTGGTGCCAGCCAGGCAGAGTGGCTGGAGCAGAGCTGCTGAACAGGGGACCTGTGCTCCTCACTGCTCCAGCTCAGCTTAGCTGCCTGTCCTTGATCCCAGTGCCTGGTGTTGCAAATCCCACCTGCTCCTGGGGCCTGGGGCTGGCTCTCCACTCCTGTCCCCTCCATGTCCTTGCTCATTCCTGCCAGCTCAGAGCTGCCACTCCTGGCTCTGTGCTCAGATCCTTCCTGCCCTCACTGCTCAAAGTGACTCTTGCAGAGCCCTTGTTTCAGGATTAGGGCAGGGGCAGCCTGGGCTCTGCCCTGTCACAGATATCTTTTCATTAAAATCCTTTTGTTAAGATTTTTCCTGCTGAAGCTGAGAAGTTTCAGCAACAAAGTGTAAACAATGGTTATCTGCTCCTGTGGAATGCAACAGGTGGATCCGTGATTGGTCTCCTGTGGATGTTTTACTGACCACTCACGGCAGAGATGCTCTTGCTCTCTGCTGAGACACAGACCTTTGTTATCATTCTTTTCTATTCTTAGCTTAGCTAGCCTTCTGAGAACTTTCCTTCTATTTCTTTTTAGTATAGTCATAATGTAATATATATGTATCATAAAATAATAAATCAAGCCTTCTGAACATGAGGTCAACATTCTCATCTCTCTCTCACCCTCAAAATCCTTGTGACCACCATCACACTGCCCCGTGCTGCAAATGAGCCCTGGATGTTCTTCAGCATCAGGGGCTGCTTTAATCCCCTTCCTCCCCAGTCTTTTTGCATTTCCTTCCCCATGGTGGTCCCTCATTAGCATCCCACTGCTGTCCTCCAGCTGCTCTCCCTGTTTACACCATTTTCAAGACTATGGTAGGACTTTATGAATCATTTATCTTAAGCAGCAATTATTGTACAAACAAGTCATAAATACCGTGTCGATCAGGCAGCTCTGAACACCCGAGACAGAGACAGAGGCATAAACATCACAGGAAATGGACTGAGAGAAGAATTGTCCCAATTACAGGAGCCCCCTCATCTTCTCCCCACTCACACAGGCAATTTCAGGGATGCCTAGGGTACCTGGGCTGAGATGGATTCCAAAGATTTTAACCAAGGGCAGAGGGCAGGAACAGTCTGGCTGGAACAGGGCAGCAATAAATAGGCAAAGTGTCCCTCCCAGATATTAAGAACTAGGATGTTAGGATAGATATTAGGATATTAGGACTAGATATTGGGAAGAAATTCTCCCCTCTGAGGGTGGGCAGGCCCTGGCACAGGGTGCCCAGAGCAGCTGTGGCTGCCCCAGCCCTGGCAGTGCCCAAGGCCAGGCTGAATGGGGCTTGGAGCAACCTGGGCCAGTGGGAGGTGTCCGTACCATGGCAGGGTGTGGAAAGAGATCAGCTTCAAGGTCCTTTCTAATCCAAACCATTCTGGGATTCTATGATTGGTCCTGTAGCCCAGGGCATAATGCTGAGAATGATGTCATGCCATTTAGGAATATTTTATATATTTATATATATATTTAATGAAAATATAATATATTAATATACAGGACATCTATATCTATACAGATATGTCCTGGAGTTTTTGCAGGGCACCCCAGGAGAAGGGCCAGCAGCAGATGCTTGAGAGGGTGTCAGGCAGCCTTGTCCTGAACATCCCCACCTGCCTTCTGCAGTGGTGACTGTGCCTCAGGAGGCTGCCAGACAGCTTTGGCGGCCCAGGCTGAGCAGCTCCTGCAGCACCTCCAGGGAGAGGATTCCTGTGCCTGGATGGGTCCCTGCAGGAGCAAGGGGCATTGGAGACTTGGGAAGTTTCTGGGCAGGATCTGAGGAGGGCAATGCTCCAGCACGGTGCGTTCCAGGGAATCTTGCTAGGAGCAGAAATGCCAAGCTGTGTGTGAAAGAAGGCTTTTATGCAGGAGAGTAAACATCACAACCCTCAGCATCTGGTCAGTGGGGAAAACTTCAAAGCTGGAAACAATTCCATCATAGCTGCAAGTCCTGCCAGAATAAATGGTGTTTGCACAATCTCAATTACTGCAGGTACCTTTGTGGTATAATATACAAGCTTTCCTGGTGATTTCCACTCTCAGAATCAGTCTGGAAGGCACAGAATATAATATCCAGCATTAACAGACCAGGTGACTGGGGATACAAGCATCATAACGTCACCCTAGGACATCTGGTGACAACTGTGATGGCATCATTGCTCTGCCCCACCCAGCACCAGTCAGGCACAACCCGATCCAAGCCCTGGGAGAGCACGCTGAGTGCCCTAAAGCATCTCTGGGAGCAGTAAGAGCCCTGTGGGAAGGTACCCTCAGTCAGGCTAGCTTGGGCTTCTCTGGGAGTTGGACCAGTTGGCAGGAGATGAGGTCAGCCCTTAGGACTGATCTGCCTTGCCCTGACCATGCTGAATGAACTAAGGAGTGCATGAAAATCATAGAATCATAACGTTAAGGTTGTTAAGGTTGGAAGAAGCATTTAAGATCAATTCCTGCCATCAACCCAGAAACACCAGGATGCTCACCACTGAACCTCAAATCTCACATCCACACAGTTTTTGAACTCTTGCAGGGATAGTGAAACCACCAGTGCCCTGGGCAGCCTGTTCCAATCCTTCACAACCTTTTCTGTGAAAAAAAAATTCCCTTATATCCAATCTAAATCTCCCTTGGCACAGCTTGAGGCCATTTCCTTTCATCCCGTCCCTTGTTCTCTGGGAGCAGAGCCCAGCCCTCTCTCCCCTGGCTCCAACCTCCCAGGAGGGAGCTGCAGAGGAGGGGAAGGTCCCTCCGCGCCTCCTCTCCTCCAGGCTTCAGTGCAGCGGGCGGCTTCGAGCAGGGGGAGCGTCTCCGAGCCAGGCAGGGAGGGAGTGCGGGGCTCTGCGTCCCTTCCGAGGGACAGACGTGGGGCTGGGAGCGTTGAACCCCGGAGAAAGGCTGGCCGGGGCCAGGGGGAAAGGAAGGCCAGCAGGCTGCCGAAGGAAGCTGTCTGTCTGTCTCGGCAGCCCCGGTGCCGTGCGAGCAGCCCATGCGTGCGAGGGGCGGCTGCGGGGCACGGGCTGGGCGCGGCCTCAGCAGGGCTGAACGCGGCCTTGTCCCCAGCGCGGCCCCGGCACAGCCTGGCCTCTCTCTCCCTCAGCGAAGCCGAACGCGGCCTTGTCCCCAGCGCGGCCCCGGCACAGCCTGGCCCCTCTCTGCCTTGTCCCCAGCGCGGCCCCGGCACAGCCTGGCCTCTCTCTCCCTCAGCGGAGCTGAACGCGGCCTTTCCCCCAGCGCGGCCCCGCTCAGCCTGCCCTCTCCCTGCAGCCCCCTCGGGGAGCAGCCCCCTCGCAGGGACCTCGCTGAGGCTGAGGGTGGGGTTTGCAGCGCTGAGAGTCGCTCAAAAGCTTTTTTAGTGACTCCTTCAAAGCCGGCGTGTGCGAGGCTGGGGTCACCGCGAGGCCGTTCCCCAGCGCTTCTCCGAAAGCTCTTCCCCCAAACACACAGAACTGTTTTCAAACGCATTGAAATGAATCACCTCTACTCCGCAGACAAACTTTTCTCCTCCTCATTCTCCTTTGAAGAGTCTCACAACATGTTGGACTTATCAAGACTAATTTTAGAGAAAAACAGGAAAAAAATATGCAAACTACAAACTCAGGCCCCTGAAGACTAAAGCACTAAGAGCGCTTCTGAGGAGTGCAGATGCAGCGAGGCTGCCTTATCTTGGAGTCAGCGCTGAAGTGGAGAGCCACGTAACGAGGGACTATTTCCCATCTGCTGCATAAATCTAAAGTTACTTCAGGCAGAATGAGGAATCAGAAGATACTTCAAAGGCATTTGAGCTCTGTATCTGTGTCAAACCGCAGCTCTAAGCACCCTGCGTTGCCCTCCTATTAAAGATGAACTTTTGTACTCTGTTAGACATCTTAAAAAGCATAAAACATAAGTTCATTTGCTTTTCAAGTACTCCCATCCCCACTCCCCGCTCAGCTCCCTTGCAAAACAGAATATTTGCGAACAAACAGCCCCAGTTTTACTGCAGAGGTTTCATCTTTCCTGGCAGCATGGGAGGGGTTGGCTGGTGAGCTGCAGCTTTCCAGCACCGAGGGGAAATGTCAACGTGCTGTCAGTTCACAATGGGACCAGGCACTGCTTCCCACAGACATATCCTCAGCATCCTCTATGCTGGAGTTGTTGTGCCAGGGGAGATGCAGCTCTGCCCTGTCAGAGATGGGGGAGTTGCACGGGAGGAGAGCAAACAAGACTAACTGTCAAGATAACCCTTTTCCTTGTGGAATTTGTGGCTTTATCAGCATTTTTTTCAGAGTGAGATGAAATGTGAAGGGTTTTCAGCTGTGAAAATTAATTGCTTCATTCTAAGCTGGCACTAAGCCCCATGGCCTCGGGTCCTCAGGGGATGCCATGGCATCCCCACACAGGTCAGTGACCGTGCTGCTCCACAGGACTCCTCTGCAGGAGATGCTGGCTGGGTGATGGGAAAGGGAGAAGAGCACTAAAGGCCCCTAAGTGGAACCAATTTATAACACTGAAACAAAAAAAAAGGGCTTTGCTGTTTCCACAATCCCCTGTGTATTTGCCAGCAGCTCAGCTGCCAGGTTCTGGCCTGTTCTTTACAGGGTTTTTCCTGACAGGGCTGTGGGTCTGTTGCTTTAATGAGCCCCAGCCTTGGTACTTGGTCCCAAAGAGGTGGAGAGGGTGCGTGAGGCAAGGCCAAGCAAAGCCTTCAGAACCTCCAGGGCCTGAAGGGAATATTTGTCAGGAGCAGTGGGGAGGAAGAGTATGAGAAGAGAAGGAGAAATTGCTGGGAAGAAAGAGAAGAAGGCATGGGCAGGGCGTTGTGCAGCGAGATCAGAGGAGGGCAGCACAGTGGGAGTAATTAGGGGTTTGTGATTCAGGTGCGAAACAAAAGGAGGGGAACGTCCACAGGGGTTGGGGGAACAGAGAACAAGGAGAATTCAGGGCCCGGCAGCAGATGGACAGGAGGGGGTGAGTGCAAAGGCAGGAAGGGAGCAGCCAGAGGAGCAGCAAAGGAAGACACAGGTACAACAGACTTGAAAATGGCTGTGATAGTGAATTTCTGCCTTAGAGACGGTGAAGTGCCTTGCAAAGCCTGCAGAGATGAGATGGGACATTGGATAAGGCAAACCAGGTGTCTGGGGCGCAGCCAGACACAAATATCCTTGTTTAGGAGAGCAGAGAGGCTGAGTGGGGATGGGGTACAGCTGACAGAAGGGATGGGAGCCAGGAGCACAAAAGATACAGGATTTCAAATTAGGAATTAAAGTAACATTCACAACCATGACTTAAAAGACGTGGAGCTGCTGCTCATGTGAGTGCACAAAGTCAGAGATGGGGGCAGGACTAGGGTGGGTTTTACAGGCCATTGGGGATGCCCAAATTTTGGAGCAGCTCCTGTGCTGCTCTGGCACCTTGTCCTGGCCAACTCAGGGTCTGTGGGCACAGCAGGGACAGGAAGATTATTGCTGGCCTTTGTCCCAGTGGGTGTGCCCTGGCTCCAGAGAAGATCAGGATCCAGGAAGAAGGTTCTTGAAGGATCCCTTTCAGCCTGTGAGCAGTTGTCCTGTGCCAGCAGCAGCTCAGCTCAGATCAGACCCCTCTCATGTGGAGCCCTACAAACATCTTTGCCAGTCTGGGATAGTGCCAGTGCACCCCAGTGTCACCTGGAGGGGAACCAGAAGCTCCGTGGGTTTGGCAAGTTCCAGCATACCCAAGGCAGAACAAATCAGCCCTTCTCCTCCTGTTAGCAGTTTACAATCCCTTCTCTAATTTTCATTATCTGCAGCAAAGGAGCAATTCAGGGAATCAATTTTCTAGCAAACTCAGTGGCTGGATTTGACTGGACTGCTGCCTGCTCATGGTGTGTGTTTTCCCAGTCCCTTTCCAGCTCATGGTGGGGCCCTGAGCAGGCTATGGCTGCCTGCCCAAGCTGGCCCTCATGCAGCACTTGAATCCAGGGCCAGCATGGAGCCAACAGGCTCTGCCTGGGCTGGGCCTGCTCCTGCACACTGCAGTGGCCACAGCAGCAGAGCTCTTGGCAGGACAGGGACCCCCAGAGCTAGCACCCCACCTCTGGCAAATCCATCCTCCAGAAACACATCCCAATTGCAGCTGACAGCCCTTCATCATCCCACACCCAGCAGGACTGCACAGATCTCCAAAGCATCCCTCTCCCTCAACCCACCTTGCCAGCCCTTCCATCTCTCTTGGTGTACCTGGTCTGCCTCTCCCACCATCCCATCTCTCTCCTTTGGCCCTGTTTCTGTTTGAGAAACCAGTTTTTGGTGCCAAGGCCAGAACTGCCTGTGTTGTTCAGGTCACTGGAGCTGTAGCAAAATTTCCCTGTTGCTCTCAATATTTTACTTCATGAATTTGCTTTCACTTTGCTACTGGACAGTTTCAAGGTACAATCAGGGAGCTTCATGTAGCTGCAAGATTATTTCTGTGTGCCTCTAGTTTGGAGCCTGTTATTGCATTCAGCATGGGTTTCCTTTCCACCTGAATGGCTTTGTGTCTGGGGCATGGACTCAGAGTCATTTTATCTCCCTGCCAATCATTATTTTGCCTTTCTTTGCAGCTTTTCATATTCCCTTTCAGATCCAAACATTCTCAATAAATTTGTATTGCTGCCTCAGCTTTCAGCATCTCCTTTCATTGTTACAAACATACTACCAAGCCTGGGACTCTGCCAGAATTCCTGGGCCTGGTGGTGAGCTCTCCCATCATGTACCTGGACATCTCAGCCCAGTTCTGGTTTTCTGTATTTTAAGCTCATTATCAGTCCACAGGGCCGAGCCATGGCCCCTTAGCACAGGAGTCTCCCAAGGACTTGCTGTTGTCCTCATAATCCTCCACATTCCTTTTCACCACTTCAAAGATCTCTCCAAGGTCTGAGAGACCCGACTCCCCTCTACAGAAAATCTCAGGCATTTTTTTAATAAATTCTGTTCCTCAAGGTGTCTGTTGTGTTCCTCGCTGCAGTTCCCCAGTTGTTGGTGTGACACTTAGACCTGCTGGTGATGAGCTCTCCAGGTGGCCACAGAGAAATCAGTATGATTCAGTGTCACTTGTCACCTTCAACACCCCTTTGAGGTTACACATTGGAGCTTGTAGCTGATTTGATTCTTCTCAAATTCTTGTCTGAGTCCCACATAGTCCTGACTGTTCGGGACTCGTCAGGCACATTTTGCTCCAGCACCTCCTCTGACACTTCTCCCAGGCCGTTTGTTGTGTTTATCCCCTGGAAAAGCCCTTGTGGTGAAGGAATCTCCCTGATCAATTGGTGTTCAGAATATCATGCAAAGGTTTAACTTTATTTTTCTGTGGAGCCATGTGCTTCCACTGTCCTCTACTAGAACGTCACCAAGGAGAGGTGACACTCCTGACTGCGTGGTCTCCTAAGTGTGGGGGGAATTGAATTCTTAGCTGCTGAGCTAAGAAGTTGCTCTTAAAAATATTTAATTCCATTCATAATGGTTTGACATTTAATTTGCCCAGGTCTGGCCACAATTTTCTTTTCTGCATTTGGACCTTATTTTCCTTTAATTTCTGTGAAACTGGTTCACTTTGCAGTTTAACCATGGTAGATGTTTCAAACCAGCAATGCTGTGATGCAGTGTTTAAAAGAGCATTTCTCCTCCTTAACATACAGGAGTGCAGAAGTTTTACAGATTTTTAAACACTCCTTCCATTTATAGGTTTATAAAGCAGCCTGGTGTTGCTCTAAAAGTGGGGTTTATCATACTGAAAGATAGCAGAGGCAGTTATGGACTAACAACCATGACCAAGACCCCAAAATGGATTTACCTCATTTGAGAGGCTTTTCCATTAATTTGTTTCACTCCAGGCAAATTATATGTGCCTCTCAAATCAGGCTTAGTGAAGATCTTAGTCACAAACAATTGGTCTCAAACCTCAGAGATCAAGGGTAGTTGATATCTCTTTTTTCCTCTAATCTAATTTGATTCCCAATAGTCTGTGGCTAATGCGGGCACACAATGCAGCAGACAGAGCGTTTGCAGCAGAGACAGGGACGTACAAGGCAGTGTTAAGATCTTACTCACATCATTATCTCCAGCTCCAGCACTTGGCAGCAGTGCTGGGAGGATTTGGGGAGTGCAGGAGCACAGGGACCTTGGCCTGACACAACCAGGGTCTAGAAAGGAGATCACCATCTCTTAAATATGGAAAGGGATTATCCGATTTCAGAGACAATTCTGTTAGCATATGAAATCTGCATAAACTGCCTGTAACCACGGTGACATGGAAAATTAAGAGATTCACAAACACACAAAGGGGAATGGGTTCCCAAGCAGGGAGAATGGGACAAAGAGGTTTGGGATTAATTCCAAAGCAAAGGGTCAAGGAAGGAGTCAACCTGGTGCTGGAAATGCTGGTCTGCATCACACACAGAATAACAGCATCCCCTGGAGAGGCTCAAAGGGATGGGCCATCACTGCCTGCCAGCATCTCTTTGTCAGTTCCTGCTGGCCACCTGCAGGGCCAGAAACCATCTTTATATTTTTTTTTCTTTCCTCTAACACAGTCTCTTGGTTCACTTCCCTGCCAGAGCACTGAAACAGCTGGAATGATGCACAGGTTAAGATCAGTTAGGTCTGACACATCTGTCATTGTAACTGAGGTCTGGATGAAGCTCCTACAGCCAGAGATGCTGTTATTTTCCCTCAGTACTATAGGTTTTGTACACTTTCTCCTGGGATTAGTTAGAATTTTCCCCAGAGAAATTGCCTGCTGTCAGTTCTTTTCCTTGATACCTGTCAAGCTTTGCAAAAATATCTTCTTTTCCTTAATATTTTACAAGTCCAAGTGCAGTGAATGTGCTTTTGGAGCAAACATTCACGAGGAGTAGCCTGGTCTGATGGAAGGTGTCCTGCCCATTATAGGGGGGTGGAAGGAGATAATCTCCAAGGTCCCTTCCAACCCAAACCATTCTGGTGATTGCCATGACTGCGGAGAGCTGGGCTTAGCTCAGGTAGTCCAGTCTCTCCTTGATGCCTGGTTTCTTGTGTCTTGACCCCTTGTTTTCTTCTGAGAGGGTCGTTTTTGGTGTAGGAAACTCTGAGGGCAAAGGATGACTTTCATGGGTCTGGATGAAGCAATCAGGGATGAATAGGTGGACAATGAGAGAGGAGAAGTCACATCCACTGCAGCCAGTGTTCTTAGGGACAGTTTCTGCAATCCAGAATGTGGAAGATGTTTAAGGCCTAAAGAAGACAAAAGGTGCCATAGGAGAAGCTGCAGAACTGCAGGACTTGGCTGGACATGCTGAAACTGCAGCCAGCTCCTCCCTGCATCCCACATCTTCATGAGACACCAAAATAAACCCATGAGACCGGGAAGGATCCCCTTTCCAAAGGAAAATTAAGAGATTAGGGTGACCCAAAGACTCACTTTGTCTGAAAGGGTCTGCACCAAGAGTAGGACAAGACCACAGATTGTTCCCTGGAGACTGATGGCAGCCAGGGAACTCCTGAACCTTTCTCCTCACACATGGGAGTGGTTCAGGCATGGAGCTGCTGTGCTGGGAAGGCTCCCAAAGCAGCTTTGTGCCTGCAAAGGTTCCTTTGACAGATGAGTGCTGGGAGGGGGCTGGGGCAGGTCCTTGGTGCTGGTGGAAGGGGAAGGCTGTGTTGAAATTCAGTGCAGCACACCTGAGTGCTCCTTCTTAAATTCTCAACTTAGCAGCACCCACGTCCCAGCAGATGATATGAAAAGCACAGAGAGCCATTCTGCAAGGGGAATATCGATGGGCTGTGGGGACACAGGGCCCTGCATCAGCCCTCCTCCTGCAACACAGGCCATTCAAAGCATGGAGAAAGATGAAATCACAGAATTCCAGATGGGTTTGGGTCAGAAGGGACCTTAAAGATCATCTCACTCCAACCTTTTGCCATGGCCAGGGACACTGCAAATGTTACAGCACCCACTGGTACACAAAGGGAAGTAATTCTCCAGCTTCCAAGAAGTGCCTGGCAGTGGAGCAGCAGACCTCAGCACCTGTGGCTGGGCCAGGAAGTCCCACCATCTGTGACTGACGGATGGTGGCCATGGCACAGCTCTTCTGGAGGCCTGATGTGTTCACCTTCAAGGGTAAGGCATTATTTTCTCTGAGCAGTAGAATAACTCAATAAAAATCCTTACCAAGTGTCCACTCTCTGAAGCAGCTGTCTCCTATGAGAGCCCCAGGGGACACAGGAGGGACTGGCCACCATGTCAGCACAGGCTGCAGATGTGACTTGCTGTGCTGTCCTGCCTCACAGCAGAGCATTGCTGAGTATAAAATCATAAAGAATCACAGAGTCAAGAAGGTTGGAAAAGCCCTTTTAAGATCGTGTCCAGCATTCATGTGTTCACCAATAAACCATGTCCCCAGGAGCCACATCTACATGGTTTTTTAACACTTCCAGGGGTGGTGACTCCACCACTGCCCTGGGCAACCTGTGCCAGTGCCTGAAAACCCTTTCTTAGATCCAACCTAAACCTCCCCATGCCCAGCCTGAGGCCGTTCCCTCTCCTCCTGTCCCTGTTCCCTGGTGCACAGCCCAACCCCCCCGGCTGTCCCCTCCTGTCAGGAGTTGTGCAGAGCCACAAAGGTCTCTCCTGAGCCTCCTTTTCTCCAGGCTGAGCTCCCTCAACTCTCTCAGTGGCTCCTGGTGCTCCAGACCCTTCCCCAGCTCTGTTCCCATCCCTGGACACACTCCAGCAGACAGAGCTTTTGCTGGGAGAGCTGACAGCATCCCAGAAAAGCACTTTCCCCAGACAGCAGAAATAGGAGGAGTGTGAGAAATACTCCAGCCTTTAAAGAGGATCCAGAGATGAGCTGGCTCTGGGGACAGGTGGTTCAGTCCATGTGTCATGGAGCATGCCAGAGACTGCTGGAGGCTCTCAGAGACCATGTGAGAAACACTCTGGCTCATCTCAGCTTTGTTCACAGTCACAGGCCTTAACAGATGGGTCACACCATTGCCTTCCAGGTGCTTCAAGGTGTTTGTGCCCCAGCACAAACTGCAGAGCCTGAGGGAATGACAAGCAGCCCCCACCCTGGGAGAAGTGGAGTGGTCTCTCATGGAACCCATCCTGGAGAGGCCAAACACCCAGGAGGAATGCCATGGCACAGTGAGAGCTGCCCCTCTGCCCTTTTCTGCTCCAGGACACGCTGCTCAGCCCATTGCCAAGTCCCCACGGGACTCCAGCAGTCACGGAGGGCCCAGAATCAGCACGAGGACCAGCCTGTCTCGTTTGATTACCAGCAGATGGAGGATGCATGCAAGAGAGAGATAATTAATTAATTGCAACTTTCCCAGCCTCCAGACTTTGGTTTCTATTGATCTCAGTTTTATCTGAAGTAATAGAGACAATTAGAAGGGAACATAGCAGCAGAAGTTAATTACCAATGGAATGGAAACTGTGTCTTTTAATTTATTAAAGTTTTATCACAAAGCAGCGCTGCTACAGAAGCACAGGCAGAGTCAGCCTGTCTCCCCGTGTCCTCCGTGTCCTGCAGAGCACTCCCTGCTCCTGACAATCAATAATAAATTACAAACTCACCCTGCTCTGCGCAGGGCCCAGGCTCAAGGCCAGGTCCCAGGGAGCTGAGCTCTGAGGGGAGCAGCTGGACAGGTTGTGGGGACAAGGTACAGGGACAAGGCATGGGGACAAGGCACAGCTGCTCCTGGACAGGCTGCAGGGACAAGGCACGGGGACAAGGCACGGCTGCTCCTGCTCCAAGGAAGGAGCCTGGTCTGCAGGCACAGCCTCTTGTGCTGATTCTCCATGGAATTGTTATGAACAAGTTACCATGTTTGTTGGCTTATTGGTAGTACCAATATTGTGCATGGGACATGCCCTAGCTTGTCTGGACCTTGTGGCTGAACCAAATAGTGGCAACTGTGGTGTTTCACCCCAGAGACGCCTTTGGCCAGCTGGATGTTGCAGCTGGGCGTGTGGAGACAAGTCCAGGCATGCAGGAGCTCTGGTGGTGCGGGATGGAGCTTCCTCTCGTGAAGGGGCCATTCCTCAGGTTTACATCTCGCAGAGAAGCTTTAAGGCGATGGTGAAGGAAAGGAGTAATTTCTGATGGAGGGTTTCAATCCAGAGCTTTTATTCTGGCCCACAGGCCTCTGAATCCAGCAACTGCTCCAACAGAACGCCCACACTGTGTGCTTTGCTCGCTCTTTTACCCAGGGGAGGGGAGGAGGGAAGGGGTAGGGAGCCACCAACCAGGTACAGGTGGGGAGGTCTCAAGGGACAAAGGACACCTGGATGGCCCAATGCCCCCCCAGGGGCAGAGGGCATACTTTGAATGTGCCAAATCACTCAGTGCCCTTCTGGAATTCCAGGATTGACTGAAAGTGCTTGGCAGGGATCAGAGTGGGGAAAGGAAGGATGATTGACACACCTGGGAAGGAATCTTCAGGGGAGAAACCTGGGGTTCTGGGGTGAACCATGAAATCACACTGCAACACTGGATGTTGATCACCAAATTGAGTGTGTTGGTTCTGTTGATTACCAATATTGTTAATCACCCAGCAGTCCCTTCCCTTGCCTGTACCATTTTTTTCAGTCGAGTATTGCCTCAGCTGCTTCCCAAGATGGCCTGAGCTATGAAGGAGAGAGCAATGTCACTGGTGTATATGTAAATTGAGAGACATCCAGTTCTATTCGAAGGAATAACACCCTAAAAGACAAGCCAACCTGCAGTGTAAGAGACTGAGTGACATGTCTCACTCGGGAACAGTTTTCTTGTTCCATCGGCATAATTCCAGGTGGTCACTGTAACCCAAGAGAACAGGTCCAGGGTGAGGACTTCAGACCATGACTTTCAAAGGAGTATTCCTAGGCACGCTGGTGAGAATGGAAGCACCAGCTCTGCTACATGGCAAAGCTGTCTGCTTTCTCCTGCATGTCACCCAAGGGAGCAGCGGCGGTGTGCGCGACCCCTCGGGCCCCCACCCAGAGCTGATTTCATAAAGGCTATAAAAAAGGAGCAGGTCTCCTTGTCCTTTACTTCAGAAGGAGCCCTGTTACACATCCCTGTTGCATCCCGGTTGTGAGAAACAACTGTTGACTTTGAAAATTTAAAAAGGTTTATTAAAACCTTGACAAAAATACAGCAAAGGACTACATAAGGAAAAATTCACAGGGCTGGGAGCTGCCCTCATGCATACCACGTGGCCAGTTCGTCTTCTAGATGGATGCTCAGTCTTTTATACCCCTGGGGTGGGGGGGGGGGATGTTGCATCAGCCAGCCCTGGCCCCTCCCAAAGTCTGTCAGGCAGCTCTTCTTTGCCATTTATCTGCAGACTGCTTTCTTATAACTGGATTGGAGCTCAGGTGTTGCCATGCCCACCCCCTAAGCACCCCAAGCTTTTCCATTCCCACCTGCCTCATGCAAGGGGCACATGTGCAGCCTTCTTTGTACCTCCTAGGCAACCCTGGCTGTCTGATGGCAACAATATGGGGGGGAAAGGGAACTATGGGGAGAACAGAGGACATCTAGACTATAATAACATCACTATACATCACTAAAGCTTTTTTTTAGTATTAACACAATAGTTATATTTTAATTGTGAGAGTCAATAATCTCATTATCCATCTATGACAGGGTCCTAGGTCCAGACAGCTTTGGACCTGTGGCAATTATGGTGGGAGTCTGATAGGGTGACTTTGGAGAGAGAGACAAGTATCCAGTGCAGTGGCTGGGAACTAAACACTGGAATAACTGGAAAACGACAAAGTGGGAAGTGAACAAACCACGTGGAGGCCCAGTAGAGAAGCCAGCTGCAGCTGGGGGTCCAGGCTCTCGCTGGGGTACACACAGGTTAGGGAGAGGGGCAGTGTTACGGTGGGGTCTGAGGGTAAGGCCCAATAGGAAAGGATTTGGAAAACATTGCAGGGGTGCATCAACCAGTCAAGGGCATCAAGGTTACTGCAAGCAAATCAACTGGGAGAGAACAGAGAACTTCCTGGTAGAAATTTGCATAAAACAACTGGGGAATGCTGGGACAGACTTCTGTGATTTTCTATAGGTCTAAGGGGTTTTCCCATGGCCTTATTTCTCATTCATCTTCATCTTGAGTGAACCCCAACACATACCCCTTCTGGACTTACAGAATCATGGAATTCCAGAATGGTTTGCATTGGAAAGGGACCTTAAATATCATCTTATTCCAACCCACCTTGGCACAGGGACACCTTCCACCAGACCAGGCTACTCAGAGCTGAGCAGGGCTGCAGGAGGAGCCAGAGGGGGTCCTGCCTGTGCCCCTTAGTGCCATCATTCCACTGACCTCCTTCCCTTGGCAGGAGGCTGGGCTGTCAGTCAGGGATCAGGGATGGTCCTCCCTTCCTTCTCTCCCACCTTGCCCTCTGCTCCCTTCTTGGTGTCTGGACTCAATCACCTCAGAGGTGATTGAGCCTGATTTCCAACCTGAATGATTCTGTGATTCTCCTGCACAGCCTGGCCCAAGTCCAGCTCAGAAATGCCAGCCCACGTCCCCTGAGAGACCCTCTGAACCTGTGCAGCTGAGGTCACTGAGCACTGGGTCACTCAGAACCTTGGTGAGGGGTTCTCAGAGAGCCCAAACGCAGTTCCTGCTGCTGTGTGGCCATTGGCAGGGCAGGGCTGCTGTGACAGTCCTCTGTGACTCACTGTCCCCATGGCACACAGCAGTGAGCATCCCCAGGGCTGGCCTGGGAATTGCAGAGCAGCACCTGGCTCAGAGGCTGAGTTCACTCTGCTCTTTCCACAAATCACAGGAGAAAATTATTTGTTCATTATCACACAGGTCTCTGGAGGTGGTGGCACATGTGATGGGACATAAGGGTTTGCACCCATTTTCTGTAGTACCATCCTATAATAAGCTGTGCCTCTCCTCATCTCCAAGCCTGTCTGCTGCCTGCTGTAAGTGCTCCCTCCACGCTGCTGTCTCCGCAATGTCCTGCCCTTGAGGGCAGCAAACTCCCACATCTTGTCTCCAGGGCATTAAAGGCCATGTGCCTAAATTGTTGAGGTCACTTGACTTCTTCAGCCTGGAGGAGGCTGAGGTCAGACCTCATTGGGGTCTGCAGCTTCCTCCCAGGGGGAAGTGGAAGGGCAGCTTCACTCTCTGCTCGGGTAGCCAGTGAAATGACCCAGGGAATGGCTGGAGCTGTGTCAGGTTTAGGTTGGATTTCAGGGAAAGGTTCTTCCCCCAGAGGGTGCAGGCACTGCCCAGGGTCCCCAGGGAATGGGCACAGCCCTGAGGCTGCCAGAGCTCCAGGAGTGTTTGGACAATGCTCTCAGGCACAGGATGGGATTGTTGGGGTGTCTGTGCAGGGCCAGGAGTGGGATTGATGATCCTTATGAGCTATTCCAGCTCAGGATATTCCATGATTCTTTTAAACGAGTTTCTACTGCTGGTGCAGGAGCAGTAATTAGATTGCTGGTTTGCTCTTGTTTCTCTTTCCAGCCATTCCAAAGACTGTGTTTGCAGTCTTACAGGGAGTCCCTGTAAGCTGGAGGACAGCCCTCACTGCTGGCTCAGTCCAACCCAACCTGACCCACAAAGCCTTGCCCAAACTGGAGATTTCAGCAGAAAACTCTCTCTTGTCCTTTATGAACACAAGGTTGCTCACATCCTGGATTGGACCCAGTCAGTAACCCCTCTTCTGATGAAAAATGTCTGTTTAATTGCATTTATTTAATTTGGTTCATTTTCTTTAAGATTCTTTTTTGAAGCATAATGTCAAAAGATTTTTACACGGCATCACTGACTGCTTCACTGGGGTCACAGGTTTAGGATTCATGGTCCCACTCCTAATGTGAGGTGACACTGCACTGGACTGCAAAGGGAAAGGGCACTCTGGAATGTCTCCTGTCTGATGGCTGAGTGTGCATGCTATTAGAAATCAGGCAGTTGTGTGTCTGACCAGTGCTTGAATAGGATACAGGCTTCAAATCCCTTGTATGGTAGGCACAAGCCAATTAGTCATGCTTAAATACTTGGGAGATTGCTGGAGCCCCGAGCCTCAGTGAGCTGTGAGGCTCAGCCCTGACCTGCTACTGAACTGATTTGCAGGGAAGGATGGAAGGAGGTGTTTTCTCAAGGTGAAATGGATGTTCTTGGAGGATATGTGGTTTTAAAACAGTTAGATGCTTGGCAGATTGAGAACCCAGCGTTGATAAGCCCTGCTCTGGCATTCCCAGGTGAAGCAAAAAATCTACAATCACAGAGGTTTGCAAAATGTGTCTTTGTGTGGGTTTGGATGCTCATACAGTCACAAAATCCCAGACTAGTCTGGGATGGGAAGGACTTTAAAGCTCATCCTGTTCCACCCCTGCCATGGCAGGGACAACTTCCACTGTCCCAGGCTGCTCCAGGCCCCATCCAGCCTGGCCTGGGACACTCCAGGGAGGTGTAATGTGATGCTGTGATGCAGCCTGTAGGAAAGAGAGCCAAAATGGAGGCAGGGCAGAGATAAGGCCACCCAGGCCAAATCCATGCCAGGCTTTGCACCAAATTCCCATCATCTCCACTCCTTCCCAGTGTGGGCCTGGCTGTGTGCCCCAGGTGGGCAGGTCCAGCCTGGATACCTGTCCCTTACATCCACCTTTGCCAGCCCTTTCCAGGGGAATCTGCTCAGCAGCCTTGTCCCTCCCAGCCCAGCCAGACTGGGGCATCTCTCATTTTCATCACTCTGCACATGCTCCTGCTCACCCACAAGTCCTAAATTCAATCTGATTTCAGTCTGATTACTTTCCCCTCCACTTGAGAGAATTAATTAATATCCGGCTCTGCTCCAGTTTTTTTTCCCCAATCGATAAAAGTAGGAAGGAAAAGGTGGTGTACCTGTCATTAATCATCATTAAATTAGTGACTCCAGAATTAGCTTGCCATGAAAGCTTGTGCAGCAGCAGAGCTGAGCTGTATCCCTGTGCAGAGAGACCTGGAGCTCTGCTCAGCTCAGGCAGCAAGAAATGGGACAGAGAGGAGAGACCTGCACATGGAGTCACAGAAGGGAAGGGATGCAGGCAGAGGAGGGATCCACCCCAGCAAAGCATCTCTGTATGGACAGATGCTTGCAGCTCCAGGTGCCTGAAGGCAGCACTCAGGCCGAGCCAGAGCTTCCCAGTCACTGATCAGTGTCACCCACACCTCCCTGGAGATGACATCCTGATCCTAAGTGCTGGCTCCAGGCCCAAACAGCCAGATCAATGGTTTCCCTGCACCCAGCACAGCACATGGCCTCCAGCTGCACAGGGAAGATAAAGGGTGATGAAGGGTTTCCCTGCATGGCCTGCATCCCTCCATCCTTCCAGCCACAGGGATCAAGAGATGCTGTCCCCTGCCCTCACTCCCTGCCCTCACTCCTGCCTCTGTGGTCTCCTCTCACCCATCCTGTCCACTCCCTGCTCTGACCTGGAGCAGGAATCGTAGAATCCCAGACAGGTTTGGGTTGGAAGGGATCTTACAGCTCATCCTATTCCACCCCCTGCCTTGGCCAGGGACACCTTCCACTATCCCAGGCTGCTCCCAGCCCCATCCAGCCTGGCCTGGGCACTGCCAAGGATCCAGGGGCAGCCACAGCTGCTCTGGGCACCCTGTGCCAGGGTGTGCCCACCCTCACAGCCAGGAATTCCTTCCCAATATCCCATCCATCCCTGCCCTGCAACAGTGGAAAGCCATTTCCCCTTGTCCTGGCATTCCAGGTCCTTGTCCCCAGTCCCTCTCCAGCCCTCCTGGAGCCCCTTTAGGCCCTGGAAGGGTCTCTGAAGTCTCCTTGGAGCCTTTTCTTGTCCAGGTGAGCACCCCCAGCTCTCCCAGCCTGGCTCCAGAGCAGAGGGGCTCCAGCCCCCTGAACATCTTTGTGGCCTTTCTCTGGGTCTTTCTCCAACAGGTCCATATCCTCCTTTTACTGGAGACCCCAGAACCCCCTGAACTGTTATGGTGGCAGCATGTGGAGCAGGAGTAGTGGGACCAAAAGAAAGAGTTCACATCACCTGTGACAGTGGGTGAGTAGCACACAGAGGTTTATAAAGCAAACAGATCTGAAGATAAGAGTATCTGTATTTACATGGTATGTTTTGTTCCCCAGGGTACATTTTAGTTTCAGGTCCTTGAGCCTCTTCCTGACCATGTTTTGATACCATTCTATGAATGAGTACTTGCTTTGCTCTGGTTGTGCTATGGATGTAGTGATGGGACAGCTGGGCAGTGGGTCTCACATCACACCTCTGTGGAGCTGGTGTCTGAGTGACACCTCAGGCAATCCCTGGCATCTGCCTGGCTCTGGAGGGTCACTCATGCCTGACCTTCACCAGACCATCTGCCTGCAGCACCCAGCACAGCACCAGAAACATCCTCTGCTGGACACTGAGAAATCCATCAGCACATCAAATCTTTCTGGGGCTCAGTCAGACACGAGGACAGGGAGGTCATTCGCCTCTATGGCACCTCTAACTCACACCAGCACCTGTTTGCCCTGGTGACCACACCAACAGCCCCTCTGTGAGGTGTGCTGTCCCCTGCCAAGGGCCCTGCTCTCCAGGACACAGCCTGGCTGACAGCTGTGCCCTTGCCTCTGGCCCTGTTAAATGCCTGTTTGTGCAGCTGAGTGCAGCTCTGGCTCTCTGCTGTAGATAATAGATCCCAGCACTGAGCATGCAGCACCAGCCCCCTCCAACAGCCACCGCCCTCACTGCTGCTGTGCCTCCAAGCACTTCATTAGTACCTCAGCAAAGGCCAGGAAAACAAAGCAAATATTCCAATCATCCTGTGGGAAGGGTTTGTCATCCTTACAGCCCAGCTCTGCTGAGTCCAGAGCATCTCTGTGTGCCCAGTGCTGCAGCTGCCACAGGTCTGAGCCTTTCTGACCAACTCCCCTCCTCTCTGAGACCCCTCTCATGTGGCCCATGCATGTTCCCGAAGCCCTGTGTCTATGGGGTTGCAGGTTTAAACCCCAGTGGAATGCAGGATGTTTCCCACCTCCTCCTCCTTCTCCTCCCTGCCTCAGCTGCATCACTCTGGGCTTGGCTGGGATAGTGCTGTCCCTTCCCTGTGACAGCTCTGTTGTCACTTAACACACCCTGCTCCTGCTGGGCATCACCACTTGGGAAAATCTTCCAGAGACTGCTCCTTTTTCATGTGCAGTGCTGGTGCTGCTGCTGGCAACGAGGGACCAGGCTGGCTCATCCCCAGTGCTGCTGGGGTGATACTCCAGGCAAAAAGGGCAAAGCATGGAGCACATGGGAGCTGCCCTCCATGGCTGGCCTGGAGGGGGTGGGCATGGACACCCTGCTGCTATTATCCAAAATTCCAGTGTCAGGAATCCTGCATCTCTGGGCTGCCATTAAATTTTTTCTCCAAAGTTTTTCCATCAAGACTTGCTGGCAGAGAAGTCAGGCATCAGGCAGGAAAACAAGCTGTAGATCAGCTGCCAAAATACCCACACCAAACATTCTCAGTCTCATGGACCTATTTCCCTGGGCACATTTTTGTTAAAAATACAAAACTCCTCTCCATTTTGAGTAACAATCCTGGGTGACAAATGCAGAGAACAGTAAGTGGTGTATCTGTGCTTGGGAGTGGGTGCCTGTCTGTGCTGTACCTGCATTTATAGAGTGTTTTGTGTGTCTGGGTGCCACAGCTCCTCCCTCACCTCCTGTTCCCATCACATATGTGCAGCCTTCCTGCTGTGCCCTGCACTAGTCCCTCACTCAGGGCACAAGGGACTGGGCTCAGCACAGGACCAGGACCCATCTGTGCTACCAGGATGCCCTGCTGCAGAGTGGGAACCTCCATACAGCCTCCACTGGATGGGCACCAGGCTGGGGGACACTGGGGTGTTATACAACCCTTCTTTTATGTGGTGCAATGTCTGAAATGAGAGCTGAAGGAGGCTGTGAATGCTGGAGGAGATGATCTGAGATGTGCTGTGAATATCCATGCCCATGAGCCATCCCTGCCTACAGGGTCACAATGACTGCACCTCTGTGCCCAGTAACTGCAAGCTGTGGGATGTGAAGGGCACCATCCCTGCCAGGGTCCCAGCCAAACCAGCACCATTCCACTCTGGCTTTGCAGGCCAAGCCTGGACCTGCACTCACAAAGCTCATTCCTGCCAGCCCCTTGCACCAAGTGGCTAGAGCAGCTGAATTGAATGTGTTCTTCCAATGAATGTGAGCATGAATTAATAATGGCACTTTGAAGGCTCTCTCTGTGCTTGCTGCATCCCTCCTGCTGCACTCCCAGCTCAGAGCTGCTGAGGAGCTGCATCCATGCTGATTCATTTTGCACTAATAACAGCCTTCCCCTAAGAGGGATAAACAGCACGCTGAAGTTTCTGCTGGCAAAATAATGCATCTCCAAATGAACTGCTAAAAATGGTTAACAAAAGGCTATTTCCAGCTCCTCCACCCAGCTGGAGCTGGCTCTCCTCTCTGGCTGGTGCTGTCTGCATCTGTCACAGGAGTTACTGGGCAGGGAAGGGAGGCAGGGACGGGTACAAGCAGCAGGTGAGGAGGTTTGGGAGAGACAGGAAAGGGGCTGCAGGCAGGTGCCTGAGCACAGAGGGGACACAGGCTGGGAGCTGTGTGCAGGTGTCACAGGCACCACCCTCATCCCCCAGCTCCTCCCTGGCCTCTGGTCCATCAGTGCTGCCAAGTCCTAGGTCTGCAAGGAAAGCAAGTCCCAGCAGTGCCTTCCCCAGTGCGGCTGCTCTCTCACACAGGGCTCCTTTACTCCTGGCTGACAGAGTGAGCACTTGTCAGACACTTCTCTAATCTCAGGTATGATAAACCTCCTCCCCTGGCTCCCTGACTCCCAGATCTGTCATGTGAGCCAGCTGTGCACAAGGAAAGCATTTTGAATGCAGATGATTTATCTGTCCTCAATCTGATCCAAATACACGTCCTGAGCACAATCAGGCAGCAACTGCTCGTCCTCCCACTGCCTGGTTCCAGGACACTGTTTGCATTTTGCAGGAATCACAGAATCCAAGACTGGTTTGGGCTTAAAGCTCATTCAGTGCCCCCCCCCCCCCCCCCCCCCCCCCGCCATGGCAGGGACACCTTCCACCATCCCAGGCTGCTCCCAGCCCCATCCAACCTGGCCTTGGACACTGCCAGGGATCCAGGGGCAGCCACACCCTCACAGCCAGGAATTCCTTCCCAATAACCCATCTACCTCTGCCCTCTGGCAGTGGGAAGCCATTCTCCCTTGTCCTGTCACTCCATCCCTTGTCCCCCGTCCATCTCCAGCGCTCTTGGAGCTCCTTTAGGCACAGGAAGGGGCTCTGAGCTCTCCCTTCACTTCTCCAGTCTGAACAGCCTGATCCATGATGATCCATGATGATCCCATGTTCCTCATGGGACCATCCCATGAAGGATCATTTAGGACTGCAGCCTTCCCACAGGGTTCTGGGGGGTGCACACAGCAGGGCCCCCTGAGAGCACAGGGAAGTGCAAATATGTCATGAACAGTAATGAAAAGGAAGACGTCTGGTTAAGGCAGGCACCTCAGAGTGCTCCCCTGCAGCCTGGTCTGGCCAGCGTTCCCTTGGGTGGATGTCATAGTCATGGTTCCCATCTGTCCTACCCTGTAGAGACCGTGTGCACCTGGATGAGAAAGCAGCAGGAGGAGAAATTTAGATTAAATATTGGAAAGAATATTGTTCCCTGTGAGGGTGGGCAGGCCCTGGCACAGGGTGCCCAGAGCAGCTGGGGCTGCCCCTGGATCCCTGGCAGTGCCCAAGGCCAGGTTGGACAGGGCTTTGAGCAGCCTGGGACAGGGGAAGGTGTCCCTGCCCATGGCAGGGGGGGCACTGGATGAGCTTAAAGTTTGTCTTTAGCCCAAACCACTCTGGCATTCTGTGGCATTCTGTCTGATGGCTCTGCTGAAGATGTGGCTGAGGCACTTGGGCACAGCAGAAGTGCTGCCTCAGAGGTGCCAGAGACACAGCATCCTCAGCATGCAGCCCTGGGGGCTTGAAGATGGCCACTGGAAAACAGATTTGATTAGAAATTAATCAGCATCTGAAGCAAAGTGTGATATTTAATAAAGGGTGAGGAACTGGCTGGGGAGCAGGCTGTCAGAGCCACAGCCCTGAGGCACAGCACGAGGGAAGGGGCCCCGACCCCACCCAGCCAAGGACAGGGCTGATAGAAGGTCACAGCTGCTGCTCAGGACACATCTGGACCCCAGAGCCGCCTGGGAAATGCTGCCACCCTCCATGACATCCACAGTCTAGTGTCCCTAAGTCTCCCAGAAATGTAGAAATTTAGTCTCAGCATCACCCTGGGGGTGCTGGTAAACCACATGCTCTGCCCCAAACCTATTCCAGCTTCAGATCAGGTCTGAATTAAAAACCATTATTGATTTTGGATTGTCACTCCCAGCTTTTGATGTCTAAACTGGCAGTAGCCTTTTATTAATATTTTTGAGGTTCTTTCTTCAACAGATGAAAAAAATATACCTATTTTAGGCAGAAACAGAGTATTATGCTTAATGTCATCACTCAGGGAAGTGGAGCTTTAAAAAATACATTTTTATCATAATTCCTGAAAGCAAGGGAGCATCCTTTCCTGCTTCTTGTCTGGGAGAAGGGAATGGCCAGAGAGGAAACAAGGATTTTGCTGTTGAGGAGCAAGGTCTCAGTGAAAACTCAAGCAGGCAGCACTGCAGTTGTGCAGACAGCTCTGTCTCACCTCAGCTCCCAACCTCAGGGTAGCTGGGGTGCTGAGGGAGCTCAGGGTAGCTGGATGCTGAGGGAGCTCAGGGGAGCTGGATGCTGAGGGAGCTCAGGGTAGCAGGGATGCTGAGGGAGCTCAGGGTGGCAGGGATGCTGAGGGAGCTCAGGGTAGCTGGATGCTGAGGGAGCTCAGGGTGGCTGGGGTGCTGAGGGAGCTCAGGGGAGCTGGGGTGCTGAGGGAGCTCAGGGTGGCTGGGATGCTGAGGGAGCTCAGGGTGGCTGGGATGCTGAGGGAGCTCAGGGTGGCTGGGGTGCTGAGGGAGGCTTTGCATGTCACGCATGGAGCTGCTGCCATCCCAGAGGAGCGGCAGGATGCTCGTCTCCTGGAAGAACAACAGCATGGGCACACTTTCTTGGTCTTCTCTCCAAAAAGATTATTTTTCCTCTCCCTGCCTGTACATCCAGAGATGCAGCACTTTGGGGTCTGCAGCAGGGACACGGCAGTGACAAGTGTAGGTAGTTCCTTCGCTGATTCCCAAGCTCTTATTCACTAAATTGTTGGCTTCGGTATTTTTTGTTAGAGGGAGCACATTAGGCTCGGTCCAGCAGCTGAGGGACGTGAGGCTGCTGCAGCTGCCTGTCCCCAGGTCTATCAGCAGTGAAGCTGAAGATGTGTACAGCACACACCTGTACTGCATGTACACCTCTATAGCTGTGTAAGTGTACACCTGGACACCTGCCTGGCCACACAGCTCACACACATGAACATCAACAGCACCATCTGCCTCATCCTGCTGCTCCTGGGGCTGAGCAGGGTGTAGGTCTGACAGAGAGAATATAAGTACACACACACTTACGTGCAGCACTGATCCCTCCAGTTTATCCACAAAAAATGCTCTTCCCCCCACATCCCACGTTGGGTCTCACACCCCAGGGCAGCAGCGTCTTTGGTCCAAAAGGTGACCCTAGGAGCTACTTCCAGTGATGGTTTCACACCTCCACACTGGAACAGATGGCTCTGCTGGGGCACCTCTGGAAGGGGCCATGGACAAGGTGGTTGTTCCTCAGTCTGGGTCCCCACCCGGCACTGTGTCCCTGTGCCTACCACGACTTCTGGACACTTGGTGGGCTGATGGTTCTCCTTTGGGGAGTATAGGGGTAGCCCCAAGGTAGTGTTTGAGCTCCCCCTTCTGCCATTGTCTCTCCCTGCGCCTTTGTGGATGCGCAAACAAGCCTTTATCACATCCTCTGGTCTCTAAATTGATAGTTATCTCTACCCTAATTCCCCGGGAGATTTGGCAGAGATCCTCCAGCAGGCAGAGAGCAAGTCCAGGGTGCAGCCTCCACGTTCAGACTCAGCAGCAGTTTTTTGGCAATGCAGGAGGGTCCTTCCCCCTTTGATTCACGTTTCCATGACCACCTGCACAGTTCCACAGTTCCATGTGTGCATCTGATGGAAAGTCTTCCCTCAGCATCTCAGCACTGGGAAATGCTCCTGGTGCCACCTCAGGTGTGATGGCACTGAAGACTTTGTGCCCTCTGAGCTGTCCAAGCCCTGCAGGGATGTGGACGGATCTTTGCAGGGGTCAGAAGTGCAATCTCTTGCCCACTTTGCCCAGTTCTTCCCTCCAGTGGTTTGCAAAGTCTGTTTTCCATCAGCCCTGGCTATTGGCACGCTTTGCTGCAGCGGCTGCACACCCAAAACAGAGTTTATACTCAGGGGAGTTGTCCTGTGTAGAGCAACAATTGTCACTTGTTCATTCTGATCAAGCACTTAAAACCTTCCAGAATGGTGCCCAGCCTGGACAGTGAGGCAGCAGGCAAAGGGCCAGGTCCTTGTCCCTGTCCCCACTGTACAGGCAGGGGTGACAAGAAGGGTGACAGAGCCACCATCAATCACAGGGCCTGAGCAGAGGCTTCCGAGTATTTAAATCATTAATTAAGATTAATGAAATGCACTTTGGCAGTTTATTTAAGTGCATGTTTTGAACCTGAAACCTGGTTGTTAATTAGTGAGGGAGACAATTTGAAAGGCTCAGTAAATCCCCTCTTGAGCCCTGGTGAGGCACATCCAGCTCCAAGTGCAAGGATATGGCTCTACCCAGGGGATCCTACATCAGAGCAGCGTAGAAGACACTTGAGAACAAACACACATCCCAATAATATGGGATTTTAGGGAATTAGGGAGCTTCATCCAGCTCAGAATTGAGAATGGGAGGCACAAGCTGTAATCTCCTTGTATCATTGCGCCAAATGAGAGGCTTCATTTGACTTCTCCAAGTAAATTAAATTGAAAAAGTTCAGACATTACTGGAAGGATTAGAGCGCCTTAGAGATCCCACTGCCCAGCCCTGAATCCTCATCATGAAGGCTAATGCAGCCAAATATGTCCCATTATAGGATAAATCTGACCTGGAAACAAAAATGCAGTCTTTTTGTCACATGAAATGCCACATGAAGCCCAGTTGTAGGGTCCTGCATGCATCACCTTGTGCTTGGCCTCATGCTGGGACCTCTGTGTCCACCAGATCAGCCCATGGAATCACAGAATCCCAGAATGGAGGGGTTGGAAGGGAGCTTAAAGCTCATCCAGTGCTCCCCTGTGCCATGGGCAGAGACACTTTCCACTGGCCCAGGCTGCTCCAAGCCCCATCTAACCCAGCGTTGGGCACTGCCAGGGATCCAGGGGCAGCCCCAGCTGCTCTGGCTGGCCTGTGCCAGGGTCTCTCCACCCTTCCCAATATCCAGAGGACCAGGACCCACTGTCGATAGGTAGCCCCTTTCCAGGATGCTCTGTGGTTCCCCTCTGCTCTGGTGACATACACAGGCCAGAGGATCACAGCTGTCTTCTGTCACCAGTGCAAACTTCCCTCAGGATCTGCAGAGTGGAGCTGTTTCAGGACTTTGGGCCACCCACTGGGGTGTTTGGAAAAATAGTGTTCAGAGTGACCTTCCCCACAGTGCAATTAACCAGACACACTGACAGTAACTTGCATCAATTACAGGGAAGTCAGTAATTAATTAGAAGCTGGGATTCTTCATATCCCTCATTGCAGCTCTGAAATTAAAAGTCCAGGTGAAGAATAACTCCAGGCCAGGGAGTCAGTGCTGGGCTGCCACACAATTGCCCCCACACAAAGAGTCTGGAGAGGCCTCTGAGCTGTTGATTGATTTGGTTTTGAGTTGGCAGCAAGGACATGGGTTTGACCTGTGCATGCAGGAGAGGACTTGGAGAGGAGTGAATCCTAAGTGGCAAGTGGAAGTGTCTGTTGAAGCTGGGAAGGTGGTGTGTCCAGGTGGGAAGCAGTGAAGATGGCTGAGGAGGGTGAGCTCCTAACAGAAGCACAGAGGTTGGGATGCGTCCATGGAGGGCAGGGAGCTGTTGAGCTGATGGAAGTGCTTCAGAGGATGTTGGAAGCGTGTGGGCCACCCCAGGATTGAGGATACAGGTACTGCTGCTCTCTGCTTGGGAGCAAAGCCAGAGAGCCACCAAAATCAGACCTGCTGAAGGTCTGTGTTCATCAGACCAGGATCATCAAATCCTGGAATGGCTTGGATTGAAAGCAGCCTTAAAGACCATCTCCTTCCAGCCCCCTGCCATGGGCTGAGAGTCCCTCCACTCAAGGTGTGCGGCTGTCAGAGCACAGGGACAGGGAGGCACCGTGGCCTCCAGCCTGGTGCAGCCTGAACACTCCCTGCCTTGGAAACATCCATCCCAGCTGTGCTCAGCACTGCTGGGGTATTCCCTGGGAGAGCTGAGTGCAGGGCTGGCTGATGGAGCCTGAGGCACACGCTGGGGCCCTGCTGGCCACAGGCAATCAGAGCCTCAGGATCAGCAATCAGCCGCCCTCCAAACTGGGCAGCCAGACAAGTGAGCCTGGGAGCTCCCATCGATCTGGCAGCCAAGGGCAGGTAGAGGGGAGCTGAGCTGCCAGAAAAGCCCCTGTGCAATGTGAGCTGGAACAGAAATGAGGTGTAATTGGCTGCAGCCAGCACAGACCTCCAGCTGCCATGACCCAGTTAACACTGATACTCACCTGCAGGGAACTGCCGCTGCATTTTCAAGGCCTGATGTCAGGGAAAGCAGGTCACAGGATAGAGATAAGTCTGGGAAGGGGGCATGATGCTCCAGCAGCTTTCCAGAACTGTCTGGGCACAGGATGCAGGGAGGATCTGTGCTGGTCATCCCAGCCCAGTGGGGAGGCACAACAGTGCTGCAAACCAGTGCCTGATGGTTCCCAATCCATTGGGATGAGCACATCCCTGCCTGGTGGAGAGATTCCTGATGGTGTCACCATGGCCTAAAGGCCCCAAATAGTCCAAACTCCACAGAACCAGAACTGAGGCAGCAAAACTCACAGCCCAGAGAGTGGCACCCTGTGCCTCCCCTCCAGTATGGCCATCACATGGGGTTTGAAAGGAATCCCACCATGCCTAGGATGTCTCAGAGCCTCATCTCCTGAACCTGTAGAATAAAACCAAGAGGGAAAGGAAGGACAAGAATTGGGATGTTGTTGTTGTTGTTGCCTTGTAAAAATGGTACTTTGAGCTATTTTTAAACCTTTAGGGGTGTTCAGGAGCTACCATGGACTCTCCTTAAGTGGTGAACAGGCTCAGGACTCATTGCTGGATTAGGGAAAGGGTTAGGGTGGGAATCAGTGGGCACCAGGCTGAAGTGAACAAAGCTCAGATGAGCTAAACTGCTGCACTGGGGAGAGTGTGGCCAATTAAAGGGAAATTGTTCGTCCTTATGATCAGCAGTGGGAAGACCAACTCACTGTCAGCCAGGGGAAGGGGAGGGTGAGGTGGGAGCTGATCTCTGCTGCAGCTGCTTGGGAATAATTGCAAGGAAACAGAGCCAAACACATCTGTGATGCCAAATGACATAACTAGGGATGGTGGGCACACAGGGGACCTGCAGAGATTTGGGATGGACATCAGGAAATGTCTCTTCACCTGTGTGTGGTCCAGCTCTAAGACAGCTCACTGGAGCCATGGTGATCTCTGTCCCTGGGGGGTTCAAACTCAGGTAGGCAAAGCCACATCCTCCCTGATCTAATGCTGGAATAGTCCTGCCATGAGCAGGGAGCTGGCCATGACCCATTCCCAAAAGCTTTTTGCTTCCTCTGTTTGGCCTTCTTCCCTGTGCAGCACTCTCCCCAGTGCAGCAGTTTAGCTCATCTGAGCTTTGCTCACATTCAGCCTGGTGCCCACTGATTCCCACCCTAACCCTTTCCCTACTCCAGCAATGAGTTCTGAGCCTGTTCACTCCTTAAGGAGTCCATGGTAGCTCCTGGACACCCCTAAAGGTTTAAAAATAGCTCGAAGTGCCATTTTTACAAGGCAACAACAACAACAACAACATCCCAATACTTGTCCTTCCTTTCCCTTTTGATTTTATGGAATAGTTGTGCCATGCACCAGGACCCTAAGGTCCTTTCTGCAGTTCTGCTGAGACCCACAGCACACTGCCTGTTGGACATCACTGCTCTCTGGCAGGACTTTGTTCCAGGTATACCCTGGCGTGGAAGGGTACAGGCTCTTCTCCCCTGATGTTGCAAAGATCCAGGCTGGCTCCCTGATCCCATCCCACCTGTGCCCACTGCCTGCAGGAAGGCCTAGGGCACTTTGATCTCTTATTTACATGGTGTGATCTTTCTTACTGACCTTAGGAGGGACAGAATCTCATCCTGGATGCATCCATTGACTTTTGATGGAGGTGGGAAGATGCCAAACATGATCCATGGTGGCAATCAAATCACTATTCTGTGCTAGAGTCCTGAGGCTGTAATCCTGAAAACACTTTCCCCATGCTGGGCTCTTCAGAGAGCAGTGTGAGCAGCCTTTGGTCCCCAGCCAGGCCCTGCATTCCCAAAAGCCTTTTGCTTCCTCCGCCCTTCTCCCCTGGGGAAGGAGCCAGGCCTGCCAGGACAGCCCAGCTCTGCAGGGCAGGGACTCCTGCTGCTCAACCTGGGGCTCCTGGAGTGTTGTCAGCACAGCTCAGGGCACCCTGCTCTGATACCATCTTATTTATGGCACATCCTTCCTGTCTTCTCCCTGCTATTATTGCCTGAAATGCTGTAATTTAGATTCCGGCTGTGTTTGATTGCAAACTCCCCCAATCTACAAATTTCAGTGACAAGCACTAGAGCAGCTCATTTACATGCCAAAGTGATCAATCTGGAACTGCTTGTTACACCAGAGAATAAATAAATAACGGATACATTAAAGAATGGGGAACAATCAGCCAAATTAACCAATAGATGTCGAATAATGACAAGCCCTGACATCCTCAACAGGGAACAAGAGAGAGAGGGATGGGACCAGCTTTCCCAGCATTGCCCAGGGCTGCTGTGCACTCATCTATCTCTTCTTGTCCCATGAGCCAACAGAGATGTGCATCAATGACAGGAGACAGCCAGCAAGGGCTGGAGCCTGAAATCCTGGCACTTAAGCCGCATACCTGTGTTTCTTCCTCACACCTGCTCTGTGCAAGCATCCATCATAGGAATAACTCATCCCCTGGGACAGCAATTAAAAACATTTCAGACAAGTGGCAGTGTGCCACACAGTGTCACACAGGGTGGCAAGTGCCTCTGCTGCCCGATTTTCACCTGACATCTCATGAAATCCTTCCAGGGCACCATCTTTCTCCACAAGTCCCTGCCAGGACAATGGATCTAGGTGGGGGTCAGTTTCTTCTCCCAGGTAACAAGTGACAGGACAAGAGGAAATATTCTCAAATTGTACCAGGGGAGGTTTAGGCTGGATATTAGGGAAAGTTTTCACTGAAAGGGCTATCAGGCACTGGCACAACTGCCCAGGGCAGTGGTGGTGTCACCATCCTTGGAGGGATTTAAGAGATATGGATGTGGCTCTTGGGGGCCTGGTTCCGTGATGGACCTTGCATTAACCCAGTGCGTTAATATTTGGACTCCAAGATCTTAAAGGGCTTTTCCAAACTTTATGCTCCTGTAATTCTCTGATTCTATTTGGGACAGCCCAGCTCAACAGCTGCAACATCCATCTGCCTGGTTATTCAGGCACCATTAAGCCAGCAGTGGCTGCAGAAAGGTGGATGCTGTGAGCTGTCCTCACCTCCCAGTGGGTGCAGGTGGCTGACTGGGATGCTGGTGACTGGCAGCAGAGGGGTGTGTGCTACCTGCCAGCACTGCTGATCTCCACCATCCCTGCCTCCCATTCAGGACAGGTAAGTGCCAGCTGCCTGATTGATTCTCTGGCAGCTCCTGCCTGTCAGCTCGGCACCCCAGGGATGCCCAGCAGGGAAGGCAGCGCAGCAGCATCTCTCCCTGTTGTCTGCTGTCAGCAACTCCTTTGTGCCTGCAGGCACTGGAGACGGGGGGAGGCTGTGCAGGGGTCACTTCCCTTCCTCGAAGGGCTGCAGGGCTGGGGGGCACTGACCTGTCTCACCCGGCACCCTCAGCTGGGAAGGCAGCCAGAGAAGGAGCTGCCCCATGCTGAAAGGAGGAGGGGTGCTTTGCGTAAAAATCATCTGGAGCAGAGTTCCTGGGTGTGCAGTAGTGCCGAGAGGCCATAACAGGTGCTCTAAATCATGTGGATGCTCACCTGAGTGCTCAGGTTCCCCAAGTACCAAGGCACCATCCTCTTTGGGGATGATTTTGTGACACCTGGGGTTCTATGGAGCATCCTCTGGCTAGTCCAGGTAATCTCTGCATTGCACCTGGCCCCATTCCATGTCGTCTGGGGTCCCCTGATGGTGTCAGCTCCTGCTCCATGCTGGGGGCTGGCTCTGCTGGAGCTGCCCCACAGGCAGAGCCCAGCAGGGCCGTACGGGCCCCGCAACCCCCGCCACGGCCTAATCGCCCCCAAGCAAACCCCGCTCGTCTCCCCGTCCCAGGGAGCGCCAAACCGCCCCCAGCCCGGGGAAGGGGCTTTGGGTCCGCTGGGGAGATGGGTTATCCCGGCCCACGAGAGGCCGCAGGACCCCGGGCCCACTGCGGCCATCCCGCCGCGCTTAGGGCGGCGCCGGCGGTGGCACCGCGCTGGCCGAGGCAGCAGCGCCATCTCGCGGCGTGTCCCCTCGCTGCGGGCCCGCCGCAGCCCCACTCCCGGCGGGAGGGAACACCCTCAGAGTGCCGGGCCCGCCGCAGCCCCGCTCCCGGCGGAGAGAGCACCCTCGGGGTGCCGGGCTGGGCCTTCCAGCGCCTGCAGCTGCGGCCTGCAGAAGCCTCCGCGGTGGCGGCGTGCAGTGCTCGGGCTGGCTCCCTGCGGCCGGCACCTCTGGAGCCACGGCTGTCGCTGTCAGAGTCTCCCCATTGCCAGAGGGCAGGGTCAGATGGGGTGTTGGGGATAAATCCTTCTCTCTGACCGTGGAGAGGGCCTGGCTCAGGTTGCCCAGAGAAACTGTGGCTGCCCCATCCCTGGAAATGTCCCAGGCCAGGTTGGACATGAAAAGTGTCCTGGCCCACGTCAGGGGGTGGAACAAGATGAGCTTTAAGGTCCCATCTAACCCAAACCAGCCTGGGATGTCTCAGCTGCAGATCCAGAGGAGGAGGAGGAGAAGTTGCTCAGAGGATGGGAGAGGAAGGGTGGCTTGACCACAGCAACTCTGAAAGTCAAGTGAGTGAGACTAAACACTTCTCAGAAATCTCAAGGATGTGTGGGAGGGAACACCTGGACCAACACCAGCTTCCCGGAGATGCTGGAAACCCACAGCCAGCCCCTGTAATTGAGCATTTAAATGGGGTTAAGGGGACAGCAGAAGACAAAGGACACAGAGCATGAGGACACAGCCATCAATCAATCCTCGATGAAATGATGGAGTGCTCTAATTTGGGTTGTATATTAAGAAAGGCCAATAGGACAGAAATACAATTACTATCCAGAAACACCATTTGGCAGAGGTAGATCCTTTCAACTTACCTATCATCTTGTCTCGACATGGTTACAGGTTGAGTTGATAGGTGAACTCTGCTGATAAAATAAAATCACATTTTTTCTGGGCATATGATTTATTATGGGGTAACATTTTGATTTAAAATGTGTAACATATTGCATTAACCAGGCATCTAGTCAATGAATTAAAGACCAACTCAGTGACAGATCTTTGTTGGCAAGGGTCTCTGGACTGAGTTTTGGTCATTGCTTTTTTCAGCTGTTTTGGAAATGATGCAGCACCTCCCTTGGGAATGCAGGAAGCAAAAGGCAGAGAGGATAGGGGGTTTGTCAGCCCCCTGGACTTTGGAGTCACCCTAATCCTAGGTCTGCTTACCGTCCTCTTTCCTTGGATATCCTCCCCTGAGCCTCAGCTCCAGGCCAGGGCAGCTGCCACAGGACTCCTGAAAGGATACTCAAAGGAACATGGATGAGAAGCCCCCTCCTCACTGCCCACTGTGTTCCCCATGGGGAGGCCTGGGTGGTCCCCAGGGTCCCAAGGATGTTCACCTGCTACAGTCACTGTGGCACGTCCCATGCCCATGTGATGGGGCTTGGAGACTGGTGGCATTTTGGGGATCTTTTTCAGCAGAGCTGAATGTGCACCCCTGGACTCATTCCCTGCACTCAGTGATAGGAGGTGCTGGTGTTTCACCTTGAGGCCACACTCAGTTCCTGGGGTTGCCCAAATCTGGCTGGTGCAAGACACAGCTACCCAAAGGGAACTGAGGGCATCATCAGTGCCAGACACCCTCATCTTTTTCCACTCTACTCTAGACACCAGGTCCCCAAAGCACTGAAGTGAGAGCAGCGGGAAGGAGATTGTTGGACCACAGACTATCCTGAGCTGGAAGAAACCCCCAGGGATAATCAGTCCCACTCCTGGCCCTGCACAGACACTCCAGCAATCCCATCCTGAGCCTCAGAGCATTGGCCAAACACTCCTGGAGCTCTGGCAGCCTCGGGGCCATGCCTGTTCCCTGGGGAGAAGAACCCTCTGGGGGAAGAACCTTTCCCTAATATCCAACCAAAATACTCGAGGCCCAGCTGAGCCACACAGGCACTGATGATACTTTTGCTGGATCCTGCTCCATCCAAGTGCAGTGCCAAGGTGGGCATCTGGAGGGGTCAGCACCCAGCAGCACCATGACAAAGTGACAGACACGCTGCCCATCAGCCACAGCAGAAGCCTCCAAGGGTGATCTCCTGCCCTGAGCATCCCTTGGGTGGCTGTGACACCTGGTACTCCCATCACCTGTCCCCTCCTGCCATCTCAGCAGCCTGTGGGCATCCTCCAGTCGTGTTGCTTTGTTCCAAGTCACCACCAGCCCCTGCTGCTGGGCCAGGCTGGGCACCCAGTGGTGCTGCACTCTCCCTGACCAAGCTGTTTCCAGTAAAGCATGAGTCAAGCATGGAAAGGGGAACAAGTTTCTTTCTCTTAGAGAGAAAGTGAAACTCATCACATCCGTTCTCCAACCAGGCAAACTGCACTGCATGCAAGTTCATCCTTTCCACCCCTCTCTTCTTCCTCCCTACTCCCAGAGAAGAGCTTCCAGCAAGCAGAGCTGCTCACACTGCCCTGTCTTCAGCCTCTGCACCAAGGTAATTCACCACAAACAGCTGGGGACACTCTCCTCTTCTGCCACCACTTTCCAGTCCTTGCTCCCTGTCCTCCTTTGTTCTTCACTTCCCCTTCCACAAGGGTTTAAAGTAGAAAAACAGTGAGAAAATTATGTGGGGGGAAGAGGAATCTGCAGGGATCTGTCCTTGCTCTGTGTGATTGTGGACACCGCTGGGCTCTGCAGACTTGTCCCAGGCTGAGAACCTCAGATTTTGGGATAGATCCATGTCCTCTCTCCCAGCTCTGCATGTTGGAGGTTTGGGTATCATTTGCCCTTTTTCCCTTTCCCCTTTAGCACTGTTGTGTCTGCATCTTTTCCTCCCTTGTGCTCTCTATCCCATGGGGCCACTGCCCCACACAGCAGTGCTTCTCCCCCCAAACTGGAATAAACATCCTCTACAGGCATCTGAGGTGCCCCTACCCATGCCCAGGACATGCAGGAAAGAGTATATGCCATGCTGCATGTCCTGGGCTTTCCAATCCCAGAGCTCTGCCATGGGCATGCTGGAGATTTTCAGTGCCATCAGTGATTTCGGATCACACAGCCTCAAAACCCTTCCCTGCATGTGGTGTCTGGTTATCCATGCTGGACAATTCAGTAGATCTGTAGATGCATCTGATGAGGGCACCTGCGTATCTGGGTGTTTGCCTCCATCCCCAATTCATCCCTATGCTGTAGGAAGCAGGATGCACCCTGGATTCTTGCTGGCAGCCAGCGTCCTGGCAGCAGTGCTGGGCATGGCCCTGCTGGAGGACGGAGTCTGTAGGGCACCAGATGGCAAGAATGGCTCCCCTGGAGTCCCTGGCCGGGATGGGAGGCCAGGGCAGAAGGGTGACATGGGAGAGCCAGGTAAGAGGAAGCTGGGGATGTTGGGGGCCTGGAGCCTCTTGGTCAGAGCATCCCAGGCTGTGGGAGCAGCTCAGGAGATGCCAGATGGGCATGAACTCCTTCTCCTCCCCTCTTGTCCCCAGGGAGAGCAGCACTGAGCTTGAGCATCAAGGGATCCAAAGGGGATGCAGGCGAACCAGGGTATCCTGGCCTACCAGGCATGCGCGGCCCACCTGGCCGGCCAGGCCCTCCGGGGATGCCAGGGCTGCCAGGGCCACCGGGGCAGAAAGGGCAAGCTGGCAATGCTTTGGAGCACCCGCGTCCTGCCTTCTCCGCCTCCAGGCTGGCCCCGCCACGCGCAGGCACCACGGTGGTGTTCGACAGGATCATCACCAACGAGGAGAACTCCTACAACCCCCAGACCGGGAAGTTCACCTGCAGCATTCCCGGGCTCTATTACTTCAGCTTCCAGGTGGTGTCCAGCGGAGACCTGTGTCTGAGCATCACCAAGAACGGGCAGGGCGTGGTCAGCTTCTGCGACAACAACAGCCGCGGCATCCTGCAGGTGAACTCGGGCAGCAGCGTGCTCAGCCTGGCCAAGGGTGACCACGTGTCCCTGACCACCAACCCTGCCCAGGGCAGCTCCATTTACAGCGGCTCCGAGGCTGACAGCGTCTTCAGCGGGTTCCTGGTGTCCCCAGAGACAGCCTGAGGGATTCCCACAGCATCGTGGGGTGTCTGCCTGCCTGGCTGCTCCCCTCTGGGTGTGTGGGAGGCTTTAGTGCCACAGCACATGGGGATGGTTGCAGGCTGAGCATCCAGAAGTGTTCTGTGCTTTCCCAGTGTCACAACTGGCCAAGCTGTGGGTCACCACTGCAGCACTCACTTCCATGCTGAGCCTGCCTGCACTGTCCTGGAGGCTGTGCACTCTCATCCCTTTCTCTTCCTGGGCACTCAAGCTCCACTCCCAGTTGTCACCAGCTGTGGCTCTTTGCTCCTGAGTGGGAAATCACTGCCTGCTGCTTCTTCTGCTCCACTAACCACTGCAAAAGCCTTCCTGGCACTGGGACACATCCTGTCACAACCTCCCCATCAGTATAAATAAATGCTTCTTCTACCACTACTCCTTGGGTTTTCTTTTCTACTCATGCATCTTCCCCGAATCATCAATATCCTGGACCCCTTCCCAAGCTGCCAGGGAGGGAAGTGATTCCAGCTTGTCCCTGGCATTGCAAATGCAGAAGGACAGGGAGGAATGGACTGTCCAATCAGAGCTTACATTTCCAGGGAAGAATAAGAAACATCTGGGACGGGGCTATGTGTGTCCTTCTCTGCTGAGCCCAAGGTTACTGTCCTGCAGGGGAAAACACAGGCAGCAGATCCTGTACCTCACCCACAGGGTCCCAAGTTGGCACCCAGACTCTCCCAGGAAGGCAGAAGGCAGCTGTGGTCCTTTGGCATTACAGCAAGGAGGGACAGGGACATTGGGACACGGATGGGGTTGTGGGGTGATGGTGGTGGAGCTGCCATCAGATGCCATCCCCTGGGACTGCTCCTCATGGGAGCTGCTCCATAAACACTGGGCACTCAAATATCCCCATTCCTGGAGCAATGAGGAGGAGGCTCCGTCACCTGCAGGGTGCAACACCCCAGTGAGGGATCTTGGGGCCTCACTGAGTCCAGCACCCAGCAGAACCTAGTGGGGCATGGGGAAGGGTGCAGATCAGAAACTCTCAAAGGGAAGCATCTTCCAGTCCCATTTAGGGGTGCAGCATCTTCCATGAGAGCCAGGCAGTGACTGTGCAGCAGCCCCTCAGTGCCACAGGCATCTCCAGCCCACTGGAGCTGGCCTGAGGCTCTGCTCCCAAGCTGCCCTTCTGCTCAGAAAAAAGGGAAGTAAGAGGGAAAGCAGGGGATCTGGGGCGGGCTATTCCCTGCACTGGGGAGTTGTGCCACATCTCTTTGAGCTGTGCCCCACCTCTTTCCTTGCAGCCCTTCCTGTTGCAGTGGCACCAGTACAGGTTTCGCTGGAGAGCCAAGAAAGTGCTGTCTCAGCAGAAAGCATCAGGCAGGAGGATGTGAAATTTGGCTGGGAACTGCTCGGGTTCCGTGTTTACGAGGGCCCTTTACCCTTTCCTAACTCTGTGACTTCCTCCGTGAGGGTGTCGGGGAGCCGCGCCCACCGTGCTGTGCTGGCAGTGACCACGCACCCAGCGGGACCAGCAACCTGGCATCCCTGCCCTGTCCCCACCAGAGGTAAGAGGTGCTGCAGGGTCCCTCTCTCGAGGGTGGGACTGGGGCTCCAGGAGCATGGCACACTGCTGGAGGGGGCGAGAATGAGAGGAGGATGTGGAAGAGAGAGGAGGAGGAGGAGAGGACGAAGGCAGAGGCACTGATGGGCTGCGCGCATGTGGTGGAGACAGCGTGGACCAGCTGATGGACAGAGCTAGGACAGTCAGGCTGCTGCTGGAGGAGGAGGGAGGTCAGGTGTGTGCAGGGAGTTCCAGCCTCAGTGCAGCACGGGGTGACAGTCTGCAGTGGTGTGTGCATCTCCAGGGTTTGGGGACACTGCACGCAGAGGGCTGGGGGCTGGCCATGGGCTTGGGGCTGGCCACGGGTACCTCAGACCTCATGGCTCCATCCAGACTGAAAGTCCAACTCACACTGTGCCATCGGGGGCTGCCCTGGGGTTGGAGATGAGCCTGGGGCCCATCTCCACATATCCACCTCCCCACTGCCCTGCAGTGTGTATAGGTGGGACATTGAGGACACACGCAAGGCATCCAAGTGTTGTTGGTATATCCAGGCTCCTTTTCTCCATGTCCTGCAAGCCACGCTGCTGTGACCCCTCACTCCAGCCCTTTCTTTCACTTTCCATGCTACAGAACAGCAAAATGGAGAAGAGATTCTGGGAGCAGCTCTATCTGGCCCTCACCCTCCTCCTCCTGAATGTGGGCTCTGCTGTGACTGTAGAGGACCCTCACAGCTGCTATGGAGCTCCAGGCCTGCCAGGCATGCCGGGTATACCAGGCAGGGATGGCCGGGATGGACTGAAGGGAGCCAAAGGGGAGCCAGGTGAGTGAGCAAAGAGGGAAACCACATGGGCTCTTGCAGGGCTGCACTGAGTCCTCAATGGCTGGTCTGCCTGGGTTTGCAGGATGTGGAGAGCATCCTCTGTAGTCAGGTGGAAGAGGCAACAGCACTCTCCTGCCTAAGGGGAAGGGGCTAGAGAAGCCTCTCCCCACATCCTGCCATTGACACTCCCTTTCACTCCCCACCATCCCACAGGTATCCCAGCTTCTACAGAGCTAGGGCCCAAGGGCATGAAAGGGTCACCAGGCCCCCCTGGCCCTCCAGGCAAGCCTGGCCCCCCTGGGGCCCCTGGTCCAATGGGTATCCCTGGGGTGGCAGGCCATGCTGGCCCCCCGGGAATGCCAGGCACCTCCATGCAGAAGCTGCAGTCAGCATTCTCAGTGACCAGGCAGACCAGCCAGTACCCCTTGAAGAACGTCCCCGTGGTTTTCAACAATGTCATCACCAACACCAACGACGACTACAACATTGCCACGGGCAAGTTCACCTGCAGGCTCCCCGGGGTCTACTACTTCGTCTTCCACAGCTCCCACACAGCCAACCTCTGCGTCATCCTGCACAAAAACGAGAGGAGGATGGCCAGCTTCTGCGACCACAAGACCAACGCGGTGCAGGTCAGCTCAGGGGGGACGCTGCTCCACCTGGCTGCTGCCGACGAGGTCTGGCTGGGAGTGAACGACTACAATGGCATGGTGGGCATTGCCAACTCCGACAGCATCTTCTCAGGCTTCCTGCTCTTCCCAGACTAGAGCATCAGCAGAGCTCACCCCAGCACCCCAGCGCCTTCTACCTGCCCTGAACTCACTGCTCACTGCTGGGCTCCTCCTGACGCTCCCAGTTTCTCTGCAGGGAGGGCATCAAGTCCAGCAGCCAGACCCCCCCTCAGTCTGGGGGCTGAGCCCTGGTAGCTGCTGCACAGGGGGAACAGGAACATCTGCAACATCTGCCCCCAGAGTGATGGTGCTGAGCTCCTGGTCCTGCTGGCACTGCCATGTGCATCCCCCCTGCTAACCCCACATTGCCTCAGAGGTCTCCCTGCATTTTTCCCCTCCCCACCTGGGCTGCCTCAGGTTCAGCAGGTTGCAGCAGCCCCTTTGCCGTGACCTGGCTGTGTAAAGTGTCAATAAAATGTTCCTCAGTGCACCTGGTGTAGTGTGTTGTTTCCTCCATGTGGTGTGCACAAATGTGCACGCGACACCTGGCCATCTGTGTGGCATCAGCATGTCCCCAAGGCTCACCAGCATCAGAGACCACCACACCCCACCCACACCTGGCTTTGCACAGGGGATGGGACCCCTGGCTGCTGCAGGAACAGGATGGTTCCTATGTCCCCACACAGCCCCTATCAAGAGGGCACCAAGACTCGTCCAAGCAGAACCCTGATATTCCCCTTCTCTCCAAAGCTCTACAGGGGCACAGACTGCAAAGGAAACCCCAACACCATAGCTGGGACATCCCTGGGGTCCCTACCAGGATGGGGCAGGGGAAGCACTCTGGCTTTCCTGTGCCAAACCAAAGGAGCTGGTGGTTGTGGAGGACACAGAGCCCACCAAAACCCAGCAGGGATTTCTCCTGGTGTCACACATTGAAGGGTGGAACAAGGCAGTCTCCTTTCCAAACGTCTTGTACTTCACTTCCACAAGGCAGTAGCCAAAGCAGGGAATGCTTTTCCCACAGGGCAGAATCACTTCCCATGCACAGAATTTAGAGGGGCACGGACTCAAGGTGATGGATGCTGAGACCCTGCAGCCTCCCCCGGGCCTGCAGAGCTGGAAGCACATGGAGCAGCCTGAGGGGTGCTGCCTGAGGGGTGCTGCTGCATGCACATTTCTGCAGCTCTGTTGGGTTACCTTAAACTCATCTGGAGTTCCAAAGAGTATTGCTCATAGCAAACACCCCTGAGCAGGACCCAGGGATCCTGCAGGGCAGAGCAGTGGCTGGAGGGGCTCAGGGTGCTATTTGGGGATGGCTTGTCCTGCTCAGCTGACAACAGCATTTGTGGAGGATCTGAAACTGCCACAGAAAAAGGACGGGAGCTAAAGATAAAAAGGGGATGTGTCCCAGATCCTTTCACAATAGCCCTTGCAGGAAACTTCTGCTTCTCTTCTCGGGCATTTCTGAGCAGGACACTGGGGTGTCCTGCTCCATCTCCCCACCTGATGAACAGGACGCTCAAGGTAAGCGCAAGACTGAGCCCAAGGTTTCCCCACAGGCAAAAGCACGTGGGGGACCCAACTCTGGCAGGGTGACAGTCACCTGCATTGCTGGCACTTCCCTGTGGCCTGGGGCAGAGAGAAACTGGGGGTGGAGGTGCTGGGCTGGGGGTGGTGGAGGGCCCTGATGGACCCCTCCTGCTCCACCTGGAAGAAGGAAAACATAAAAGCAGAGATGGCAGAGTTCCAGAAGGTTATCAGGGACTGAAAGGTGCATCAGTCTGAAAGGTGCCCTGGGGGTGCTCTCCTGCCTTGAGAAGCTCTTGTCTTCTGATGGCTGGGAGCCTATGGATCAGTCTTTGTTCCTGCTGGAGCCTGTGGATCAGTCTTTTTTCCTGCTGCACCCAATTCAGAACGGCTGTGGCTGAAGGATCCAACTCACCAATCTTTTGTCCTGCTGGCACCAGAGTTTCAGCACTGGGAAAATCCAGCTGGGATGGGGGAGTTGTGACTGGGGTGCTGTGATGTCCAGATCCAGCCCCCAAATGCCCAGTGCTTATCCACATGCACCCACACCAGGATCTGGGGGAAGGAGCTGGGCAGGAAGGGCAGGAGGAAGGTCAGACCCCAGGCATGGAAGCCCAGGTAACTGTCCCATGAGGCTTGTTAGATACAGAAATGCCTCTGGCATTGAGCAGCTGTGTGGCAGGTCACAAGGGGAACCTGTGGGATGGAGGAGGGAGGTTTGGGGGCTCATTGCCATCTTCAAGGACTGGCACTGTCCCTCAGACATGCTGGTGGAAGGCATGGCCTGTTCCTTGCAGATGACAAAACTGCTGTGGTTGGGTAAGGGTTTTGCCCTGCAAGTATGGTCCTGAGATGAGATGGGGAATTTCTCCTGCAAGGCAGCAGCATGGCCACGTTGGACGTCAGATCTCTGAGATAACCTGTCCCAAATATTCATGTGGCTGAAGCTGTGGGCATTTGGAAACTGGGGATTTAAGAATGACAAGAGACTGCAAACCCTGCCTGGCCCAGGGGTTATGGTTCTTTGCTCCAGGGCCAGCAGGAGAGTGAATTTGGCTCTGCAGTAGGATGTTTTCCCTCCCTGATTGTATTACCTAGACTTGCTTGCAGTCACCATCTTTCAGAGCAGCTCAGAGTGCCTTCCCCAGCCCTCCCACCACCCAGAAAAGCCCCCAACACTGTTCCATGCTCCCACAGATGTGGATCATGTGGGCTATGCTGCTCTGCCTGGCTGGAGGGCAGCCTGCCAGTGCCACGCTCTGCAGGACCTATGGCACCATCCCAGGCATCCCAGGATTACCAGGACAGCCTGGCAGCGATGGCAGGGATGGGGAGAACGGCCCAAAGGGTGAGCAAGGTAAGGAAGAGGCTGCAGGTGGGTAAAACACTGTCTTGTGACTGCCAAGAGCAGAGAAAGATAGTGCTAGGCACATGGTCCTGGGAAAGCAACCCATTTCCACCAGTTCTTTGAGGTCTTGTCAGGTGGGGATGATGGAGCACCCCAAGGAACCTGGGGAAGGAGGGGGATGACAGCAAGGTGTGTCCCACCTGCCTGTTGGGCAGGGTCTCCATTGGCCCACACCCAGCACAGGTTTCCTTGCTCGTGCTCCCTCTCTGCAGACAAATGGGGCTTGGCTGTGACCACAATGACTCTTCCTCTTTCCTAGGACCCTCTGGCCAGAGTGAAGAATGGAGAGGGGAGTGGGGAGTCCCAGGAGCACCGGGACAGCCTGGGAAGGTCGGTCCCATTGGCATGCCAGGTATAGAGGGCTTACCAGGTATCGTGGGACCGCCTGGCCCTGTGGGAGAACCTGGTGACTACAAGGTCACCTTCAAGTCCGGGTTCTCGGCTGCCAGGATCATGAGCTCCTACCCGCGCCGGGAGCAGCCCATCCGCTTCGAGCGCGTGCTCACCAACGAGCAGGGCCACTACGAGAACCGCTACGGCCGCTTCACCTGCCGCGTGCCCGGCACCTACTACTTCACCTACCACGTCACCTCCCGCGGCAACCTGTGCCTCAACATCAAAAAGGGCCAGGGTGGCAGCAGGGGCGAGAGGGTTGTCACCTTCTGTGACTACGTGCATAACAGTTTCCAGGTCACCACGGGTGGCGTGGTCCTCAAGATGGCCATGAATGAGTCTGTCTGGCTGGAACCAACAGAGAAGAACTCCTTGGTGGGGCTGGAAGGGTCTGACAGCATCTTCTCTGGCTTCATCATCTTCCCTGAGGCTTAGCCCACTGGAGATGTGTCTGTGGCCAATCTCTGCAGTCCCTGCAGTGCTGAGGACTCCCCTGGAAACTCTTTGCTCCCAAACTGGTGCTTGAAGCACACTGCTGCCATTCTTGCACAATAAATGACAGTTCTTTGCACTATTGGTCCCTTTCTGGATAGGATTTGCCTTTTTCCTCACAAATAATTTTCACACAATCAGGGTACTGGTTCTTGCCCTCTTGGGTGCAGCCCAGGCTCATTAGCATCTCATTGCTGCTGAGAACAGCCAGACAAGTCATGCAGTTCCTGCTGCAGACCAGGGCAAGTATCTCTGTCCAGAGCCACCCAAAGGGTCCCAGCCCACGGTTAGGAAAACATGGAGAGGCAGCTCAGCCTTTAGCAGGGGGCAGGGCAATAACAGAGTGGGAAAACTGGGGCCACTGGATGCTGGTGGTAGGTGGGGAGATGCTGGAGGTGGTGCTGTACTGGAGAGTCCTGGTAGTGGCAAGATCTGGGGACACCAACCTCTCTCAGACTTTTTTTGGGGGGTGGTGGTAGTGACAGGAGTACCCACAGAAGATTGTCAAAGCTTGTGACAAGGCAGGGTAGGTCAGCATGGGCCAAACAACTAGATGCCGTGATGGGGGTGGTGTGGAGAAGACCCCCACTACAGCCTCCAAACCCCAGCACAGAACTGTTCTCCACGTCCTGGAGCACAGCCAAGCCCTCCCAGCCTGCTCCTTTCAACAGCAGAGCTGTGGACCCAGGAATTATCAGATGAATTAAAGCTGAGGAGCCCGGGGACAGCCCTGGCCCTGGGGCAGGTGACAACCTGTGTGGGTGGGCTGCCTGCAGCCCCCAGCCCATCTCGTGGGCCTGGACAGGAACATTCAGGAATTTTTGTGGAAGTGTGGGATTTGAAAGGGTCTGGATGGAAAGGATGATGATAAAAGGTCTTGGGGAGGTGAGTGTGCCATGGGCAGATTTCATGGAGCGTCACCCCTGAGGTCTCCAGGTTGGTTGTTGTCACAGACATCTTTTGTGAAAAAACCTTTCTTGGGATTTTTCTCCCTTCTGAGAAGCTGTAGCCTCAGCAACAAAGTGTAAACAATGGTTATCTGCTGCTGTGGAATGCAACAGGTGGATCCATGATTGGTCTCCTGTGGATGCTTGGATTTACTGACCACTCACGGCAGAGATGTTCTCGCTCTCTGCTGAGACACAGACCTTTGTTATCATTCTTTTTTATTCTTAGCTTAGCTAGCCTTCTGAGAACTTTTCTTCTATTTCTTTTAGTATAGTTATAATGTAGTCTATATATCATAAAATAATAAATCAAGCCTTCTGAACATGAAGTCAACATTCTCGCCTCTCTCTTCATCCTGCAACCCTTGTGACCACTGTCACAGTTTGTGAGTCCGGGCCCCCAGCTCTGGGCTGCTCGGGTGTCAGCGCAGGACAGTGCCCGAGGCTGTTGTGACCGGCTCGAGGGCTCCTGTCTGGGGCCATTTGCCGGCAGGTGGCACTGGAGACTGGCTCAGCCCTCGCCTGGCAGGGACAGCATCCTCGGGCACAGCTGCGAGCCACGGGCAGAGCCCGCGAGGGCTGGCAGGAGGCAGGGGCAGGACTAGCTCGGTTCATTCTTCCCCTTCTTCTTCTTCTTCTTCTTCTTCTTCTTCTTCTTCTTCTTCTTCTTCTTCTTCTTCTCCTCCTCTTCCTCCTCCTCCTCCTCCTCACCTCGCAGCTTTATCCTTCCTGCAGCAGAATCTGTGCCTTCTGTCCCCGGGTGCAGCAATGCGTGTCCCCAGGCTCTGCTGCTCTCAGAAGGTCCGAGCACACGTGTTGGGTGTTGTGTTCTGAGGTTCCCCTGTGCCAGAGCACTGGATGGCCTTTACAGTGCAGCCCCCAGATCCAGGTGTTTCACAGCTGGAGATGCAGCATCACAAATAAAACTGAGCTGGGCAAGGCAAGTGGGGGAAAAGAGCGGGTGTTTGACACCCAAAAGAGGGCTGGGAGCATACACTGCCTGAGCCTCCTGAGCCCTCAGCAGGTAGGAGACACTGTACCAAGGAACAGAGATACACTGGAGGTCAGGGCTGCCATTCCAAGAGCCCTGAAGGCTGGGAAATGAGCTGGCAGAAGCCCACTGATATTTGATGGAGACAAATGCAAAGTTCTTTTTCTGGCATGGGACAATCCCATGTCAGAGGACAAGCACTGGCAGCAGAAAACTCTGTAAGAAGGGACCTGGGTTGTTGTTAGCCACCAAGGTGAAGCTTTCTGCCTTTCCAGGTAATAGATATAATAATTTTTGATTTTTGAAAAGGTGTAAGGACAAAAGCTGATTATTTTAAAAAGAGATGTCTGACCGCTATGAGCCAAAAGGGTTCTGAGGGCTTGGCTGTGCCTGGGGTAAGTCAGAGGGCAGTGCAGGTACCAGCAGCTGCAAGTGCAGCTCACGGTGCTCACACAGCTGGGAAACAGAGGTGCAGAGGAAATTGCTGCCCAGAGATGCAGAGGGAATTGCTGCCCACAGGTGCAGAGGGCATCGTTTCCTCCCATGGGTCTCAGCCAGCACCCAGCAATGCCACCTCTGGCAGTGGCCCCATTAGATGGCAGCTCCCCTGAGGCTGCCACTAGACTCGCACCCCCTGGGTATCCAAAATGGATGAGGACAGGGGCCCAGAGGGTGCTGGAGCTGTTGTTGGTCCATACAACACCACCCTTCAGTCCTTCCCAGGCAGCTCAAGGGGGGCAGCACGTATCTGACCCTGTAGGGAGCCCCAAAGCCGCAGCCTGCACCCCCTCAGCTGGAGAGGTCCCTTCCTCTGAAGCTGTTACAGCACTCACTGAGGCCAGAGGCAGAGTGTCCCTTGCCATGGCTCCTGCACAGGAGCTGGCATTGCTTCCCCTGTGTGCAGCAATCAGTCCCTGCCGAGCCCCTGTGCTGCTCAGGGCACTGTGGGAAAACACAAACGCACCTGGGTTGGTGCTGAGCTGCCAGTCCCACCTGTCCTGCCTGCTGTTCCCAGAGCAGCAGGACCAGCCTTGCCCTGCTCCTGAATCTCCTGCCCTGCTCTTCGCTCTGGGATGCATTATTCCATGGAAACAGGGCAATCTTGGAACAACACAACATTAACAGGAGAGCTGGAGAGAAACTGTGTGGGGGCAGGTGCTGTGGGTGGTAAGGGTGGGCCAGGGCAGCCCCACAGCCACTGGCACTCAGAAAAGGGCCAATTTGTATAATTAATTAATTCCTTACACCTTCCCCATGGGTGCCTGAGCCCAGGGCTTCAACCTGGCATGGCTGCATGGGGGAATAAACCTGCAGGGTCTGTCCCCACCCTGGGGCTCTGGGCACGCTCCTGCTTGTGCTCTGTGTGTGCACACCCAGCCCTGTGTGGTCCCCCCTGTCCCTGCACACTCCCTGTGCTCTGTGTGTGCTCCGAGCTGTCCCCTGACACGTTCTGCTCCTTGTCACTCCCTTTGGGGTTTCCTTTCAAGGCAGCTGCAGTCCCTCCCCAGGGCCCAGCCCCAGCCCTTCCTCACCAGGGTGCTGTGACCCTCAGGCCACCACCAGGGCAGGGCTGAGGCCCCAGCAGGTGCTGAGGCTGGGGCAGGAGGTGTTTCCAGGTGACTTCAGGAGCTTTGTGGATGTCAGTGTTTTGCCAAGAAGCGTGGGGGGCTTTGTTGGTGTTGGAGGCCCCTTGAGCGGGACAGGGAGGGAACTAGGAGCACAGCTGTGGGCAAAGGCACCAGCAGAGCTCTCAGGGAGTTAAAATCTCCCTGCTCCCTGGCACAGAGCAATAGGAGCCAGCAAGAAAATCACATGGAGGATTCTCCTGCGTTATCTAACTGGGGTTTGGAGGTTTTCCCTGTGCCAAAGCTCCAGTCTTGGCATAAGCAGGACTCTGACAGAATCCAGTGTGGAAATCGGTGTGCCTGTCAGCGTTCATGGAGACGAAGCTGGGCTGGAGGAATCAAAGTACAGCCATGCTGTTTGTCAGTGGGATGGGGTTGCAGTAGGCCATTTGTCTCGGTGCAGGGAAGGCTCGAGACTTCCAATATGAGTGTTCAGCAAGCTCTGTTTATTGAAGAGAGCATCAGACACGTATACAGCAAGCAATAAGCTCATGAATATTCTATAATTTACACTGTCTATTAGCTACACTACAACATCAGCTCTTTTTCATTCTTTAAAAGTTACATCTCTCTTTTCTCATATCTCTTTCACTATTTGTTATCGTACTCCAGCTAAGCTCAAAGACACGCTATCTTGCAAGTGCAAGACTTAGAATTAGCCACAGCCTTATACTTTTCTAATTCTTAGTTACTCTCCCAACAGGATGGAGCCAGGGATGTCAATGCCATGGTGTGATCTAACATCACCAGCAAACATGATGGAGATTGCAGAAGTGTTGCTGTGTTTGCACTGAGCCCAGGAGTTCCCAGTACCTGCTATAACCAAGGAAGAGCCCTTCCTACACCATCCTTGTTTGGTTTTGGTCCTTGCTGGCAGGACCAGCCACAGCCAGGCAGCCCCACAGGGCCTTCTGGGTCAGCTTCCCATGCCAGCCCCTCCAAACAGCTCCTGTGCCATGGAGCTGGTGCCACTGCTCCTCAGTGCAGGGAGGCTCTGCCCTTCCCTGCAGCTCCCTCCTGAACAGCCCTGAGTGCTTCCTTCCCTTCAGTTCTGCTGCCAGGCTGTGGCTGCTCTCCACCATCTCCTCTGCCCTTGGGCCAGGTTGTGGAGTGAAATATTGGGGTTTTTTTTGTGTGTTCTTCCTTCCCTCCCCTTCTCCAAACCATAATATCAATCAGGAGCTATCTGGGAATCCCTGTGTGGGTTCAGTGCTGTGCCAAGGTGCTGGAATGCTCTGGGCAGAGGCATTGCTGGGACAGGGCACTGGGTTGTGCCTGCTGGGATGTCACAGGCATCACAGCAGGACACAGCAGCTTTGGTGGCCACTGAGGTCACACAGGTGACAGGAGCTCCCTGCTTGGGTCCCCTTGGGTGCACTGGTTCCACTGGAGGGTGGTCCCAGCCCCAGGGAGACTCCTGGAGAGTTTGATACAGCAGAAACCAGTCTGGGATAGGGAAGGGAGATCAGACATCAGCTCCCACCCCAAATCTCACTTCAGGGCTGCTGTTAAGTTTGTTCCCCCATCCTCACCCTTGGATTTGCGTGGGAAGGAGCAATTTCTTCTTTTGCCTGGAGCTACACAGCCTGGCTTATCTTCCACTTAGAGGCGCCCAGGGAATTCCTGCTTTTCCTGGCTCTCTGCAGGGACAGGGAGCCGGGAGGCTTTGTGCTGGCTGGCCACCAAGGAGTTAAATCCCAGCCCTTTTTTCCTGCTCTGCCTCCTTATGAGGAACAGCCTTCGCGGGGCTGCAGAAAGGCTCTTTCTTTCCCCAGCAGATCTCTGGGAATGAAAAGTCTGTGTTCCAGATATTAAATTACTCATAAAATAGTTGGCGTGTCCCCGAGGCGGCTCCGCACCCCCCAGCCCCCGCCGCCGCTCTGACGGGCTGCTGATGTGCATCTGCATGTCACCTCCCGCTACAAGGTCAATCTCTCCAATTTAAAGCAGCAGCGTTGGAAAGCAAACCAGATTTCAGCCGGAATTAGCTTCAAATGGAGCATTCAGGGGACTCGTGCTGGGAGGGGAGCGCAGGAGAGGAAAGAACCGGGGTGGGGTGGGGGCGATCCCGCGGCTGCAGCCCCGAGGGGGAACCCCACGGACCCCGGGCTGGATCGAGGGGATGGGGTGGGATGGGATGGGATGGGATGGGATGGGATGGGATGGGATGGGATGGGATGGGATGCTGCCAGGGCTGGACCGGGGGGCAGAGATGCTCCTGGGGCTGGGTCTGGAGGCGTAGGAATGCTGCCTGGGGATGAGCCCCGGGAATGAGCCCCGGGAATGCTGTCTGGGGATGCTGCCGGGGATTCCCGATGCTGCGGAGAGCGGTGGATGCAGGCGGGGATGGGAGGAAGGGCTCAATCCCTGCTGTCGCAGCTTTGGCAGCCTCGGCAGGTGCCCCGGGTGTCGGGGACACCCCCGGACAGCCCCCCTGGTGCCCCGGGCTGGCTGGGGTGCAGGGCAGGGCGGCGGGGCCGAGGTTTCCATGGGGATATGCGGGATGAGAAGCCCGGCCTGGTTCAGCTCCAGGCACGGATCGCCCGCACGTCGGGGCTCGGCTCCTTCCGCTCCGCTTCCCGCTGCCTCCCGCCCTCCTGCGCCCGGCTCCGAGCGGCAGCGCCCGGCACCGCCCGCGCAGCGGCGGGAGGGATGCGGAGGGGATGAGGAAGGGATGAGGAAGGGATGAGGAAGGGATGAGGAGGGGATGAGGAGGGGATGAGGAGGGGATGAGGAGGAGATGCGGGAAGGAATGCGGAGGGGATGCAGGACGGAAGGGTGACACCACAGCCTGGGCCTGCCTGGCCCCGTGCATGTCCTTAACCCCTTGGGGGATGCACGGCAGTGAACTCAGGTTTGTCCCCCAGCCATTCAGACCAGGAGCCATGCGGGATGCTCTGATGGGCTGAGGATCCTTTGTCACTCCGGGAATGCTCTGATGGGATTGGGATCCTCTGTCACCCTGGGAATGCTGTGCCAGGATGGGGATGCTTTGCCATGATGAGCATCCTCTGCTGTGATGCAGGACCAAACTCTTGGCAAAATCCCCAAACCAACGGCGAAGTTGTGACAACGCAGGTCTGGGAGAGCCTCGCACAGCCCTGCTCTCCTCTCCACAGGTTTTCTCCAAGAAAAAGGAAAAACACTGGTTTTTTTATTCCACTACTGGCTCCTGGCAGTATCCAGGAACAAAGGGGACAAATGAGTGGCACACCCACACTCTCCCCCGAATGCCTCAGTTTCCCCACAGGGGAACAGCCCTGCTCTGCTCCATACCCCATCCAGCCTGCCCCGCTGGAGCCGTGGGTGGGCTCCAGCCCTCGGCTGGCTGTACAGGCTGAGATGAGCCTCCAGCCCCATCCTGTCACAAATGGATCCAAGTGCCTCACCCAAGGTGGGCTCAAGGCTCACTGAATTATCACACAGGGCACAGGCACCAACACAGAACACACCAACACCGTGCAGAGCACACACAGCATGCTTCCAGCAGCCAGGGCCAGAGCCATGCACATGGTGGGCAGGCAGTACCAGGGTGGAAGAGGCCAGGATTGCACTCAACAACCTCACTCTGCCCTAAAATCTCACATTTACATACAGAGGGGAAAAAAAAATATCAAGCAAGGCAGCTTGAAGACCACAGCACAGCAAAGACACTGCCATGTGCAGAAGAAGGGTCCACAGGGAAATGTATGCAGCATGCATGGACACATACCTGGAATTCCCATCTGGTTGGTAAACAAGGAATATCTGTGAGCCTGCTGTCCTGGCTTCCTCAGAAAGGGCAGGGACTGGAGCTCTGGGGTGAGGGCTTGGGTGGCAGCTCCCCAGGAGCTGTGTGGTACTGCCCAGTGCTCCCTTGTGTTCCCATGAAGCGCCAGGAGGGCTTTTGTCTGAACAGCAATGGGTCATTGGTGGCACTTCCAGGGGAGCCAGGAGGGAGCTGGACAGCCCTGCACACCCCTGAGTGGTGGCTCCTGGGGATGCACCCCTGCCATGGGCTGCATGGCCCAATGTCCTCTGCTGTGAGAGGTGACCCTGTGTCACACATCCAGCCCGGCAGCCCGGGGGTGTCCATGAGGGCTGAGCAGAGTCAGGCTCTGGGAACAGGAGGGCTTTGTGCAGAGTTTTGGCTCCTGGAGATCTCGAGGTGATACTTGGGACCAGCAGTGGGAAATCCCAGCAGCCATGGAGACCTGGAATCTGCTCCTGTTATGGAACTGGTGCTGCCACTGCTGCCATCAGCTGCCTGCAGAGGAGCTGGGTCCCTCAGGGTGTGGGGGAAGAACATGGGCCACCCTGGGCACCTCCTCCCTGGAGAAAGGCGAGGATCTGCTGGCCCTCCCCAGCACTGGATGGTCTCCTGGGGTGGGCTGGATGGCCAGGAGTAGATGGATTTCTCCTTTTGACATCCATGTGGATCCAACTCTGTGCCCAGGCTCACGATGAGTCCAGGCAGTTCTGTCTCAGTCCTTCAGTCTCCCCCTCCATTGCACAGGTCCCTCAGGCAGCTGGAGAGCAAGGAGCTGAAACTATCGGTGTTTGTTCAGACCTGTGTCCTCACTGAGCAGGGAAAGAGAGGAAAGAAAAGCTTTTTTGAAGGAGAAACTAATGCCAGGAGAGCTTGGGAAATGTTGTAGCAGCTCTTCCTTCCCAGCTCCAACATGCAGCCCCCAATGAGTGTCCCAAAAGGCCATGGACAGGGACACTCCTGGTCTCCAGGCTAAGACCTGAGGACAATATACAGCATGACTGAGAAGCAAGAGGTGACCTGAAGGTTATCCAGGAGGTTTGTTCTCCTTCTTTGGACAGGCTTCTCCCTCATCCTGTGGCCCACAAAGGATGTGATCTCTCATGTTCTGTGTGGTTCTGTCTCCATTTTTTCTGCTTTTTCCCCTAATTTTCTTTCACCTCTGATAAAATCCAGTACAGGAACATTAGATGTGCCTGAACATTGTGCACAGGTGACCCCAAGGGCCTCCACCAGAGCACTGGAGCACCCTGAGCCCAGGAAGATGGAAGCACCACTAATTTATTATTAACCCATTTGGGTCTCGGTGACTCTGTGACTCTGTGATTCAATGTATTTCATTTTAAAAGCTGTTTGTGTGCTGGGTTTTGCTCAGTTTTTCTCTCCCAGCAGTAAAAGGTGGGTGGGCTTTTCCTTGATCCTGGTTTTGCTGTGGCATCTCTTTTGTATAGGACTGCTCAGAGGGACTGGAATTACAGTCACAGGAGACAGGGAATGTCCTCCTGGGTTTCCTTCTGCAATTTTCATCCTCCAGCTGCAGACCCAGTGGGCTGGGTTCAGCTGCACATCACAGTGCTCACAGTGTGGCACAGGCTCTGGGCACAAGCTGTGAGACTCCATGGAGGTTACAGCTGCTCTGCCTCTGTGCAGGACCACCAAAGCCACCTCCTGTGTCTGTATTTCTGATCTCTTTGTCCTGCTGTCAGCACAGTCCTGAAGTTCTCACTCCCTGATGCATCCTCAGGTGCATCCTCCCTGCACGCCCTGTGTGCTGAGTCAGAGAATCACCAAATTGTTTGGTTGGGGCAGAACTTGTCCATCCCCTGCCCTAAGCAGGGACACCTTCTGCCAGACCAGTTCATTCCAAGTGCCATCCCACCCTGCCTTGGACAATCTCAGGGAAGGGGCAGCCACAAGTGCTCTGGGTACCCTGTAGCAGGGATCTGCTGCAGGAGAGGCTGTGCAAGAGAGGATTTAGGCTCCGTGGTCCCTTCTGGCTTGGAACAACATCCATCAGTAGTTCATGGTCCAGCAGTGTGGGTGCTCCAGTGTGCAGTGAGCCATAAGAAATGGCTCTGAAATCTGGAGTGGAGACATTCACGGCCAACCTCTCCAGTGTGTGCCCTCCAGAGTGAGGTTTCCAGTGTCTGGTGAGGTATGGAAGCTCTTCCTGACATCTTAATACCCTTGGGTTAAACAGTGAGCAGCCCAGGCTGTTATTCAGCCCCAGCCCCACCACAGGGGAGCCAACCTTGGCTGGGGTGAGATGCCCTGTGAGCATCCCTGGAGCCACATTCTGTGCTTCAGTGTCCCTGCCTGTGCCTGCTGCTGCCAGCACTCTGCCAGCGCTGCAAATGCTGCCAGGCCCGCCCCGTGTGTCCCACACCCGCCTGGGAGCAGCTGCAGCACGCACGGGGACGTGTTGGAGCAGGGAGAACAGCAGCGTGTGCTGAGCACCTCCATTCCCAGCCCAGACACTGCTCCAGGGCCCTGAAAACCCGGGACAGGCCCAGGAGCAGCGCAGGTGTCAGGGAGGGCTGGTTGGCATCCCGGGGCTGCTGTGCCGCTGTTTGTGCCCCGCTCCTCACTGCTGCCATGCAAAGGGCAAAACGCCGCAGCGGGAGGCGCCGCGCTCCAGCCAGGAAAGCGCAGCCGACGTTTTCGTCCTTGCCTGGCTTTACCACTAGATGTCATTGGAAAAGCAGCATTGCAAGCCCCGTTCAGCTCTTCACGATGGGATTTTGGGGGGTAGCAGCTCCTTCACCCACGGCTGGACGCTAAGCATCTTCCCAGCCTCTTCCTCCGTGCCTTTGTCTGTCTGCAGAGCCTCTGGAAAAACCACGGCCGGGGATTCAGGGTTCAATGGACATTGAAATGCAACTGAAACCTTTTTTCCCAGCGGCTGGCTAAGCCGCCCGCTCGGAGCCTCCCAGGAGGGAGCCGCGCGTCACCCGCGCTCAAAGGGGCGACGCTGTCAGCCGGGACCCGCGGCACCTACGGCAATATGGTCCTCTCAAACGAGTCGGACAAACAAGGCCTTTATAGGCACTTTCTTTTCTTCTGGAGTGCAAGAGAGAGGAGCCGGGGGAGATCTCGGGGGCGTCCCACCGCAGCGGAGCAGCACACAAAGGCTCGCAATGAAAGGGGCACCAGCAAATCCTCTTAGGGGCTTCACTGTGTGCACATTCACATCCCGGCCCCATCTGCCGGGGGGATCCCCGGGAGCGCGGGGGGAGCGCGGCGCTCCCTGCCCCGCCGCCAAAGCAAGCAAAGCGCATTCAGCGAGCGAGAAAGGCGTGAAAAGGAAGAAAGGCCGAGGCAGGGCCGGCAGGGGCGGGGGAATGCAGCTCTGCGGGGAGGGGGCTGCCCTAGGGGGATGGGGCAGGGCTGGGGGGCTCTGGGAGTCCCCAACACCCCTGGGGTGAGGTGGGAGCAGGCTGGGCAGAGAGACAGCCTCGTGCTCGGGCAGCAGGGCCGTGCTGGCACCCTGGGCACAGAGGAATCCTCCACGGAGGCTCCTGCACCAGTGGGGACTGACTGGGAACTGGTGGGCTGCAGGAGGATGGAGGAGACCTGGCCAGTGTGCAGCCAATGAGCTCCTCATGGTGCTTGATCCCACACGAGCCAAGAAATAGGAACACTTTCTTCCCAAGACAGGGGAATGCCAGGGATGTTTTAGTCTGGTCTGGAGGAAACACCTGTCCCTTCCCGGCAGGAGGTGCTGGCTCAGTAAATAGCACACATTGACACCCAGTTCTTGGTGCTGCAGGATGGCAAATGTCCTGTCTCCCGTGGGTTTGCCTCCTCTTTTCCCTGCCCTTCCTGCAGCCTTTGTGCATTGGTGAGCACAAGCATGTGTCTAAACCAGGTCAGTCTACACCAGAGATTCTCTCCCTGCTCCCCCCAGTTCAGAGCAGCCAAGCTGAGCTGCTCAGACCTGGTTTAGCAGATCCAAAAGGTTGGGTCAGTGTGGTGACAGTTTTTGGACAGCTGACCCAGAGGAGCTGGGAGCCCTGCCTAGCCTCAGACACAGCAAGGACAAAGCCCAAGCAACTTAAGTCCAGCCTAACCCACCTGGGGGATGACTGATGTGCTTGTCTGGTGATGCCAGGGACTTGCACACTGCAGCTCTGTGGGGGGAGTGGGGAGGATGGGATGTTCTCTCTCATTTGGGCGAAGGATTTAATCACTGCAGCCAAGGCAGCTTGTCTCTCCTTCCAGCCTGGAGCAGGTCCAGTACAGGGAGTGGTCCTTCCTCTCCAGTGGCCTGGCTCCAGGAGCCCTTCCAATTTTGCCGTGAGGTGCTTGGGTCATGCCCTGGGAGATCATCTCTTTTCTGCAGCTGCCTGGGGGTGGAAGGGAAGGAGGACAAAATGCTGGAGAGGCCAAGATGTTCATGGTGTCCCAGGTCTCTTCAGGAGTGGGGCTGAGCTTGGCATGTGGCTGCTTTGGCCAGTCCCAGCAGGGTCCCCCAGGCTTCCAAGCATGTGGCTGAGGAAGTTGTGCAGGACTGAGGAAGTTGGCTGAGGAAGCGGTGGCAGCCAATTCCCACCTGGGGAGCTCCAAAGCAGCTCCCAGGCCGTGTGGCTGGGTTGGATAGCAGCAGGCACATCCATTTTCTGGAGGCTGCTGCTCCCTGCTGTGCACAGAGATGACTCAGGAGCAGGTCAGGTAACTCCTGGTGCCAAGCTGGTGATGAAGGTCAGACAATGTGTGTGAGGCTCTGCAAGGTGAGACAGTGTGAGACACGAAACAGCGACAGACCCGGGGAGAGGAGGGTGCAGAGGCCACCATGGGCCACCCACGCCAGTCTGCTGAGTGACGCCGTGGGAAGGGCTGCACAGCTCATCACCTGAGCTCCTGGTGACATCTCAGGCTCTGGGACTGCCCACGCAGCCAGCCAGGTGCCAGCTGGCTCCCCAGCACAGCCCAGGCCCTTCCAGTTATGGCAGGAAAGGTCTGTGGGAAGGCTCAGGGCTTTGGCTGCTGCGTGTGACCATCAGATAACTCTGAGCTGTGGCTGGCGTGGCTGCATTTGGAAGAGCCAGCTGGAGCAGTTCTTGCACAGGCAGAGAACAAGTTGTGTTTGTCCCAGCTGGATATTCCAAAAATTCTGTGAGGTGCGTGGGAGAAAGGAGGGGTGCAAAACATCATCAGTGACTCCACTGGGGATCCAGAATTAGTGCAGGGATCAGGGAGGGAATGTTGAACAGGCAAATGAGGAACATGTGGAGGACATGGCACTACCTCACAGTCTCTGACTGACCATTTCTGCTCCAGGCACCTTTACCCCTGTCCCAGCCACCATGTTCTCCTCAGCAGGGAGGGCTTGTGATGCCCCAAGGAATGCAACAACCATGCTTGTGAAAATTGCTGGCATGGACTTACTTTCCAATCTATATGCAAGTGTCCACATGCATTATGGCCTCAGCTTCCAGGGAAGACTTCTCATAACAGAGCTGCAGCAGTGTGAGGACTCATGGCCTGGAGGAGGTGCTGGTCAGGCACAGGGGTGCCCAGTGCACTCTGGACAGTGCTCCATGCACCAGGAGATCTTCTCTGACAAGGGCAGTGTGAGGTGCTTCAGAGTGAGATACAGCATCTGACATCAACCACTGCCATGGGAGCTTTCATAGAATCACAGGATGGTTTGTGTTCAATGGGACCTTGATGGTCATCTTGTTCCATCTCCCCTGCCATGGGCAAGGACACTTTCTACTAGACCAGCTTGCTCCAAGCCCCATCCCACTTCCTGCCCATCACTCATCTAGGAGCACTTGACACCTGGGAAAAAAGGTTCAACACTCATCCGTGCCCTAGGTTGGATTTTTTTGCCTCTGGTGGAAGGCAGCATATGTGATTTTTAAATTTCTATTATTCTGAAGACAGTGCTTTGAGTGTCTTCAGTCCCCACCAAACGCAGACACATTTTGTTGGTCCCATGCAGCTCATATCCTGTGGCAGGGAGCTTCTGGGCAATGACTCGCTCTGTCAAAGTGGATCCCTAACAAAAAAGACCAGAGATTGCATCAGAAGACCTCAAACATCCCCTGTCGGAGCCTCTCTGCGAGCAATAAACAGCGCTGACATTTTGCCGTGTGCGGTTCCAGCAGGCTGTGGGAGGCAGAGCGGGGTGCCAGGTGCTGTGCTGGCTGGCACCCTGGCAGGATCCGGGCGGGATCGAGCAGGGTCCGACCCACGGCGGTGCCTTCAGCCCCTGCCCTGGCCAGCCTCGCTGCAGCCCCTGCCTCGCCCTGCTCCCGCAAGTCGCTCCTCGCAGCCGCACGGGTTTCTCCTCTGGCTCTGCTCCCCTTCCCGCAGGCCTGGAGCTGCGGGAGGAGCAGCTCCTGCCCGGAGCTCGGAGCTGGTGGGACGGGCTGCAGGCACGGAGCTCCTGCGCTGCCCAGGGATTCGCTCCCTGCATCCCGGCAGAGCTGGGCTGCCAGGGACGGGGACCCCGGAGCAGGGCACGGCAGAGCTGTAATCGCTGTAATCGCATCCCAGCGGCTTCCACGCTGCCCCGGAGACGGACTCGCGGCAGCTCCCGGAGGTTTCTGGCACCGGCCGTGTCCCTGTTGGCAGCGCTCCTCCCGCTCCGGGGCCGCTGTTTGCTTATCTAGAGCCATGATTTAACACAGACGCAGGAACTCACACACTCTCTCCCAGTCTCTTTCAAATTACTTTATTGCTTCCTGTCAACCAGCCGAGCATATCCTGTTAATATACAATCCCCAACGAGCCGTTTTCACAGCGTAATCCCCCTCGGGCAGATAACACGGCTCAGCTCCCGCAGGATGCCTGGCTCTGCCTGAGGATGCAGGATCCCAACACTGGGCAGGTATTTTCCAGCAAAGTGGAGCTGCTGCCGTTGTTGTTGTTAAAGATAAACTCCAGTGCTGTGAGGGATGCTGGCTTGCTGCCAGTCCTGTGTTACTCCATCCCCTGGTGACCTTGCTCAGCCAGCACCAAGTGCTGTCCCATGCTGGATGGCAGGGAGGGTCCTGGTGTGGAACCTTTCTCTCAGCTCTCCCATCCCTGCTCCTGAGATCTGTCCTGCTCCAGAGATACATCTTTATCCACCTGCTGCAGTGGGACAGCAACAGAATCCTAGAATCACAAAATCATTAAGATTGGAAAAGACTTCCAAGATCAAGTCCAACTTTTGACTGAATACCATGCCCACTAAACCATACCCATATCCACATCCATACTGATATCCATATCCGCATCCACATCCACATCCATACCCATACCCATATCCAAATCCATATCCATATCCATATCCATATCCACATCCACATCCACATCCATGTCCATACCCATACCCACATCCATACCCATACCCATATCCATATCCACATCAATATCCACATCCACATCCATATCCACATCCACATCCACATCCATATCCACATCCACATCCACATCCATGTCCATACCCATACCCACATCCATACCCATACCCATATCCATATCCACATCAATATCCACATCCACATCCATATCCACATCCACATCCACATCCATATCCATATTGCTCCAGGGACTGCAGGTTGTTCCTTTTGCTGCTGCACAGCCTGTGTCCCAGAGAAGGTCAGTTCAGGAGATACCCACAAATCCTGGAGGTGGTGGTAGGAACATATGTGGGGTCTCTGCTCCAGCCTCCTGCAGTGCCATCAGCACTAGGTCAGGGTGGATGTGGCAGGTCCTGGAAACCCTCTAGGGGATTCCCTGCAAGAGCTGACAGTGTTCTGCCATCTGCCATGAGCTCCTGTGGATGTCTCAGCACCACTTGGAATGTCCAAAGCAGGACACCTGCCATGGGTTGCTGTTCTAGGGAACCTGCTGTGTTTCTCCTACCTGTTTCTGATCCTCACTGCTCAGTCCCTTGCTAAGACATCTATGTGTCTTGACACTGCATTTGTAGGACATTCCTGCTTCTCTGCCCCACCTGGTCTCCTCCAGCCTTCTCATGGGCTTGCTCCCTAACCCTGATGTCCATGTGATGTGCCAGCTGAGCCTGTGTCCACAGCAGAACACAAAGAAAATCCCTTTCAGAGAATATCACTGTGATTTTTTGGTTCTGGGGTGTGGAAGTGTCCTGAAGAGCAGGTCACTATGGGGCCTGTGCATCCTCTCTGTCCTTGTGCCAGGTGGTCCTGCTGCTCCTGGGCTGCCTGTTCTCCACAGAAGGACACATGGAGGTGGCTTTGCTGTGGAGGGACGGACACCAAGGCTAATAAGTGTGCATGCAGCTGGGCTTTTGGGCTGCTTCAAAGGCAAACAAAATGGGCAGATGATGAGTTTGGCTTCAGGATTCACCCTGTTCCTCTCAGCACTGCAGACACTGCAAGGCACAGTAGCTCAGGCCCAGAGAGCATCCCTTCTCCCTGGGAGTAGAAACCTGTGCTGAACCCCCACGGCAGGGTTCACTGCATCTTCTGTGCACATTTCTTCAGCAAATGTTGGGCTTTCAGGACTCTCAGGAATGCTCCCACTTGGCCCCTGGTTGCCAGCTAAAAGCCACTGTTGCTGTCTCTCCCTGTCCTCCTCCATTGGCCCAAGGATAGGGAACGTGTGATGCAGCTGTAGCATGACACTGGCTGTATTTTTGTGGTTCTGTTTCCCAGGTTTTCCCTCGCTCCTGCTCTCAGTACAGTTTTATCGTCTGAAGTTGTTCCTGGAAGTTGAGGACAATCTTGGTGCTGGTTGTTGGTTTTACTACCAGCTGGATCCTGCCCTCAAGTACTTGTGATTCTCTCTACACTTAACACCTCATTAGCTGGAACATCCACTTACAGAGCACAGCTTTGCTGTCTGAAAAGAAGGAAAATCCTGTTTGACTCAGACGTTACACAGATCACTTATCTCAGAGACATCTGAACAGCCGGGCTTGGAAATTGAGTCCAAATTAAAAACCAGTTGAGAAGAAGTATCTGTCCTCCCAGGTAAATCAGGGGCTGATTTATTTCCTCCCCAGTATTGCTGCTGAGCAATGCATTCAGCACAGCTCCAGCCCAACACATCCCTGCCTCCATAACCCAAGGCTGGAAGGTTCTGTGCCTGCTGTGCTCCCAAGGCTGGAGCACCCATGGGCACCCCTCAGCTCCCCTCGGAGCTGGCCCTGCTCCCTCTCACAGGGCCCTGTGCCAGCTCCCTCAGCTCCTGCTGGAGTCCCCACCCCAGCACTGGCATAGCAACCCCAGCTCTTGACATTCCCAGCTCTCCAGACAGAACAAAACACACCTTCAGAAAGAAAAAAGCCAAGTAAAGCCAAATTCAAGACCTCTTGGGTGCATGAATGCAACTGGCAGGGCTGTGCTGGGGGTCCCCATCCTGCACTGGTGCCATTTGATGGCAGGGAGCCCCTGTAGCCCATGGGACAAGTCTCTAGCACCCACAACATCTCCCAAGGGGCCAGGAAGGATTTTCACAGAAGAAAGAGGACAGGCTGGGGGGCTGCAGGAGTCCAGGAAAATCTGTACTGATGACTTTCCAGCTATTTTAATTTCCATGGATTTCCCTGTGTGTTCTAAATTCCTGTATCTCCATTCCAAGGACTTCTCCAGGCTGCACTCGAATCCCTGTGGATTTTGTGTCCCCAGCTCTGCTGAGGAGGTCAACAGTTCACCTTCCATCCATGTGAAGAATCACCTCCTTTGATCCCAAACCCCAATCTTTTAGACCCTGGGCCTGGACCTCACACAAGTGTCATTTGATGGCTTTGGTTTATTCCTGGGAGAAGACAGAGAAGGGAGCCAACCTTGTCACTGTGCAAGTGAAGTTATGGCTGTTTTCCCTATGGCATCACTTATCCTTTGTCACCTCCTTACTCACCCCTGTTCCTGCAGGACAGGCTGGTGACCTCCCTCTGCTGACTTCTCTCTGCAACCATCTCTTATGCAATTAAAATGACAAGGAACTCCCTTGACTCTCCCAGGCTTCCTGCTTTCCTTAAAAAACTTTCGGCAAGGAACTTAAAGGAAAGCTTTTGGAACCCCCAGCAGATGCCAGGAGCAGATGGCACTGACTGTGTGTGCTTGGCCACTCTGGAGGGCTCTGAAGGGTTCTGAAGCAGGATTCCCCTTTGGAGAAGCCTCATGGACTTTCCTCTGGCAGACAGCACTTACCCAGGGGTCTTCAGCTGCCTCTCTAATACATGGAGTTTATGTCTCCCAGGAACTTTTCATATGGCCACCACAGCACTCCTCAAGGCACCCCATCCCCTCCTGTGCCAGGACAGCATGGTGAGGGCTCAGCCCTGGTGCTGTGCCCCTGGTCCCTTCAGGAGCAGGGACACCTCAATGAGTGCAGGAGGAACCAGCAGCCCCAGGTGCTTATGAGAAACCCCAAAGGAGCACTCCAGGAGAAATTCCACAGGGATCAAGCAGGATGCTGATTCCAGGGCCAAGTCTTGGGGGCAAATCTGCAAAGAGCCTCCTCAATGGGCCACACTGCAGGGCTGGATGAAAGGATGACCTTTGTGACCATCACTGTCCCCTGTGTGTCACCATCATACTTTCTGAAAAAGCCTCTTTGCCCAGGATTCTTCTCCTGGGAGGCTGAGAAGCCTCAGAGAAAAAGGAAAACAATATTATCTCATTTGCTTCTCCTGTGTTTTGCTGCTTTGGAATGTAGTTTGGAGATTGTTTATCCAACAGGCAGTTGTTTGACTGGTTTCATGTGAATTGTTTTGACTTAATGACCAATCCCAGCCAGCTGTGTCAGGACTCTGGCAAGAGTCACGAGTTTTTCATTGGTATCTTGTTAAGCCTTTTGTATGTATTCTTTCTGTATTCTTTAGTATAGTTTTAGGATAGCATTCTTTAATATAATAAAATACATATAATAAAATAAGAATAATATATAATATAATATAATATAATATAATATAATATAATATAATATAATATAATATAATATAATATAATATAATATAATATAATATAATATAATATAATATAATATAATATAATATATTATCAGCCTTCTAAGAACATGGAGTCAGATTCATCTTTCCTCCCAACTATAGGGGACTCTGAAAATACCGCACCTATGCCCAGTGTTCCTGGCAGGGAGCAGTGCCACCATCCCTGCCCCATCCTGGCCATGCCAGGGTACCAGCAGGCACCTGAGCCTGCTTTGGCTGGCAGGTCCCTCTGCTGCCAGGTCAGCAGCCCCAAGGGCAGCAGGACAGGCTGCTCCAGGGCCGCTGTGCTCCATGCACGCTGGTTTACTGGGCAGTGCTTCCTCCCACTCCCTGCCAGAGCCACGGACAGACACAGAGCAGGTCCTGCTCCTGTGCCATGGCCAGCACTCCTCAAGCCCTGAAGGGATGTGTGTCCCCTGCCTCTGCCCAGCCCCAGAATGACCCCCCAAGCCTCCTCACATTTTGAGCACAAGCCCCTGCCTCTCCCTCCTTGAAGATGTGTCCACCAGCTCCACAGTGCTAGTGCATCATTGGTGCTGCCTGTCCCTTCCCACCACGCTCCTGCCCCTGCATCCCTGAGCTTCTGCACCACACCCCAGCTTCATCCCTCAGATGTCCCTGGGCAAGAGAGCTGGGGGTGTTCAGCCAGGAGAAGAGAAGGCTCCAGGGAGACCATACTGCCACACAGGACCTGAAAGGGGACTGGGGGAAACCTGGAGAGGGACTTTGGACAAGGCACGTCCAGGACAAGGAGGGATGCCTTCACACTAAAATGGTTAAATGGGATATTAGGGAGAAATTGTTCCCTGTGAGGGTGGTAAGGACCTGGTACAGGGTGCCCAGAGAAGCTGTGGCTGCCCCATTCCTGGAAATGCCCAATGCCAGGTTGATGGGGCTTGGAGCAACTTGGGACAGTGGAAGGTGTCCCTGCCCATGGCAGGGGGTGGAATGGGATGTGGTTTAAGGACTCTTCCAATCCAACCCATTCTATAATTCCATGATTCTATGATACCTTGCTGCTAGAGATCATTATTCTCATGAATCATCAATAAAATAAAAGGTAATTCAGTAATATCAGAGTCAGGAGCCTGTGCATGCATTTGCTATCACTGCAGGAGTTGCTCCAGTTCAGTCCCATTTCAGCCCAGACCTTAATGATATGGATATTCCTAGACCCAAGGGGAGAATGGGAAATGCAAATCACAGAGCACAAGCCCCGTTCCTGCTGACTCCTGACCTTTCATCTCCAGACCCTGCCAGGGGGGGTTGGGTTGCCTGCACACAGCTCTGCTTTCTCTGTGCCACCACATCTCCTGTAGCTTGCTTCCCTTTGGAAATACCTGGAGAGAGGCATGGACTCACAGATTGTTTGGGCTGGGAGGAATCCCAGAGACCCAGTTCCACCCCCTGCCATGGACAGGGACATCTTCCACTCAGGGCTCCCCCACTCAACCTGGCTGTGACACCTGTGTGTTTTCCACCCTCTGCTGTGGAAGGAGATGTGGTTGCCTCCTTCAGGTCTGTCTTTCTGTAGCACCTCAGAGAAGGAAAGAGCAGTTTCACACCAGACCATTGCCTCTGATCCTGTATTTGCCTGCTCCTAAACCCCGGCTACCTCAGAGCACTGGGGATTTTGCCCACGAGTGCCTTCAATGTAACACATAATGTTGCATTTTTTCAGTGTCCACAAGCATTTGCAAAGCTCCTGTATTTAACACCAGCACTGACAAAACCCAGGTGGTTTTCTCCCTGGTTTCCCCAGTTTCCTATTAAATGCCATTTCAGCATTCTCAATTTCAAGGATGCCACCCTGTAATTTTATAGTATTAAACACAGACCTGAGTTTGACTTTTCAGCTTTTCCACCTTCCTTTGAACAACTTTAAAACTGTTTTCTAGAAGACTTCTCGGGTTCCCTGCCACAAAATAGCTTGGGTTACATCCTTTTCTTTTACAAACCTTTACAAATGACAGCAATTAAATCGAGCATCCTTTTATGTCGTTACCCCTGTCAGTAGGTAATGCCTGGCAGTTTTTCATCACAGGTTATCTGCTGGGCAGATTTATTCTCTAACATTGTTATTTCTGGCTATAACCAAGCACTAAAATGAAAATATTTTCCAGAATACAGACCCCATCTTCTGCCAGTCATGCCTCATGGCTGTAAAGTATTTTGGATTATGTTTCTATATATAACATGAAATTCTAGTGATGGTTTGGTTCCACCTTTTATTTGCTGTATATCTAAATAGCCTTTCAAAAAAAATTTTTTTTGAAACATAGAGTAATAGTTTATATACTTGATTGACACATTTCTCTACATTCTGGAAAAGTAGTGGTACTCAGTCAAAGGCAGGACTTGGTGATCTTGGAGGTCTTTACCAACCTTAAGGATTATATAAGTCTATAAATCAGGAAATCCTTGTTTTTATTTAAAAATAAATATATAATATATTTTTTTTAATTTGCCTTATTTTAATTTTTTCCTTCCTGCTTCTCTATGATCCTGCTTATTTACCAAAACAAATTTTTCAAGAAGACCTGACATCTTTGCAGTCCCCAAGAAAACACTTTTATGAACTTTATTTTCCCAAACGTTACTTTTAATTCTGAACCTGGGTTCAAATTAGCTGTTGAACACAATATCCCAAATTTTCTGCTCAATTCTACAGTTCTAAATCTATTTTAAATGCTTCAAAAGTGCCTCTTCTCTTTAATTTGTTCCCATGGCTACCATTCAAAAGTTTCATTCATTTTCTGAGCGGAGAACTCTCCAAATCGTTACTGCAATCTACCAGTTGACTTTTCCTTCTTAATCTAGCAGAAGGCTCTAAACCCTCAGACTATAGAAATTGCAGCAGCAATGGAACAGGGTTACCTTCCAGCCCTTGGTGCTGGATGCTGAAATCCTGGAGCTGTTCCGTGCTCTGCTCGTTCTTGGAGCGCAGGAGGATGCTCGGCTGCCTTGTGCCACCCTCTGCCTTCCTCCTCGCTGTTTCACCTGGTGCCCGGCGTTCCTGCACACAGAATCCCTCAGGTGCAGGGCTCAGAAACGCCGGAGCAGGGAGCTGAAGGGGAGAGGGAGCCGCTGGTTCCCCCTCCTCAGGTGCCTGCAACAGGACAAACAGGTTGAGTGAGGTGGGGCTGTCCCGTGTCACCTTTCAGCACGAGCCAGCCAGGGCCAGGTGCCCTCGGCAAGCGTACAGGGATGTAAAAGGTTAATGTTTATTTAACTCTGTGCAGAGAAACCTCCCACACCTCCCCACAGTGTCCCCGGTGGGGTGGGCGGGGGGGGGCTGCAGCCAGTGCTGGTGACTGGTGTAACTGGAAAAGGTGCTGCTTTGCTCTGGGATGCTGCAGGAGAGCTCTGAGATCCTGGAAACTGCCCAGTTATGGTACAGATCAGTGAGGATGTTGAGCTGAAAGGTGCTAGGCAGCACCGAGGGCTCAGCCTGGAGCTGGGGTGTAAAGCTAAATAAACTATTTTAAATAAATCCTCACAACAGTGAGGAGCCCCTGTCGCTCCCACCCTTCCTCCTGAAGGACCAGACCCGCCTGTGCCCAGCCTGCAGAGCACCTGGGATGACTGGGAAAGGCAAGGAAGGACAGAGGGAGGCCCTTGGTGGTGACAGGCTGCAATCACAGATATCCATGGGGTTTCTGGCTGTTCACACACCCTTCACAGAGGTTAGAAAAATCCTCTATTGGGAACAGTTCCTCCATCCCTGCTGAGCTGGGGAACATTAAGTAGGTGATAATAAGTGGTCCCTGAGTGGGAGGGCCTGCTCTCCTCTGGAAAGTGCTGCTCCAGACAATTTATCATTCAAACAAAGAGGGGAAAAAGGGTTAAACACTGCCAGGCTTCCCCAGCCAGTGGTGGCTTTGGTTATCTGCAGCATGGCTGCAGGGCTACATGGTGCCTGTACATGTTTGGGGATCAGGAGTTAAGTGTTTAAATGATAAGTGATATCTTAAAAACATAAGTTTAGCAATGAATCTTTACCGACAATACTATACTATTAGTTAATAGGCAGAATTAACTCACTGGCCTGGGGCCAAGCCCGTCACAGCCACAGCCAGAACAGCTGAAGCTGCTTTTCACTGGGGTTTTGCTTTTACCGGATTTTCTGCTGCAGGGAGACTCCAATTTCTGTAAAAATATGCTCGTGTTTTCCTCCTCCCAACCTGCCCCTGTAAGCTCGAGGTTCCTTGGAGCCCAAGGGATTCAGCCAGGACCTGGAAATCTTTCCTCTTGCATGCAGAGGTGTGACCAAGGCTGTTGATTCAGGACCAAGGGTGCTGATTCTCTGCAGGGCATCTCTCAGTGGCCCTGGACCAGCTCCTGTCTGCTTTTGGTGGGACTTTAGGTCCCAGCATGGGACTCACTCTCCATCTCTCCCATCCCACATAAACCTCCCTCTCCCTCAGCTGGAGCATTGAGATTGACCAAGTAGCTTCCTTGGACCAAAGAAGCATCTCCTGAATCTTTCTGGTAGCTGAGGCTCCTTGGAATCACCCAAGATGACTGCAGTGAGCCTTGAGTCTGTGCTGACAGCTCTGTGTCACCGCCTGCTGCTTTCCTTTGTGCCTCCCTTGACTCCCAGCTGTCACCTGCTGCACCTCTTTAACCTCACAGAGGGTGAGAGGGAGCCACCTCCTCCAGGTGTGATGAGCCAAGGGTTTCATATGCAAATGACATTTTTCTTTCTGCATCAGGAATGGAAAATGCAGCATTAAATGTGTCACCATCAAACCTGTTTTAATGTCCCCCTAGATGTCATCTCTCCTGGCTCTGTCAGCCTGGGAACCATGTTTTGATGTAAACCAAAATGTGGGTGCAGCTGGAGGGGTGGTTGTCCCACTTTTGTGACCCCATCCAGGCTGTACCTGATGCTCTCTGCAGCAGGGCTTGAATGTCCTGTGGCAGTGCTGCCCCAGGGTTACTTGTGGGCAGCAAGGACCAGTGAAACCAGTGTAACTTGGCTTCCAAATGGCCACATCCAAGCTGCCTGATGGTGGCTGTGTCCATGTGACACAGTTCCAAGGCCACTTGTCACCAGATGGCAGCAAGGAGAGCATCAGCTGGCAGTGTGGCTGAGGACAGCAGTGAGGATGCAAAGTGGGCCAGCCTCCACTGAAGCCACTAAATCTGGTGCAGAGTGAGTGGAAGGTGCAGAGAAGGACACTGGAGGAGGCCTGGAGTCCCTTGTCATGGCATGGCGCTTTGCATGACACTTTACTGGTCTGCTCAGATACTGAGGCGTGGTGGAGCTTGTGGGATTCAGGTCAGACGGTGGAGACTGGGAACAGCAGCTGTGTGAGGGTGGCAGTGGAACCTCGGCAAGCCTTCCCATGGATGCCAAAAAATGCAACAGTCATGGAAAGCCCTTCCTGGGAGCAGAGTGAAGGTGTGAGGGGGCACCAGTGCTCACAGTTCATGGCTGGCCGTGAAGAGCATCTCCAGGGCTCAAACCAGACTCCAGGGAGCATGAAAGAGCTTCAAAGTCAGTGCAGCAGCCAGACAAGCCTGCGTAGCCCAAGGTCCATCTCCATCAGCAACAGCCCAAGGGGGAGCTCAGAAGAGAAAAGGTCTCCAGTGAGTGTTCCCTTGGGACAAAATTCTCATTGTGTCTGGCAGTGCAGTCCTGGAGAGCTTCAAGAAAATCCTGAGGGTCTGGGTGGGCACAAGCAAACACACAGGGCTGCTGCTCTTGGACTCCAGGCTTCCAGTTTGGAGAACTGATGGATCCTCGGGAACGTGCAGGACACAACAGCCCTGGGATCCAGGAGGACTGAAATGAGGATATGGTGAGTTTGGAAATGGTGATGGGAAATGCTGGCTGCTCCAGAGCAGCAGGGAGTGGGGGAGCCTGGTACAGGGCTGGAATGGTAGGCAACTGCTGGGGATCCTCGGGATTCTTGCCCTGGAGAAAAACACATCTGAAGGAAGAAGAAACAAGACCACTGGCTGTCCTGGCCTTCAGCCTCCTTCCTCACTGCAAGAGTGACCCTAAAGAGCTTCTAAAGATGAAAGCTGCTCCACACATGATGGAGCTGGGCCACAGGGCTCTCGTGTTGGACATGGGGCCAGTGTGGATGAGCAGCAACATCTGCAGTGACAGGAACTCCCAAAGCAGACCAGAGCCTGAGCTGGGGAAGACCATTTGGCTCATGCATGTAGCCAACATCATCACGGAGCTGTGGCCTCCACTAACCACTCCTGCGGAATCATTTCCTGTGGTGGGTCAAAGCAGAGAACCCAAGGCGCTCAAGCTGCTGATGCATCAAAGGGATAAGGAAGAGCACAGTGGAGCCTAGACTGTTTTTTCCATGTCCTTCCATGGGGAGTTGAGGGACAGGAATCCATCCTCAAAGTGCAGAGGGTCTTCAGCTCCTATGAACCTGGCACGGCTTGTGCAGAGATCCATACTCAGGGTGCGACCGCCCTAGGAAGGTCTTCCAGGACACAAGTGCTTCCTGCAGGATGCACCTGAACCTTCTGCCCAATCAGCAGACACTGGGACACAGCTATGACAGGTACTGCTGGGTACAAGGTGGATACTAGAGAGGCGAGGAGAAGATGTCAGGTGGCAGGGGGCCCTCCTGGGGTAAAGAGTCCTGGCAGCAGCCATGTATCACAGATTCACAGAATGGTTTGGGTTGGAAGGGACCTTAAAGACCATGAGATCCCAACCTCCCTGGCATGCCCTGGAGAGGGTGTGGATCATGAGGTGCCCACAGGGCAGATGTGGTTCCCAGGCATAGGGGCAGTTGGGGGCTGTTGAGTGCTGCGATGCAGAATTGGAGCTGGGTCTCACCTGGCACCTTCTAGGAAGGTCCTGCTTAGCCCCAGCAGTGTCAATGGCGCTTGTGACCAAGTCACAGCTGGTCCACATGGGAAGTGGGGGATTCCTGTTCTCTCCTGGCTGGCTGCGGGGGGATGGTGGAGGAGAAGGGTGCGGGGGCTCAGGGCTGCTCAGCCTCGGATTTACCAACTCCTTGGATTTTTGTTTCTTTCTTTATATCCTGCTGTACGCGTCCCCTTCTCCAGACGGGAATCTCCTCACGGCCCCGGCCCCGGCTCCGCTGGGCAGCTGCGGGGGCTCAGCCCCGCGGGGAGATGCCCGGCCCGAGGCCGCGGGCGGCGCGCAGGGCGCGGCGGCGGGGGCATCCCCCGGGACCCCCCGCCCCTCCGCCCCCTCGCCGGTGCCGGCGGCGCAGCGAGCCCGGCGAGGCGGATTTGGGCTGAAATCACGGCTTTCTCTGGATGATCGACAGCTCCGGGAGAAACCATCGGCGGGCCGGGGGGAGCCGCCTCCCGCTCACCGCCCGCCGCCCCCCGCCCGCCGCCGGCCCCGCCGCGCCCCCCCCGCACGGCCCCCCCTCACGGCCCCCTCAGGCCGCCCCCGCCGGCAGCGCGGCCCGGGCGGGGCGGGGCGGGCGGCGCGGGGCGTCCCCCGCGCGGCGGCGGCGGTGGCTCGGCCCGGCCGCGGCGGCGGGGCCGGCGGAGCGCTCCGTGCCCGCGGCCGTGCCCGCGCCGGCGGCGGCCCCAGCGAGGGGCTCTGGGCTCTGCGCTCTGCGCTCCGCCGCCTCCATGGAGCGCCGGCCGCGCCGCCTGTGATGCCCGGCCCGGCGCGCACCATGGGGCCGCTGTGGCTCTGCTGCCTGCCCCTCGCCCTCCTGCCCCTGCTCGCCGCCGTGGAAGGTAAGGGGGGCGCACGGGGGGCGGGGGCCCTGCGGGTAGGGCGAGCCCCCTCCGGGTTTTCCCCGTTTTTTGGGGGGTGGCACTTTGCCCCCTGCCCCCCTCCCCGCCGCACGCCCTTCGGAGGGGAGGCGAAGTTTGGGGAAGTGCTACCCCGGCTGGAGGTGTCGCCGCCGGAGCCCGGTGTGTCGTGTGTGCCCCCCCCCGCCCCCAGACCCTCCCTATCCCTGGCCGCCCTTCTCCCCGCCATCCCTCCGCCGGAGTGGGCATCCCTGGGTACCGCGGCGGGTCCCCCGGGGATGCCCGGGATTCGCCGCCCCGTGCCCGCTGCTGCTCTCGGCAGAGTCTTTGGGGTGCCCCTCCGCCAGGCCTTACCGGCGTTCTGGAGCTGGTGGCCGGCTCCCCGTTGGCGCCGTGGCGTTCCCGGCGTCCCCAGGAGGAGCCGAGCTCCCCGCCGAGGTCCCCGGTGCTCAGACAAAGCAGAGTGAGGCGGCAGGTGGGGAGCTCCAGGGCTGGGTGTGCGGGGACGGCGCTGGGTGGGAGCCCCACGGTGGGGTCTGTGCAGGGGGAGACTCGTTCTCCTGTCCCCAGCCATCCCAGCCATTCCTGCCTGCTCCCACCCGCCCGCTGCATGGACACCCTGGCAAGTGCCAGAGAGCTGGGTTGGGCAGGGGCGAGGGCCAAGTGTCAGGCCAAAAACCGGCTGGTCCTGGAGCGGCGTGGTCCAAGGATGCCCGTCCATTGTGGAAGGGCCGTGTTGGAGGAGCTGGGTGGCTCCACTGTCTCTCCGGCTGCGTTGGGCTGGTGGGCAGGCTGGGTGGCCATGCTGGCCCTGTGTGTACCGGGCGGTGGGAGCCGCTCGGACAGTGTTTGTCTGGAACATGGATGAGGCACCATTTATTAAGTTGGAGTTTTGGGAGATGACTCATGGGTTGGCCAGCTATACATCGTGATATTTACAATATGGGAGCTTGGCATAAATAGGACTATTTACGTTGCAGCGGAGAGCGCTCGCCAGCTCTGCTATTCAAATGAGCCCAACATGGTTTTAATTATGGGGGGGAGGGTTGGGGTGAGGAGCGTGTTTGTGAGAGCATACGTGTCCATGCAGGACGTCTGGCCCCATCCGCTGGTGGCCTTGACACTTCCAACTGGCTCTGGGCTCGGCCGGCGGGGCCCATGCACACTTGACCATGACAAGCTGATGCTGCCAACTGTGGCATGCCGGGTGCCTTGGGCAGGGATGGGGTGACACCTCCACCCCAGCGTGCTCCTGCTGCTGCCCAGGAGGTGCTGCCGGCCGGTGCTGTGGGTCAGAGGCTGGCTCCCGGGGCTCCCGCGCGGGTTTGTGGAACGTGAGTGACTGTCCCACCATCATGGCAGGAGCGGCAGGCGCTGAATGCATGAGTGCCAAGGGATGAGGAGAATATCTAGGAATGAGGGGCTGGCCAGTGCAGGTGGGGTGTTTCACCGCCCGAGATGATCGCTCTAAGGTGCGCTCCTCCATGAACGGGGACGCTCTCAGGGAGATGGTCACTGCGCTTCCAGCAGCCATTCCCAGCCGGGGCTGACTGTGTTGGTTTGGCTTTGGCGTGGTCCCCCTGTGCCCCTGCTGTTGCCTCTTGCCCTGTGTTCATCACGGGGCTGCGATGGTCACTCTCAGGGTTGGTGTGGGCAGCCAGATCCCTAATCTGGCCTTCCAGGAAAAGGCTTCTGGAGAACTGGCAAGGTGAAAACGTGTGGGATGCAGCTCCTTGGGCGTGCCTCTGCTCCCTCCTTTATGAAACTGCCTCTTCCCACCGCTTCCCAAGTGCCTGGTTGTGGTGTCCACCTGCACCTCTGAATGCTCTGGATCCCTTCCGTGTGGACAGATGGATCCAACAGTAGCTGCTGGCCATGGAGGTGGTGGCTGGACCCACCATGTTCCCGCGGCTGCAGGGAACCTCCACGGTGGCAATGTCCTCCATCACCAGCCCCAGCATATTCCAGGGCCAAAATGGGGGCAGAAAGGCTTGTTCAGGGGAAAACTACGATTCTGGAGGATCCTACCTCTTGAGTCCTGTTTTCGGCTTTGTCACAGAGCGTTTCGGTACTGCTGGTAATTTCACTTGTCTCCTCTGTGCCTCAGTTTTCCTAATTACAAGGCGTAAAATAATCCAAGCATCTTTCCCAAGGGAGCCGCGAGGTTTTGTTAATGAACATGACAAAGTGCTTTGGGATCCGTGGTTGAAAGCGCAGCCTTAGTCAGTGCGGCTGTGTGTGGGGTGTTTATTTATCTACATGCTTTATATTTCTCTGTGCGCTATATATTCACTTGCATTTAACAAACCTTAATTAGAAACAAAGCCGATAGGGAAGGAAATATAAACAGGAGTGTGCATGGAAATTGGAAGTTGATTGCTCACTGGCCAGCAGAAGGCATGGTTCGGGCTCGGGAGGGAAGGCTGTTTGGTTAAAACCGGCTCTGTTAAAAGGAAATGTAAAAAGAACGTGAAACATAAATCAGTATGGAAAACAGGGAGGTGGATGACAACATACATAAAGCAGAGGTTAGGAATTGCCTATAGTTGTGAAGGCGGTTGGAAGGTAATGTGTCTGCAGCTGAGAAAGTTCAGGCTTCTCAAAGGAAAGTTTTTTGTGTGTTTTTCAAAAAAAAAAAAAAAACAAAACCCAAACCAGAAAGTCAAGAACAAAGGAGTCCTGGAAGGGTCTGGATCCCACACCAGTTGGTAACGCCGCTATCGCTAACGGCCCCGCTTTGTATTCCTGCTGCGTAGGCTGCGCGCCGATCGCGGGGCTGACGCTCCCGAGGTATTTTGGGGGGAGCTGGGAAGGACACGGAGGTATTTTAAAATCAAGAGCCTGGCTAACTCACATGCGACGAGGGAAAACCAACCCGATGGTGCTCCTCACCCCAGTGGAGTTAACTTTTCACAAACCTTGTGGTGCTGGCAAGCTTCCTGAGGACTGGAGGAGAGCCAGCCCTGTGCCAAAAATGCAAAAGGAGACACGAGATGGCCCTGCTATCAGTGAGGGTGTGGGCAGCATGGAGCCAGCAGCACGGAGGCAGCGACAGGCTCCAATGGGCGATGGAGAATTGCCCGGCAGGAGTTTTGCTGGGAAACAGATCACGGGTGAGGGGACTCGATTTTGAGCAACAACTGTGCCGAGCAATCCTAGTCCTGAGCCCAGTCTTGGGTTTGGAGAGGGATGCTGGGGTGGGAGGGCTGTATTCACTCCTGGGGTGGGTATTCCCACGGCATGCTGTGGCTGAGGTGCTGGGCATGGACATCCCTGCCCGTCATCTAAGCAAGCTGGAGACAGGACTTCAGTGCTTCTGCGTATTCAATAGTGAATTATAGTATTTGTAATATTTACAGCACTCTCGGACACATGATGGGACTGTTGGGGGTCCTATGCAGGATTTGGACTGGATGGTCCTTGTGGGTCCCTTCCAATTTGGGATACTCTCTGATTCTGTAATATACAGTATATTTAATTTCACTTATGCTGTAATATATTGCAGTTTTAAAACATAGTCTCTGCTCCTGTACTTATGGTGAGCACCTCCACATGGGGTGCGGGGAGATGCCAGGGACACAGGGCTGCTTTGGGCCTTTGTGTATCCATCTTTTTGGATCTTTGTAGAGGAAGACTTGAGCCATCCCTTCAGGGTTACAGAGCATTGCTTTGACCTTGGTGCTACGTGGAGGTGGATGTTCCAGGTGTGCCAGAAGCATGGGAGCTGCAGGAGCCTCCCAGCAAGCCTAGCATGATCTGGAGAGATGCAGCAGAGCAGCAGGTCCATGGAGAAACACAGAATCTGTCAAGAGCTGATCATTCCTGCGAGCTTGAGCTCCAGATCTGCACTCTCCTAAGAGCAGGAGGGGAGCAAATGTTTTGGGATAAGTGGGACTGAGGAGCAGAGCAGAGCCTGTGGTTTTGGCCTGGCCCTGTGCCATCCGTCTCCCTCCTGCTGCTTTCCCCTCCCCTCCATTTCCTGGGTTAATTTTTGACAAGGCACATTCCTTGCACCCACCTGCCCTTTGCATTATAGGGGCAGCAAAAGGGAAAGCTCCTTTTGGAGACCAAATAAATCAGTGCCTCATTTAAACATCCATGTTGCTGCCCTTACTACTCTGTTCTGTGGCTTTTCCAGGCGGGAGCAGCAATCCTCTCAATACCTGCTGACTTCCAGCTTCTCTGGGTGACAAAAGCAAAGGGAGGAGATGCTGTAGGGGACAAGGGCTCGGGGTTGGTGTGGCCACTGATGTGCCCCTGCTCCTCTGTCACCCCACAGAGGGTGTGAAGGGGACACAGCTGTGCCCCGGGGATGCTGTGAGGGGTTTGGGGCTGTCCCCAGGGATGGGAGCAGCCGTCCCCTTGGAGACGGGCTAAGGACCTGCCTGCACTAGTCAGGGCCCTTTGTGTGCACATACCTGAGCTGCTGGAAAGAGGGGTGGGCGCTCAGAAAACTGCCCGAGGAGCTGGGTAAATAGTGGGGGCTGTGACAGCTCCTGTGTGCTTTGGGGTGAGGGATGAACGAGAGCCTGACCCTCCACCCCTGCCCCAAAATATGCCTGCTCCCTGCACACCAGCCCTGCTGGGATAGGAGTGAGGGTGGCTCTGCCTGGGAGTGGGGCTCCGTCCTGCCACAATTCCATTTTTACTGAGGAAGAGCCCCATCAGCTCCCACCCTGGTTTGTAATCCCTCCCATACCTGGATCTGGTTTATAGAGAGACCAGGGAGAAGCACAGCTGCCAGTTGGATCTCGTTGGGATGAGGGTGCAGGGAGATCCTCAGAGGCAAAAGTTCAGCCGTTAGATAAGGGAAAGGATGGGGCCTCCTGTGATAAGGGGCTGAGTGCAGCATGGGCTGGGCGGAGGGAGGGAGGGCAGGGGGAGTTCCCAGGGGCTCTGCCCGCCTTAGCCAGGGATGGGGGAGCTCTGGCAATGCTGAAGGTGGGCAGGCACCCCTTGGAGGCCAGGTGACAGCAGGAGGGAGGCTGTGAGGAAGGAGAGGTGCCTGGAGATGTTGTGCAGGCATGTATTGGTAATGCCTTTATATCAATGTCAGATGTTTCAGGAACCTGCTGGATGGATGGCAGGTTGTGCCAGGGTGCAGACACGGATGGCTGTGCAGGGCGTGCCAGCCCCCTGAGATAATCAGGATGAGGGAAAGGAGTAAGTGAGGATCATGCTGGTGGCCCCTCCCTGAATTTCCTTGCTTGGGATGAAGAGAGCACTATCAGGTCTGACAGGAAGTGTGGCACCGACTGCCAAGCATGAAAGAAAGATGGAGCAGGCCATGAGGGCAGAAAACAGAACTGTAATTGGGGCTGGTCTGTGCCTCCCTAAATGTCACATTCAGAAATGATGGTTTTAGTGGCTGAGAACAGTTGTGGTTCTTTGGAGAGCTCACAGGAGGATGAACTCTGGATTTAAACCCGAGCTACCACACACGACATCAGATCTGCTCTGCAGGAGCAGATTCAATCTCCCAATGGGCATGAGGAGGGGCTGGGGAGCTCCTCAAGTTGGTGAAGCTTTCTCAGTTGATCCAATAAATTATCTTCCTTCCACATTACCTCTCTCAGAGTTGGACCATGGCATCCATAAAGCAACCAGCACTTAAAAACACCACATAGTAATGGTCTCTGAGTAAAGCAAAGTAAAGGAGCTGACTGAAGGGAGAAGCTAAAATAGGAAAATACTTGCCCATGATGTAGGAAATTAAATTAAACCTCAGAATAAATTCATGCAGCCACTTAACATCAGTTTCCTAAAAATAACCAAAAACCAACCAAACCTGATTAAATGGCAAATTGGAGGAGGTCATTGGAAGTAAAAAAATGTTCTTCATAAAGTGGAAGTGGTATCTAAAAGGAGAAAATAAAAAAATCAGAAATTGTGGTTGGGTGAATGTGAAGCCATATAAGGCAGGCTGAAAGGAGTTTGAAAAATAACGTGAGAGAAGAAATTGTTTATCCCCCAAGTTTCCCCTCAACAAATGGATATTGGGAAGTTAAGTGTGCAGGATGGAGCCCTTGGCATGGAGGGGGATGACTTCAGTGTCACCCCAAGTGGCCAAAGGGGCTCCTGCCAAGGAGCTTTGCTTCCCAGAGACTGTTCTGAAGTGATGGCAGGAGAACTTGTATTTTACAATAAGTCAATAAAATGAATATTTGAGCCAGAGTAAATGGGACGAGCATCCTTTAAGAAGATCTCCCTGGGTGATCCAGGAGACTCCAGAGTAGTAATTTTAGAGGAAGGGCTCTCTTATGGATTAAAATGTGCTTTAAGAAGGGGAAACAAAGAGTCACTTTTCCCACTGGACGGGGTCAGCGTGAGGCTTGCGCTGGTGATGTATTCATAAAGTAGAGAGGGGTGGGAATGGGAAGGCAAAGAGTGTTTGCAGATTATACAAAATTATTCAGGATGATAAAAACAACAGTTGTCTTGAAAATATTGCAAAAGGCTCTCATGACACTGGATAGGCGGGCTATAAAGTGGCAGATTAAATGTAGTCAGGGATGAATGAAAAGGGATTCACATGGAAAAAATTACCCTAAACCCATGCATGCACAGTGGCAGTCTTTAAATTACTTATTAGCATTTTGAGAAAGAGATCTTAAAGTCATTGTGGATGGCTCTTTGAAAGCATCAGCTCCGACCTGGGAAAGACTGGGAAAGGGAGTGAAGATGCTTGTGCAGGATGAGTGCAGGGGAGAGGGGCTGGGGGAAGGATGCAGCTTGGGGAGGGAGGGGGCACAGAGGTGCACTGCACTGTGGGAGGTGTAAAGAAGAGGGCGATGAAAGGGTGATGATCCTTTATTTTATATTTTTCCCCTCTCTCTGGAGTTCTCAAGCAGAGGGTTTCACAGCAGGAGCGTTGGAGGGTGGAGGCAGGGCAGGGTGGAGTCCAGCCCTCCCCCGTGCTGGGTGCCCTGGATGCTGGTGTGCTCCCTGAGCATCCTGGTGCACTGCAGGAGGTGGGATGGAAACCAGCAATCCCTTTGGCTCAGCCTCCGTGGCAGGTGTGGCATTTGAAAGGAAACAGGGAAAGGTGCCTTCTCTGGGCTCCCACACTGAATGTCCAGGCTTGGTGGGGTCCCACTGGCCCCCTGCTCCCAGTCTGGCTTCCAAGGCAAAGTGCTGGGGAGGTCCACATTGCTTTGGGTGCTCATGGCCCTGAGCCCTCTGTGTCTGGGGACACCTTTAACCTTCTACAGGCTCTTGATTTTGGCCAGATGGCCAAGGAAGGTCCTTTGGAAAATGCCTGTTGGTGCTTGCCTTTGCCCTCCTCGGAATTTCAGAGGCCAAGAGCATCTGGTTGGAAGTGGGGAGGAGAGGAGCTTCCCTGAGCCCTGGCTTCACCTTGGGGGCCATTGGCTGGCTTAGGGGAGGTGCTTGGGCCCTTAACCAGCAGCTGTGAGGGTTGGGGGAGGCAAATGTGGGGGAGCATGTGAACCTCCCTGGGCAGAGGGGACACCTGGAGCTGTGTGAGTGTCCCTGGGCAGAGGGGACACCTGGAGCTGTGTGAGTGTCCCTGGGCAGGGGGGACACCTTGAGCTGCCATGGGCTGGTCCAGGGTCAGACAAAGGGAACAATGGGCTCGGCTGCTGGGCTCCTGGGTAGCCTGTGGCTGCTCCAGGCCCCCAGCCCAGGAGACTAGAGGCAGGCAGAAGGTCTGGGATCCCCTCTGTTCCCAGCCAGGCTTTGGGGACATGGGGACACCCAGCTGCAGCAGGCTGAAGGACAAGCTGTGCCCCTGGTGATGCACAGCTGGTGATGCAGCTCCCCAGCCGTGCCCAGCTGGGCTCTGTCTGTCCAGCAGCAGGCTGAGCTGAGTGCTGCTCCATGGGAGGTGTCATCCCAGCTCCCTAAATATGTCCCCAAAGTGTGTGGAGCCCTGCTGGAGCCTGGTGAGCTCTGCTTGCATGTCTATGTCATGTCTTGGAGGGACCTGTGTTGGGAGGCTTCTGCAGCGCTGCTCTGCTGAGCAGCAGAGAAGGGGAGAACCAGAGAGGGTGGGGAGGGTCAGAGAGGAGGCTGGATTCTCCAGATCTCCTGCCAGGACCCTCTGTGAGCCTGAACAACCTCAGAAGAGGGACACGAGAGAGAGAGAAGGCATCTCCATCCTGTGTAGTCCTCAGGCACAGGCTGTGGGTGAGAAGCACTGTGGTGAGACAGTGCAGGTTCTGCCTATCCCAGAGTCTCTCAGAGCAGGGAGGACTGATTGGAGCACTCTGCCTTGGAGCAGGGGTCAGGGAGTCTCTGGTTGCTCCTTGCTCTCTAGAGGAGATCCTGGTCTTTGAGCCTCCCAGGAGGCCTCTAGTTCCTCAAAGTGGCCACTGAATGTACACTCTTTGGGCTGCTTAAGGCTAGAGGGTGGGACAGGATGTGTCTGAGGACAAACCAGGCAGGAAAGGGCTGTTGAGGTGCCTCCAGGTGTGTGGCCATCGCAGGGACTCCTGGATGGAGCTGGCATCATCATTCCCTGCTGTTGGCTCCCATCACTTGCTGGTCATCATCCCCAGGTGACGCCTCTGGGAGTTTGGCTTCAAGCCTTTCTCATGAGATCCATCTTTCTTGAAAGCTTTGCCTTGGCAGTAGACTTCTGGGTGGGAATGATGTCCCAGGAGGGGGACTTGGTTCTGGAATCAGAACCATTGTCTGGTTTGGGTTGGAAGGGACCTTGGAGCTCATCCAGTTCCACTCCTGCCATGGCAGGGACACCTTCCTCTAGTCCAGGTTGCTCCAAGCCCTGTCCAGCCTGGTCTTGGACACTGCCAGGGATGGGGCAGCCACAGCTGCTCTGGGCACCGTGTGCCAGGGCCCCAGCATCCTCTCAGAGAGTAATGTTCCTGATATTCAGTCTGTCCCTGTCCTGTGTCAGTGGGAAGCCATTCCTCATTGTTCTATCCCTCTATCCCTTGACCAAAGTCCTTCTCCAGCTCTCTTGGAGCTCCTTCAGGCACTAGAAGGCTGCAGTAAAATCACCATGAATGATCAGATGTGTCCAAAGCACCTGTTTGTGGTGTTGAGGAGCTGGGAGTGCTCTGCTCTGACAAATGCCTGTGCAGCTGGTTTGAGGGGAGGTGTGGCAGAAGGTCTGCTGAGGATCAGGGCTGGGCCACCCAAAGGAGCTGGGTGCTGTGGAGGGGAGGCCCAAGAAGCCCTGGGCCATCCCCAGGAGGTTTGTGCTGGCCAGACAGCCCCAGGCAGTGCACAGCTGGGCTGGGGCACGTGAGGGTCACCTCTCTCCGTGCCGAGGTTATGATGGCGTTGCCTGATTTGCTTTGCTCTAATCCCGTTTCCAGGCTCCAGCACTGCGACTCAGAAACCTTTATGGGGAGCCTCACTTCATAAATCTTGGCCTTGTTTTACTTTTAAGCCTGTCTGGTATCAGAGGATAAAGCCAGCAGGAGAAATGCGTGACCTGGGGGCAGCGTGGATGGAGTGAAACAAGATGTCCAGGCTTGATAGAGCCTGCAGGGGTGGGGGCTGGCCAGGCTGCAGGGCAGGGACTTAACTTGGGAAAGCATTTCCTGTGGATCTCTGCTGAGGGATCTCTCCTGCAGGATCCCAGTACCTCCAAGGCTGCTTGCAGAGTGCCTCTGCAGGTGTCTGAGCACTGGTTCTCTGCCTCCTGCCTTTGTATGCACCTTGTGACACCTTTGTGGTAAATGGGAGCAGGCCTGTGGCGCTCTGGGCATTGCTCTGGGAGGGAGAGCAAGCTGGGGATGTTATATTTTCATTGCCTGGGGAGCAATTCCGATATTTTCATTGCCTGGATGTGGAGAATGGCTGATGGCAGGGTATTGATCAGCCAGTGCTGAGAGGTGGGATGGAGGTGCCAGCTCCCCCAAGCTGGCTGCTGGCACTGAGGGATTGGATCAGGCAGAGCAGAGCAGCCCCACCAGGGATGGTTTCCAGCCATGGAAATAGCTGCAAATGCATGGATGGGCAAATGCATGGATGGGAAAATGCATTCCCCAGGCAGAGCTTGGAGCTGTCCTGTCCATGCCTTGCCCTGTCCATGCCCTGTCCATGGCCCTGGGAGTGCTTAAGGCCAAGCTGGACAGGACTTGGTGCAGTCTGGTCTGGTGAAAGGTGTCCCTGCCCATGGCAGGGGTCGAATGGAGATGTTTTTTAAAGTCTTTTCCAGCCCAGACCATGCTGTGATGTGATGAAGCTTGGAGGAAGCCCCAGTCCTGGCTGCCCTGCAGGGGTTGCAGAGTCCCACAGGGTCTGGAAGGGTGAACTCAGGCTGGCAGGGCTGCTGTGTGGGAATCCCTTGTCACAGACTCACAGGAGGGCAGTGGGGCTGCCATGGGCTGGAGGGAACAGAGTGCCCAGCACCTCCAGGACTCGTCCCCATCCCCTGTCACCTTTGGTGAACCTCTGAGAGCCTGGCCAGCTGCAGAGCAGTGGGGAGCAGGGCAGGCACAAGGAAGGTGCTAATTAGGATGTTGGCAGCATTAGCAGGGGTTGGTGTCGGGCTGGTGGGAGGTGTTGAAGAGGCAGCGTGGGCTCTGCTCCGTGTCACACTCGGTACAAAGCTCAGGGCAGCAGGCTGCTCACAAGTCTGCAGGGGGACAAGGCCAGCTCAGGGCTGATGGAGCCATCCAGGGGTAGGTGGGTGCTGCTTGGAGCCCACATAGGGCAGCTGGGTGAGAGTCTGATGTGGCTTTGTCCTGGGGCTGCTGGGAGCATCCCCAGTGATGGGGAGCTGCTTCCTTCATGTGGCTGTGCTGCTGCTGCAGAGACAGCCCTGATACACCTGCTTTTAACCTCCTTTTGGCTCCTCACCTTTCTTTTTCCATGCCTGTAAGTGAAATAGAGAGTGGAAAAGCTGCTCACATTGCTTTTGGAGCTTTTTTAAATCTGATGTCAAACTTATGCCATCACTTTGAATAGCTGCCATGAGATTTTGCTGTGACTGACACCTGTTCTGGCTTCAGAGCAGCAGCTTTTGATTCAAACAAATCCTCTGGAAATGCTGAGTTTACTGTCAGCTGCTCCCATGTCTTGCCTGCTCCCTGTTCCCAGCTTTGGCTAAACCTGGCATCACTCAGGAGCTTGCTGGTGCTCTGAGCAGTGGCTCGGGGGATCTCTGGAGCTCCACTGGTTTATGGTTTGTGGGACAGGCAGAAGTGCAGGCACATGCAGGTGAGGCATTGCCAGGCTGGTCCCTCCGGGCTGCTGGGCAGGTGGCTGTCCCCATGTGGCAGGACATGGCTCGTGGGTGTGCCCATGGCAGGAAAACGGGCACAAGCCCAAAGCTGAGCCGGCCAACTCGACCGTTGCGGCGTTCCCTTTCATCCCGGCTGTTCCGGGAACCCATCCTTCCTTATCTGGGGGGTTGGGGGTGAAGTTCAGTCTTTCCAGGCTGGGTCCCACAGTGCTGCTTTGCTTCTCCCAGTTTCTGTTGGTTCCTGCATAATAAAAGGTGGGGCTGCAGGGAGGGGAGCTGAATTTCGGACTGGGAGGTGAGGGATGTGTCAGGGGACACTGCCAGGGGCTGGGGTGGGTTTGGGAGTAGCACATTTGGGACCAACAGGAAGGACCAGTGGAGCCCAGACATCCCTGTGGTGTCTTGGATGGGATGGCAGGGGCTGCCCATTGGGTTTTGTGCTGGGGGACACCAAGCAGGTCACCCTCCAGCAGAAACCTTGCCCTGTAATTTGGGTGGCCTAAATATGACCTGAGCTCCTGCTTGTGGGTGCTGGGCCCTTGGAAAGCTGACCTGGTGGTTTACTGTGTTTGGGAGGTCCTCAGTGTGTGGGCTACATAGAGAAAAGGGAAAAAAAGGGATTTGTGAGGTCAGCCCTGGGTGTGTCATCCACCAGTGGCCAGAGGGGTGGAGAAGGGCTCAGCCCTCCATGGGTCTCCTGGGGATGCCAGCAGGTCGTGGAGCTGTGGTGACATGCCCACCCCATGTGTAACCATCAAGGTGCCCATTTCCCTGGTGGCATATTGGGGTCTGTGCTGGAAGAGGAGCCCTGTGAGCGCACAGGCTCAGGTGATGCACCTGAACATGCTCTGAAATCTCCTTCCCTTTGGTGGCAGGAATGTGCTGTACATTTGCCCAGGACTAAAATAAAACTGCTGCCCAAGTCCCATCTGACAGAAAAAGCCTGGGGAAAACACATTCCTCTCCTGGTTGCTGTGGTGGGGATGCTCAGCGAGGTCTTCTGAGGTGCTGGAGGCTTTTGTTCAGTGCAGAAGTCACTGGTAGTGCTTGGCCTGCTCCAGGGCTGTCACTCCTGAGAGGGCTGTGGGCTGACGTGGGTGGTGAGAGCCCACCTAGGGTGGGAGTGTGGTGGCCATGAGGGAGACAATGCATCATATCAGGGGAGTGGCATGGGGGTGAGCAGACAAACTGATGGATGAGTCAACAGACCCAAAAAATAGAATTAAAAAAAGGCAAACCTGGCTTCTCTTCCAATTCTATAAAAATAAAATGAAATAAACTTCATGCTCACATTGTCTGAAGAAATCCCACCCACCAGCAGCGTTGGGGAGACCAGTGTGTGCATCAAGCAATCACACTCTGATGATGCATATCCCCCGTGCTGTCCTTATCAATGTGTTACAGCTCTGCCCTTGCTCCAGAGCCCCAAGCTCTTCCCCTTTCAGCTGAGAAGAGGGTCTGGAGCAGGGCCTGGCTTTGCTACACCTGCCTGTCCTGCAGCACAGTTGGTGTGCCCCTGTGCCAAGCCTGGGCTGGGATTTCCCACCCTTCCAGTCTCCCCACCTGCCACTCTTTGTTTCCCTCTCAGTTAAATTTGCACACCCTTCCTGTGGTTTGGCCTGGGTGGGCTTGGTTTCCTGGGTCAATGTCTGCTGGAACGTTTGGATGTCCTCTCCCAGGGAGGACTTTGCCCGTGCTGGGGACTGCAATCTCAGCTACAGCCATGGAGCTGGTAGAGACAGTGGGTGATCCACAACTTGGAACATCTCAGTTTAGCGAGGCTGGCTCAAAATCAAGTGTTTTAACAAAGCAGGAAATGTTGCTGTGGGATTTCTCCAGTGTTTTAGGAGGCTGGTGGAGGGCTCTGTGCTCATCCTGGGGCTGCTTCTGGGAGAGGAAGACATTGAAGCTTACTGCTGAGAGCGTGGTTTTGTTGCATCTCCTGCACCCAGACCCAGTCCTGCAGGGGTGGTTACCCTTTGCTCTGCTCTGGGCTGCAGCCAGAGTAAATATTCACTGGAGATGTTTTGTTTTGGTGTCTCAGGCTCACGAGGCCGGTGGAGGTGCGAGCGGGGATCCCCAAAGCGGGGCTTGCCAGCCTTTAATACTTGGAGTACTTGTGCTGCCTGTTTGCAGGGCTCTGCTGGGGATGAGACATGGCTGGTCTCCATGGTTTTATGTGGCATGGGACTGTGCCAGCACACAGCTGAACCCTCACAGAGCAGCATAAAAAATGTTGTAGTTGGGATTAGGTTACCCATCCTTCCTATAAAAGACTCTATAAACAGTCCATCAAGCCCCAGCATTCCTGTGTTGGCTGTGAGGTCCTTCACACTTAATGGCTCTGACATTTGCTTTGACTGAACCTTTTTTGGGGGGAGGCAGTGATATAAAGCAGCCCCCAAAGAATGGGGTTTTGCTTGCTTTAGTGGGGGAACCCAACTGGGCTGGCTTGGCAGAGGCGGTGTTGGATGTCAGAGGATCTGGCTGGGGAGGCTGCCCTGAGGCAGTGACAGCAGCAGCTCCTCCCTCCCTATCCCTGAGGGCTTTCTCTGCGGGGATTTGCTCTTTGCTGGGGTGTCTGAGAATTTTCCCTTATCTTGGGGCAAGCAAGGACCTGAGGCTCCCTCTCCCACTTCCCAGCACACCTCAGACCTGTCTTGTCTCTGCTGTAGCTGAGTAATGCTCCAGAGTTAAAGCTCCCCAGTCCTTCTGAAAAACCTAAAGCTCAGTCTGGGGACCAAGTGGTCTCTTTCTAGCTTCAAGTGTGCTCCCACCTTCACCTTCCTCACCATGCTCTTCATGTGTGATGCCAGCCATGGAAGGGCTCCTAGTTTAACACCATCCATGGGACTTTCTTGATGTGCTATTGAGTGTTGTTCATCCTTTGGGGAGCCAGGGAATGGATGGATACCCAGATGGGAGACTTGGGTGGTGTTGAGGGTGTTCCTTACCCTGGTTGCTGCACTGTTGAGGCAGGTGTGCACACCTTGGTCATTCCTTGGGGCTGGTGATGTGTGGGTTACTGTAGATAGATGCTCCTGCCTGGGATAGTCATATCTCTCCTGGAAACCTTAAAGCCAGAGTTATGCTCCTGCTCTCCCAGCAGTGTGGGGAAGGAAGAGCCCTGACCCTGCTGGCTGCCAGGAGGTGCCAGCTGTGGTGGCAGTGCTGTGGGTGACACCTGCCTGCCTGGAAAGGGACTGAAGCCACGCGGTTGTTGGTGCACAGCGAGCGTCTGTGGGGTGGGCACCACATCCGTGCTGTGGTGCCAGAGCTGAGCACGAGGGGCTGTCCCTGATCACTGCCACCATGTCACTGGCACCATCTGGAGCTTTTCCTGCCTGCCTGGTGCTTACATCTGTTGAGCCACTCCAGCTCCAGGGCAGTTGCTGGAGGAGATGAGGCTTTCCAGTGCTTTTCACTGCTGAGTTTAATTCATTTTAAGGTTTTTACGCCCCTACATTTTCTTTGAAGATGATTTGAACAATTTAATCATTATCACAAAAATGGGGTTTCTAATGTAAGCTGGGAGCAACCCCCCCTCAGAATCTTGCTGAGGGCAGTTCAGCTCACCTGCCTGGCTGGTCTCGATCATCAGCCTGTCCTCAGAGGCCCTTTTCTCTCTGTTGCTGTCTGGAGAAAATTAACAACTGCATTAGAGTGGGAGCATTATTTTTTCATATGGTGAATGCCTAAGAAGGTGAATCCCATATCCTTCACTTGAGATTGCTCTGCAAGGGCATTACCCACCTGAGCAGTGGGTTCCTTCATCCCTCTCCAGCATGCTGACTGAGGCAGAAATGAATCCAGGGCTGGTTCCTGTGGAGCCCACCGAGGTCCAGCACTGGGAACTCTTGCATGGAGCTGGCCACCTAATCAGTTCTTACCACCTTTTGTAGCATGCTTTTTGATCTGGAGTGCCGGCAGTGGCTGGCACAGTGGCTCTGTTCCCCAGGCTGCCCTCACATCTCCTGATTCCAGCACTCAGACACTCCCCTGCCTCGTACATAGCTCCTCTCACCAATCAGACTTGTAATCTCAGTGAAGAATGAAATCAGATTTGTTTGACAAGACCTGTTTCTTGTAGAAGTATGTTGACTGGTGCTAATTATACTCCTGTTCTTTAATTCTTTATGATTGGAATTACATCAGCTTTTTCATTATTTCCCCAGAAGTGATTTCAAACCGAGCGAGACCTTGAGTGCCTGCCATTCCCTCACGTTGTAATCCTGGTGCATCCACCAGACGTGATCCCTCTGCTCTGAGATGCCCTGCATTAGTGTCTTCAAGGACTTCCCAGCCTTCTTCTTCTCCAGGCATCCCCCCATGGGCTCTTGCTTCTTAATCTTTGGAGTCTCTTGGGTCTGTCACTGTGAAATGTGTTGGATTTTCTCAGTTCTCTCTCTTTTGTCGTGCTTTAACCCCAGCTGGCAGCTCATCCCCACACAGATACAGTACACAGATAGCATTCCCTGGCTGCCCAGGGCAGTGGTGTAGTCACCATGCCTGGAAGTGCTCAAAGCCCTGTGCATGTGGCACTTGGGGACATGGGTTAGTGGGGAACTTGGCAGTACTGGATTAGTGGTTGGAGTCAGTGATCTTGGAGGGCTTTTCCAACCCTGGCGATTTTCTGATCCCTTAGTCTATGGGCCATCCCTGTAAAGTGTCCATAAAATGTCCACAATTGTCCAGAAATTGTCCACTGAGTTTGTGAGGTCTGTGACTTTGTGCTCTGTCTATTGTGATGGTCACTCAGACAGGAGAGGTGGCACAGGCAATGCTGGTACTCTCTGGAGACAGTGCTGGAAAGAGCTACCCAGGTTTATTCCACTGCCCAGTTACTCCTGCAAGCTTTGACCAGTACAGAAACCAGGCTGTGATGTTTTCTTGTGGTTTTCTCCCAGTTTGATGGTGACTCGTCCCAGAATTTGATTTTTCATGTCTGTTGTGGAAGTGTCACACAGGAATTTGATGTGGTCATGGTTTCTTGGGCTTGTTTATGGAAGTGTCATCACTGAAATGGCCAGAAATGAAGATAAACGATGGCTGGGGCTTCTCCCACCTCCACAAGGCCACTGTCTGTGGAGAAAACAGCTGAGTTGTTTGGGCACCATGTGGCCCCGATGCATCTGTTCCAAAGTCCCAGTTATTTGCTAAATGCTTGCAAACGTGTGTGATTTGTAAGGAACTGCAGCCAGACGTTCCCTGGCTCGTTGGTTATGTATGAGCTCAGGAATCCTGGGTACACTGGGGAGGAAGCAGCCCTGTCCTCTGGAGGGCTGTGGAATAACATCCCACTTTCCTAATAAAGACACAAACTGGCTGGCCATGGCCACCCTTCACACACCAGGAACTGCAGTGGGGGAAGCTCTGGCTGTGCCTAGAGTAAAAAAAACCTGTTAATCACACTGGGAGTGGAGCAGGGCTCGAGTCAGTGACAGCACCTCCAGCCCTGGGCTGTCTCAATGCTTTTCTCCATGTTTCTATGAATTTTAACATTTTTACTTAGGGTTTTTTCTATGTGCTGAAAAGAACATCATCATAACTTTTTCTTGTCTTCAGACGTGGGTTTTCCAGAGGTTTCTTTTATTCACTTCCTGCCAGTCACAATAAAATATGGATTGTGCTTATTCTCCTTCCATTTCTTATGCATTGCCTTTTGTGTGTGGTTGCCACAAACACTTTGTTCCTCTGAGGCTGGTTTTGGTTGAAGCTGCTGTTTTCCTAGATTGCCTTTATATATATATATAAAAAAAATAGTTTAAACTTTTGTTGCAGAATCACAGAATGGTTTGGCTTGGAAGGGACCTTAAAGATCTAGTCGCAAACCCCTCTGGTTTCCATTTGTACTTTTGCTCCTGTTTCCTGGTTGACTCTGATTGTAAATTTGATGAGCTTTTGGAAACTGATACATTTGGATGAACAGGCAAAGCCGTTTCAGGTTTGGCCTGTTCTCCCTTTGGCCCACACACGCTGAGGTCATCAGTGCTGAGGCAGCTCCTGCTTCCAGTCCAGTGATTCAGCCCCCATTCTGTGTCATTAGGAGGTCCAGAATTGGAGACCTCGGGGTCTTTGATGCACTCTGTGCATTAAAATTATGTAACGAGCCTGTCCTCACCGCTGGCAGGGTGTGACCCAGTGGAGCAGTGACAGATATTGACAGGTACCAGGGTCTCCAGGCAGGGCAGAGGCACAAATTGGTGTGAGAGCTGGGTCATGGGTGCTGTGGCATCACGTGTTGGCTTTCCAGCACATGTGTCACTGCACGTCGTGACAGGCGTGTCCTGAGCAGGTGTGTGATTTATATTGGTGCAGTGGGGGCTCAGCTGAACCTCTGTGAATTGAGAGGTCTGCTCCAGCATCCTCTCCTGCTGAACTTCCCAATTCATGGAATCACAGAATCACTGAGGTTGGAAAAGCCCTCCAGATCACCAGACTCAATCACTGACACAACTCTGCCATGTTCACCCCTAACTCACGTGCCCTAGTGCCATGTCCACGTGGTTTTTGAACACTTCTGGGGTGGTGACTCCACTGCTGCCCTGGGCAGCCTGTGCCAATGTGTGATCAACCTTTCCATAAAGAAATTTTCCCAATACCCGACCTGATCCCCCCCAGCACAGCTTGAGGCCATTCCCTTTCATCCTGTCCCTGTTCCTTGGGAGCAGAGCCCGAACCTCCTGGCTGTCCCCTCCTGTCAGGGTTGTGCAGAGCCACAAGGTCCCTCCTGAGCCTCCTTTCTCCAGGCTGAGCCCCATGCCAGCTCCCTCAGCCTCTCCAGGCCTGCAGTGTAGAGCAGTCCCAGCTGATGGATTGATGTGCCAGTGATGGCATGGGTGGATCCCATCCTTTGCAGACACATGGTGTGGGGAGGGGGCAGTGCAGCCTGTGGCACCTTGGGTCAGGCATGCTGGTCACCCTGCACTCAGCTCTCCTGGCTCTCACCATCCTCCTCCTCAGGAGCCCTGCCCAGATTTCCTGCTGAAATGCAGAGGGTGAGGCACAGTATCATGTGAGCTAACAGGATGGTTTAGGACTGAGGAAAGACCACTGATGGTGGAATTGAGAGGACATGCAATGACCTTTGTCAGCAGGAGTCATGTTCTGCTGGAGAAGGACCCACTGCCCTGGCAAAACCAGCCTTCACCTGTGAATGTGGCACCTGCCAGATATTTGCAGGTGTCTCTTGGTTTTGGGCTGTGCAAGCCCTGCTGTCTCCATGCATTGCTGTAGTTAAAGGAGGGAGAGTCCTTTTGGCACCACTGGAGGGTGGCTGAGCTTCTGGAATTTCGGGATGGAGTGCCAAGGCACAGACTGGATTGTATCCCTGTGCCTGGTGTTAGTCCAGGGAGCCCCTGCCTCCCTCCTGCCTTGCTGGCTTAATTAATCTGCTGGGTTTTTGCTCCAAAACACAATAAAGAGGAAGCAATGCTGTTTTTCCCCCACCAAAGTTCTGATACTCAGCAGATGAACATCCTGAGGTGTTGTTAGTGGGTTCTGGAAGCTCCTGCGTCCTCAGGGGGCTCATGTGGAGATGTGTAGGAATGATGTTCCCAGGCCTTCCTGGGGCAGAATGTAGAGCTGCAGTTGTAGTTCCATTTACAGAAAAAAGGAGCACTGGGTGTTTGAATGAGATTGTGGTGGGATCATTATGTAGCAGTGATTTGGGGTCCTGCTGTGTCTCACCTTCTACAAGAGCAAGATTTATCAGCTCCATCTGTGATCAGAGCAGATGTTCAGCTGTGCTTCCCTGTCCCCAAGGTCCCCCTGTCCCCAAGGTCCCCCTGCCCCAGCTGTAGCAGTGATCAAGGTGATGTGGATTTGGGAAACCAGTTCCTGGGTACCCCCAGTGCTGGAGATCCCCCAGGTCCCTGATGGCCAGACCCCGGGCTGGACAGCCTTCCTGGGGAAGCAATGTCCTAAATGATCAGTTAATATCCAACTTGGACATCCCAAGTCACGATTTTTATTTTAAAATGGTCTCTCGTGGGTCAGGATGTCCACCCTGGAGTGACTTGCTGTTCTCATTTTATGGGATGAGTCACTGTTCTTGTTTTATGGGATGAGATCCCTTCTACGTAGCTGAGTGTGGGTGAGGGCTGTGTTTTCCCTTCATTACTTCCAGCTTTTTCCTTTATGAAATTGCATCTCTCTGGGAATGTCGTGTTCAGGGTTTAAACCTTGATTTTGGTTTTCATTCTACCCCAGGTGCTGATGGTACACAAATAATTTTGCCTGATGGTGGCAATCCCATTTGACCGTGGATCCCCATTGCCCCAGGGATCCTGTCCCCAAAGGCTGGGGAAAGAAGCACCTGGGAGGAGGTGGGAAAGGAGCTAATCCATAGACACTTTATTTGTCTGTAAGGCATGGCTCACAACCCTTCTGTGTGCACGAGCTGGAAATGTCTGCACACATCCAGAACGCTGCTCTGAACACTGGAAGCATCAGAGGTTCTGTTCACAAGGGCACGGGGTGACAGGACAAGGGGGAATGGCTTCCCATTGCCAGAAGGAAGGATTAAGTTGGATATTGGGAAGAAATTCTTCAGTGTGAATGTGGGGAGGCCCTGGCACAGATTTATTTCCCAGAGCAGCTGTGGCTGCCCCTGGATCCCTGGCAGTGCCCAAGGCCAGGCTGGATGGGGCTGGGAGCAGCCTGGGACAGTGGGAGGTGTCCCTGCCATGGCAGGGGGGTGAAACACGATGAGCTTTAAAGTTCCTCCTAACCCAAATGATTTTGGGATTCTGTGATTCTTTTTCCTTGGAGCAGTGCAAGGAAATCCTATCCAGCTTCCAAAATCTCCTGACTCAGATGAGGGTGATTATTTGCAGGTAGCAGAGCTGCCTCCTCCCACATTCCAAAGCATCTCCCACATGGAGGATGCAGCTGTGAATGATGCCCAGGTGTGAGAGCAGGTCCATCCCAGATCTGGGAATGCTCCCCCATCCCTGCTCCCTCCCCTTTGGCTGCAGCAGGGGCTTTAACAGCCGTTTCCTTGTGAAATCAGAGGGATTGCAGGCTGTGAAATACAAATGATTCGTACTAAAGGCTGTGTAATGGATTCCACTTGCAGCCTTTGGTGACTGTGTGTTTCCAATAAAAGCCTCTGGAGTGAGGGGGGCTCCCAGCTGGCAGGGTCAGGGTGCTGGGGAGGCTGGGCCAGCCTGCCTGGTGCCCACCAGGCTCTTGGGCACCTGGGCTGTCCCCTGTGAGGTGCAGCTCTGGAAACCCACAGGGCTCTGAACCAAGGGGAAAAATAAATTCACAGAAATGCTCTCCTAGGGGGGCTGTACTTTGTGCTGCCAGTGGAGATGTGGGGTTCACAGAATCGTGGAATTTCCTGAGCTGGAAGGGACCCACAAGAACATTGAGTACAACTCCTGGCCTTGCTTAGGACACCCCAGCAATTCCCACCCTGTGCCTGGAGCTCTGGCAGCCTTGGGGCTGTGTCCATTCCCTGGGGAGCCTGGTCAGTGCCCCAGAATGCTCTGGGGGAAGAATCTTTTCCTGATACCCAACCTACACCTCCCTGACACAGCCTCAGGCATTCCCTCGGGTTCAGATGTGGGGTTTGTGGGAACAGGGCAGCAGCAGGACATGTTCTGCATCATCATGGGACACAGCAGCAGGACATGTTCTGCATCATTGTGGGACACACAGCTGCCCTGAGGATACAGCTGCAGCTCAGGCTGGCTGAAGGAAGGGGATTCCATGGAGATGTGGAGATGCACAGGGCTTCAGCCTGGAGAAAAGCACGTGGGCAGCACCTGGTGCTTTCAAACCAGGGAACACATGAGTCACCAGCCCAAGAGCTGTTGCAGAGGTAAGCAGGGGATTCACACCTTTAATGTGCAGTTCCACAGCATTAGGAGTTAGGAGGGGTTCCCACCGTGCTCCAGCAGGAGATGGATTTACAGGTGTGTCCTGGAGGGGCTTAAAATTGGCTGGTGAGAGGAAAATACTCCAAGTGGGAGATTCCCATCTGCAGCAAGTGCCAGTGTTGGGAGAGCAGTAAAGGCTCAGGGATGGCTTGGTTACACCTGAGGGAATTTGGCACCTCAGGGAACAGTAGTGGGTCTGAGGATGGCCACACTGTCTCTGGGAACACAGTGTGGTCCTCAACTATGGGGCATAACCACGGCAACCAGGAGATCTCTGGTTCTGAAAACACCTTGGGAATGGCATTCTCCTGGAGTGAAAGAGCTGATCAGGTCCTTGACTGGTGAGCCAGGACATCCCTGCATCCTCTGTCCTTGTGATACCGAGGCCAGCCCTGGGGGCCTCTGGATCTGCTTCTGGTGTCCACAGCCAAAGGAGAATGAAAATAAAAATAAACCAGTTTAATGATCGTGATTCAAGGTGTGGAATCCTGCCCATTGTTGGCCTTGTTCAGGAGGCTGAGGAGTGTCTGCTGGTAGCAGCCTGGAGGAAGGACTATTAATGGGGAAGCTCTGTTTAATTAGACAGGGCAGGACTCTGTGGCTTGGAAGCTGGACTAATTCAGCCTGGTAGAGGAGCTTATTTTTAATAACGTGTCTAATTAACTGTACAGCAGATCACCCAGGGGTGGAGTTGATTCACTATTGCTCAAATCTGTAGATCAAAGGTTCCTGATTTCTCATAAACTGGTTTTGACTCCTGGGGCTCTTCCCTCTGGCTAATGCTCCTCCATTTCCAGCCATCCCAAGCATGTTCTCTGCCATGGGCAGGGACATTTCCACCAGACCAGGGTGCTCCAAGCCCTGTCCAACCTGGCCTTGAACACTTCAAGTGGAAGGCTGGAGATACCTGGACACCAGCTGCTGATCTGGGTTATCCTTCTGTCATCTTCCAACCACATCGATCCTGGCCACTGTGGAGTCACTGGCACTTCCCCTGTGCTGCTCCTGGTCCCTCCCCTTGGGCACAAATTGGGGCTGGGGCTTTCCATACTGGGAATTTTAACAGCAGGATTGGCTGCTTCCTTCTGAAAATTCCCCCTGGCCTGAATAACCATGGGGAAATCCTTGGCAGGGCTGGAGCAGCTGTTCCCCCTCACCCGTGTGACCCTGGGATCCACGGAGCTGGGACCTGGCCTTTGTCCCCCTGTCCCTGTGGCTGCTGCTGGCCAGGACAGACAGACCTGCTGCCAGACCCCTGGAGCTGCTGCCCCTGCCTGGCTGGGTCAGTGCCTGCTGCTTCCCTGCCCTGGGGCACAAAGCTCTTTAGTTCATGTGTGTCTGGGGGTGCTCAGGGTGCTGTTTTTCAGGGTCTGATGTTTCTCTGCTCTGCAGGCAGCAGGAACACCTTGGTTTTGGGGGGCTGGCTAAAGCAAGTGCTTCCCTCAGCACTGACTGGGGATTTGCCAGCCTTGTGCCATCCCTGTAGGGAATGCTGGGGGGGCTCTACTTGCAGGCAGCACCTGCTCAGCTCCATCCCAGGGCTCCCTCACACCACCCACCTGGCTGGTGGTGGCAGAACTCCTTGGGTGTCCCCTCCTGTCACCTGTGTTTCTGTAGTGCAACGTTTTGCTTTGGGAGCTTTGTCACAATAGTGACCTTGAGCAAATCCATGGTATCTGCAGGCAAAAAGGTTACCAGGGATGGAAGGCACCAGAGGTCTGATGGTCTGGTTTGACACCCTCCCAGCTGCTCTGTGCTGGAGGCCAGCTGGCTGTGCAGAGCATCCCAGCTGGCTCCTGCAGGGCTTTGCCCCAGCCCCACCTCTCCCATCACTCCAAGGCTCTTTCCCAGGCTCAGGGTGCAGGGCTTTGCTCCCTGCACGCCATCCCTGGGATCAGGCCCAGCCTGGGGACAGTGTGGAGCTGAGCTTGGCACTGCCATGTTGTGATACAAGGGAGTGTTAAAATGTGTGCTCTGCTGGGAGTGGGACAGCTTAAAGGCTTCACCAAGTTCCTTGAATCAGAGAATCCCACAATGATTTGGACTGGATGGAATATTAAAGCTCATCTCATTCCATTCCCTTGCCGTCGGAAGGGACACCAGAACTACATTAAGAGTTAATTATTTTCTCTGAGCAAAGTAAACAAAGGCTCAGCCAAGTGATTTTTCTCCATCTATAAATCCTGGACAGTGTGAGAGGGTGGAGGGGGCCAGCAGCCCCGAGATCCCACTGGCCCTGGCGCCTCTGCTCTCCAGGCAGGGTAAATCAGGAGGCAGGGAGGAGTGCTGCATCCCCTGCAGGAGGGAGGGTGCTGCTCATGGATCAAGGAGGTGTTTTGCACCCATGGACATGCTTTCCACTGCCCAGGCTGCTGCAGTGCCATGGGCTGCAGACACAGAGTCCCAGAATGGTTTGGATTGGAAGGGACCTTAACGCTCATCCAGTCCCACCCCGTGCCATGGGCAGGGACACCTTCCACTGTCCCAGGGTGCTCCAAGCCCTGCCCACTCCTGTCCTCCAGTGGCCTTGGGCACTGCTAGGGATCCAGGGGCAGCCCCAGCTTCTCTGGGCACTCTGTGCCAGGGCCTGCCCACCCTCACAGGGAACAATTCCTTCTCAATCTCTAATTAAATCAATCCTTCTGGCAGGGCTGGGCCTGGCTGGCACCCCCTTCTCTGCCTGCCAAGCACATGGGCTTTGGGGAGCCTTGCCCTGTGCATCTGGGGCTGTGTTATGGCACCTCCTGTAGGCCTGGCAGCCCAAGGCTGGGCTTGCCCTGTCAGCACTCTGCCCTGGGCACAGGTGACCAGAGGGTCAGTCACATCTGGGCTGTGGTGACACTGCAGCTTCTGGGTTCTGCTTGGCACTAGTGGCTCATCAATGTTTTTGGGATGTGCTGGGGTGCCAGTGATGCCCACACAGGGAGCTGAGTGCAGCCTCCTTCTCTGCCTGGCCTTGAGTACATCAGTGTGGCCACTCAGCCCAGGCTGCACATTATTCCTGCCCCAAATGCCCTGTGCATCCCTGTGCTCCAGCATCACTGGCAGCAGTGCAGGGTGCTGGGGGTTCCCATGGCCTGGCCACTAGTGCTGGCTCAGCAGCAGCAGGACCTGGGGATGCTCCCAGGGGCTCCATGTCCTAGGAGCAGGGGAGAGGGTGGGAGTGCTGAGGTGCCAGAGGGCTGAGTGTGGTGCTGGGAGATGGGAGAAGAGCAGTGTTATTGCTCCCTGAGATTGCTTTTGTTGCTCCCTGAGATTTGGGTGCATCCCTGGGTACTCAAGCACATCCCACAGGTCACAGCCTCTCCCTGAGCAGTGGATGGGACATCAGCCATGCAGAGATCCCTTCTGTCACACTTGTGGGGTTCAGGGATCACTGGGAGTGCAGCAGCAAGGGGAGGATAAACTTGCTGCTCCCTCATGTGTTTTCCTCCTGCAGACATTGATTTATAAAGGCTGTTTCATGCTGAGTAGGGAATTTGGGGGATGGGGCATTCACTGCGCAGCACTTTTCACCTGATTTCCCATGTCAAGGCTGATATCAGGTAATGTCTTGGTCACCCTGTAAAGTAAATTTTGGAAGTGTGGTGTTTTTATGAGGCTCAGGCAGCAAACACTAAATTCTGTAAAGCTGTTAGAGGTTGTCTGGGAACCCTGTGCATCCTCAGAAGATGCAGGGATGCTCTGTCTTGGCAGAGTGGGGAGGGAGCAGCAATGCAACTGCAGGATCCTTCCAGGGTCCCCAAGATGCATCCATGCAGAGAGTACTGGGGGTTTGGGGTGCCAGGGAGAGGCTGCAGACACAGCCTGGCTCAAGGGCATGTCACAGCAGGAGCTGCAGGTGCTGGGTGTGTCTCTGGGCACAGGCAGTGTCAGCTCCTGTGCTGGCAGTGCCCAGTGGTGTGGTGGTGCCAAGGGCACAGGGTGCTCCAGGCTCACTGATCCACAGCCTGATCCAGGGGCACTGCCAGGGGCTCTGTGCCTCAGTTCCACTGGCAGCCTCTGCAGAGGAGCTATCTCTGCTCCTGGCACATTTACCCACAGTGAGAAAGGCATTTACCCACATTGAGAAAGGCAGTGACACAGGGACCTTCTCCACTGAGGAATGAAAGAGGGACAGACAGTGGCCCTGCTCTGTCCTTCCCCACCTTGGCTCCTGCCATAGGACACTCCTGATGGCCTGTCCTTGCTATGCTGTGTCTGTGCTATTGGAGGTGGCCTCAGCCATGCAGAGGAGCCGCAGGTTCATGGCTACATCTGATACCTCTGCTGCCTTATCCTCAGAGCTTGTTCAGGGTGTGGGATCCATTGCTGCACCTCCAAAGCACTGGAGATGCAGAGCAGGGAGGTTCCAGTGCAGCCTGAACCACCTGGATTTTGGCCTGCAGAGCTCTCAGCCCTGGATCTTCCCTCCCTGATGCTCCTTCTGCTGTCCTGTATCCTGGCTAATGCCCTGGTCATCTCTCTGGTTTTACCTGCCAGTGTGTTGGCTGAGCTGTCTGGGTGTCTGCTGTGGCTTTCACAGAGCTGTTGGGCTGTTTCTCCTGCCAGGATTTGGTGATCATTGCTGGGGGACCAGGATGGATTCTGCAGCAGTGCTTGTAGAGCCACCATGGCCTCTGGGGAGGCAGCACTTGGTGCTTTAGGATCCTCCTGCTCCAGGAAGGGTTTGCTGAGCAGCTGGATGTGTCCACATCCCTTGGCAGCAATTCCTTGAGGCCCTGGGACTCCATCCCCAAGCCCTCCCAGAGCCCCAGCTGCCCCAGGTTTGTGCTGGAGATGGGGCTGAACCCAGAGCCCCGAGCTCCTTCCCACCAGCCCTATGGGATGCTACAAAGCCATTCCCATCCTGGGAGTGCCCTGTCCCTGCTTGGTGTTGGAAGGGGGAAGAGGGCAGCTCTTGGTCCTGGGCTGTCCTTGCCCCACAGGTCTGCAGGGCTCTGCTGACCACACCACAATGCTGCTGGAGAGCAAATGGTTGTTCTGGGGCTGATGTGATCAGGAAACAACTCCAGAATTGCTGTCCTGACCCCATCACCTCACTGCCCTCGCTCCTGGCTGGGGCAGGGTGGGCAGCAGCAGGGGGGTGCTGCCAGCCAGGGGTCTCAGGTGGGTCTGTCTCTGGGCATCTCCTGGGTACTGCAGGTCCCCGGAGCTGCCACAGCTGCTCATCCTTCCTGGCTGTGCCCTTGTTCTGGTTGGGGTGTCTGTGTTTGCTGCCTTCACCCTCGAGCATCCCCATGACTTGTCTTCCCACCGCTCTGGTTGTGTTTGATTTTGGTGTATTTAAAATTTCAGGTTTTTCCCTCCTTTTTGTCTCCTGGCAGTCAGTTTTTTCATTGATACATCCTTTTGCAACTGTCTGCATCTTAGAGCTGCTAATTCGCTGCTGCCAACTTCCCCTGGGTTTAATTTATACAATATGTTTATTTTTACTGCAATTTTTTCCTTTTATTCCAAGCCAAGATAATTTTGAACTCAAGACGCCTTCTTTTATGATCGCAGATTTATGAGATTTTGGCAAAGCCGCCATAAGCTGTAATTACTCTTCATTGTTTTTGTTTACATTTCCCCCCTGATCAATTTTTGCTAATAATCCCTTTCAACTTGTGGAAATTGCCCTTTTTCCACCTCCGGGTGTGTTTCTTTTGATGCATGCAGAAATCCCTTCTCAGAGCGGTGGAACCGGCTCAGGGCTGTCTGTACCTGCACGAGAGCTCCTCCTCTGAGCTTTGCTCACATCCATTGTTCTCCCAGGGGAACGAGGCTCCACAGGCCCTGGGCTCTCCAGGACTCCATCCCAGCATAGCCTGGAGCCCGTGTGGCCTCTCCTGCAGCTCCCAGAGCTGCACAGCTGCTCCACAAGCTGCTGCCACCTTGGCCAGGCTGGCCTGCAGAGCTGCAGCTGCATCCCAGAGGGGACATTCCCCACTCCTGTGCACCCCTGGTCCCCCAGCTCCTTGCTGCAGCCCCTGGCGGTGGTGGCAGACGGGCTTCTCTCTCCTTGTGGTCCCACAGCCCATCTCCTGCCTGCTCCAGAGCTGCTTTTCCAGTGGAAGACAGCGGATGGATGGATGGATGGATGGATGGATGGATGGATGATGGATGGAGGATGGATGGATGGATGGATGGATGGATGGATGGATGGATGGATGGATGTATGGATGGATGGATGGGGATGGATGGATGGATGGATGGATGGATGGATGGATGGATGGATGGATGATGGATGGATGGATGGATGGATGGATGGATGATGGATGGAGGATGGATGGATGGATGGAGGATGGATGGATGGATGATGGATGGATGATGGATGGATGGATGGGGATGGATGGATGGATGGATGATGGATGGATGGATGGATGGATGGATGGATGGACGGATGGATGGGAGGGATGGAGGGAGGGAGGGATGGGTGCAGCACATCGCTTGCCCAAGCAGGACCACCAGCACAGTGGCACCCTCCAGTAGAGCATCCCTCAGTTCAACCCACTGCTTTTGAGTGTGTAAGAGGAGAGGAGGGAAGCCCTGTCCATGGTGAGGTGTTGAAGATGGGGTTTTCCCAAGGAAGGGAACATTTGCCTCTGACTAAAAATTTCCACCAGCTGCATCTGCTGGCTCCTCTGGTGCTTTATCTGCCTTGGTGGGGTTGGAGGGGATGCCAAGTTTACATTTCTAGCAAACCCCTGGAGATAGAAAAGGATGGCAGTGGGGAGATGCTTTGGCTTGGGAGGGACTGGAGAGAAGCCCAGCTCCTTGAAGGAGTTTTGGGCTTTCCTGCATCTCTCCTGGAGAGAAGCCCACTCCAGCCAGGAGCCTGAGCTGAAGCCCCCTCTGCCCAGAGGATCCCTTCCATGCCTGACAAAGGCAGCAGCTCCTCCCAGGCCATTCCTGCTTGGAACTGCCAACTAGAAGCACATTTCCAACTTGCCAGTAGCAACAGGCAGAAGTAGGAATGTCAGGTGGATCCAGAGAGCCAGTGTGTGTGACAGAGGGCATCCTTGCTCACCCCATGCTCGGGTTTGAGGGGGTGCACAAGGGGGCTTGGCTCTGTGTGGCACCAGCAGTGCCAGAGGGGCAGGAGCATCCACAGGCTGTGGGTATTTGTGTGCCTGGGTTAATGTGGCACAAGCCCAGAGGTGTTCGGTGCTCGCTATTTGCTGGGGAGCCCTGATGCAGCCTGATGCCTGTGGCACTGCCTGTCCCTGCCTGTCCCTGCAGTGCCACCCCCTCCCCACAGCCATGCTGGGCTCTGACACGCTCTCCTTGCAGGGTGCCTGGGGTCAGGGGTATTTGGAGCAGCTGGCTGGGCTGCAGGCAGGGGCTGGCTCCAGCTGTGGGACAGCAGTGCTGGCAGCAGCTGTGGGCATCCCTCTGCTCTGGGGTGCCTGCTGCTGCTCTGCAGAGACCCGGCCACAGGGGAAGTTGCCCAGGTTAATCTGAGAAGCTTGGCTGCACCAGGGACTCATCCTGCTCTTTAATTCTTCTTCTTTGGCCCCTGGTGCTGCTTCCCCCTCTGGTGGCTCTGGGTGGCCTGGGCAGGGCTGTGGGCACAGCTGTGTGTCACTGCAGGGCGGTGGGGCTGTGGCTGCAGCTCTGGCTGCTTGGAGATAGCATCTTTCCCTGTAAATGTTATTATCCTGTATATGTTTGGGCCAGGGAGAGAGGGGGGTCACCATCTGTGTTTTCCAATAAAAGCAAATTAAAATTGAAGCCCATTAAGGGTAGCTCAGTTGGGATTCTGAGCAGGACTCTGGAGCCTGCTGGGAGCGAGTTGCTTGCAGCCTGTGCCACCAAGCAGGGTGACAAAACCTCATTTAGTATCAGCAGTACTGGGAGGTGGCACTGGCTGTGCTCACTGTCTTCACTGTGGGTGGGGGTGGCCCCGAGGAAAAGAGGGACAGAGCTGGCCACAAAGCCGTGCCCTGGGTTTGTGTCACCCCTCCTGGTCCCCTCTGTGCTCTTCACATCAGATGATAGGCAGGGCTTAGTGAGGAAAGGGATGATGTTGTCCAAGAGCCAAGCATGTGCTCCTTACCCAGGGATGCTCTGCAGCCTCCAGGCTGCATCCCAGCTCTCCTGAGGCCACCCGTGCCTGGGAGCACAGGGCAGTGGCTCTGGGAATACAGGGTGCTGTGTCCAGGATACAGGAGAGTGGCTGTGGGTGTCATAGGGGGCTGGGCAGTGCTGCCCTGCACCCTGGGCATTGCACCCTGTCCCAGTGGCCTCAGGGCACAGTGGTGGGAGCAGATTATTAGTGTTAGACAGCTGCTCTTTGCCAGGATGCTGCAGCCAGGAGCTGCACATGGCACCTGCTCCTGCACACCAGTGACAGTGTCTGTGTTTGGGCATAGTGGTGACACCAGTGTCCATCCCCCATGGGGTGGCTGTGCCACACTCAGCCTGACCAGAGCCCTGAGTGGTGGAGGCTGATGGTTCCTTTGGGGCTGGGGCACCTTTAGAAGGAACTTCTGGGCATGGGACTCCAACCTCCCAGAGCACCCCTGTGTCCATCCCCAAGAGAGGAATAGAGACCTGGAGGCTCTCAGAAGGAACATGGCCCTGTTCCATCCTCTTGGAAAAAGGCTTACTGTGGCATCCAGTCTCTGCTGGGCCTGGATGAGACTGGATGCCACAGTTTACCCTGGGACTCCCTCCCTCAGGGTATCTCCCAGCCCATGGGCTCAGTGCCACCATGGAGAGCCATCAGCAGTGACAGTAGCAGTGGCTGTTAAACGCCTTCATCTGTGTTTCCTCTGTGTGGCTCCTGCATTCCCAGCAGCAGCAGGAGGGCCTCTGCCTGCTGCCATTTGGCATCTGCATTGTCTCCTCCCAGCAGCCTGCCCTTGCCTGAACTCAGACCACCTACAAGTCCCAGCTCCTTTCGGGACAGATGCTGCCAGTGGGTCCCTGGTGCTGCTGGAGCAGCTTCCCAGAGAGCTCTGGTGGGCTTCTCCTGCTTCTGCTGACCTGTGGAGCAGCTGGTGTGGGGAAACTGGGACAGACAGGGTGAATCTGCAGCTGTGAGTGGGATAATGTGGCAGCTCACATCCAGCCTCTCCTGCTTCTTCAGCAGGGGCTGAGAGGTCACAAAATCAGAATTCCCTCCTGAGACCTGGAGCTCTCATTCTCCTGGCAGGCAGGCAGGTGAGAGGGACAATGCTGGGTGGGTCGCTGAGTGCTTGGAAAGCAGGACACGTGCTGGGGTGACCTGCAGGACCCCATGGGCTGTAGAGTTTGGCTTCTCCTTGCTTTGAGCTTTCCAGCAGTGCAGCACCCTGCAGGGCAGTGCTTGCACAGCCAGGCCGTCACAGTGAGAGGAGGAGCTGGGAAGAGGGTCTGGCAGCTGCTGGATTGGGGCCATGGCCGTGCTCAGCCCTGGCTCCTGGCTCACCCTGTGGCATTGCCATGGCCCCCATGGCCAGGTGCAGCTCTGCCCCAAGCCCAACTTCCCGTATTTTCTGGTCTAGCAAGGCTGGGAGCTAAAGACCAGTGGTTTCCTTCTGCACAGCAATATCAGCCCTGGGTTTGGTCCTCTGAGAATGGTCCAGACAAGGTGTGGGCAATCAGAGTGAGGGAGGGATTTTGGTGGAAATGGCAAAGCATAGCCCAGCTCCTGGCATTTCCCTCATGGAAATGTAGAGGGAGTTCCTCCTGGGATTGCTGCAATGCTGTGCCAAGGGCAGGGCATTGGGGCCATCCCCTTGTTTGACACCAGTCCTGAACCCTAGTGTCACCCAGTAACTGGGTTAGAGTGACCCAGCAGGTTCTGCTGAGCCCCACCAGCCTCCATCCCCTGCTCCCCTGCTGCCCCTGGGGCTGGCTTCTGCCTCACAGGGCTTGCAGGAGCTGTGACTGATGTCCTAGGGAGCTGAGGAGCCAGGAAGGCTCCATGACTCCCCCAGGCTGAGGACATCTTACCCCTGTCAGTGCTGTGTGCCATCTCTGGGCTCAGCTCTCCCTGCTCCATGGACTATCAGCCTGGATCCTGCTTGGCTGGTCAGACATGGAGATGATGGACATCATCCTAATCCTTAGGTCTCTGAGTCTGGCTGGACCTACTTTTGTTTTACAGGTGTGTCCTGGAGGGGCTTAAAATTGGCTGGTCAGAGGAAAATACTTCAAGTGGATTATTTTTCCTTCCTTTTCCAGGGAAGGGCACTGAATGACCAGGTACTCAGTGCTGGGTTCCCAGCACCAGGAGCACCGGCGTGACCGGCTGTGCCTGACCTCGGGGTGCCCTTTGGGGGGAGTGGGGCGTGTCGGGGTCCCCATCCCAGCTCAGTCAGCCTCCTCTTCTCTCTCCCCATCAATCTCTGTCCCCCTTGGGGTGTGAGTGGATCCCTGAGTGCAGCATCCCAAGGATCCTGTGCCGCTGCTCACAATGCAGGGAGCTGTTCCCGCGCCAGGGCTCGGCCGGGGGGGTGTTGGGTTTCAGCTCGTTCCGCTGGCCCCCGGCCAGGCAAAGCAAAGCTCGGGGCTGCAGGGAAGGGCCACTGGCTTTGCTCGGCCCCTCTCAGCTCACGCTGGCAAAAATATCATGATCAGGCTCCAGTAAAGCACAGGAGGCAGAGAGGGGCCTTTCAACGTGGGGAAGGGCAGAGATCTGTGCTGAGGGCTCCTGGGGCAGGGACAGACGGGTTTCTCATTAGCCACCCCCTGCCCGGGGATGTGGGGGCTGTGCCTGAGGCCAGGGTGGGTACGTGGTTCCTGATGCACATGTTCCTGCATGGAGGAGCTCATCCTGACCTGTGGTGTCTCCAGTGCAGATCCTGGTCTTGCTCCCCTTGCCAGGGCTCTAACACCATGTGTTCCTCCAGCCTGGAGCTGATGAGTGTTTTAGGTGGGCTTCCAGGTCACCTAAGGGACATGGTGACAAGGAATGATCTCCCACTGTCTCTGCCTTAGGATGACTTTGCTCCCAGCCCATCCAAGTGAGCTGGAAGCTTCTTGCCTGCTTTGCACATCCAGCGCTGGCCACAGCTGATGTGGTCATGGGTTCACGAGAAGCTTGCTCCCTGTGTTGATAATGTTGGACCAGGATTACAATTCCTGGCGAGTGTCCTACCCTGAGAGAGGAGCTTTCGTGAGGAGTGAAAGGGGAAGGGAAAAAGTTGTGGGTGGAAAAATGAGGGTGGAGGCTCCAGCTATCTGTGGGGCTATTTATTTGCCCAGCTGTTTCTCTATCTGGATGAGCTTGGAGCCTGTGAATGTGAAGCATTTGCCAGGACTTCTGAGAAGCTCAGGTCCGGATACTCCAAATTGGTCTGAATTGGCAGAACTCCATGCAAGTTATTTTTCCGGATGGAGAGGAGTGTGTCTGCAACATGCACAGCTCCTCTGTTAATCCTTCCACCTCCAGCCTGTGCCCCTATCCCTTGGTCCTGCCACCTTCCATGCCCACTCCTGGCCAGCCTGTCCTGCTGCCACCAGGACCCAGCATGATCCCAGACTTGTCCTCCCCTCCCAGTTCTGTCCGCCAGTCTCATTCCTGATCTGGCCAGGTGGGAAAAGCTGCTGCAGCTCAGAACCCCTCACTCATCTCACTTGTGGCTGAGCAGCAGGAAGACCATGTGGAAGCACAGGAGCCCCCACCCAGCACTGTCACAGCAGATCCTCTGCATGACACTGTCTTAGCGTGGCTTGGAGCATCTGACAGTGGTGGGGTGGGAGTGATGGTGTGGCTGGAGATGCCAAGTGTCCCTCCAGAGCCATGGTGTGCCCTCAGAGCGGGCAGGAGTGCTGGGGACAGCCCCCAGTGCTGGGGGAAGCTGCTCAGAGCAAACATCTCCAAAGTGAGAAGCACGGGCACTGGTCCCCGGGTGTCCCGTGGGGAGCAGCGCCGTTCCCTGTGGGAAGTGGGCCAGAGCTGTGTCTGCTGGTGTGGAGCAGCTGCAGATTTATTTAGAATGCTGTGGGCAGCATGTGGAGCTGCAGATAAACACGCGGGAGGGGAGAACAGAAGCAACAACACTGAGGAGACGCTGCTGTGCAGGGAGGGCTGCACTGAGCTGCAGCTATCGCAGCCACCAGCGGTGGGCCAGGGGCCAGGCTCCCACCCTTGCCACTCCCACATGTCTTTGCTCCATGTCCTGGGTGCCTCGGGGACCTTCATGAGGCTGCCAAGGCATCAGCCTCTCACCCTGTTACCTGGTGCTGCCAAACCAGCAGGATGGCACCGTGAAAGAGGCTGTGACAGTGAGTGAAGTTGCCAGGTGGTGGTCCAGGCATTAACAGCTGGCTTGGGGTTGCCCATGGTGGAATTGGCCCGTGTTTTTTGTCCCCAGCACAGGAGCTGGTTCTGTTATGTGCCCCTGTGCTTGTATGAGCATGGGGCAGCCCCAGGTAGGAGCAGAGAAGCTGCTGGGGGCGGTGTGGCTGTGACAGCCCACCGTGGTCATCCTGGGCACAGAAGTGGCAGGGGCAGGGCAGACTGGTGGATCTGCAGGTGGAGGAGCTGCCTCAGTGGATGGTGGGTTCCCATGCCTTGGGGCTTGCCACACTTTGTGTGGAGCTCACACCTGTGGCAGAACTTTGTCCAAATGATGTCCCCGGGCCTGGAGTCACCTGTCACTCAGAATGTGTCCATGAGCATCTGGAACAGGTTGCCCAGAGAGGTTGCCCAGACTCCCCATCCCTGGCAGTGTCCAAGGCCAGGTTGGACAGGGCTTGGAGCAAGCTGGGATAGTGGCAGGTGTCCCTGCCTGTGGCAGGGGGTGGAATGAGCTGAGCTTTAAGGTCCCATTCAAACCAAACTCCTCTGGGATTCTGTGATTCATCCAAGATCTTCACAGAGCTGCTGATGTCATTGCAAAGCCTCTCTTGGTGATTTTTGAGCAGTCTTGGGATTTCAAAGAGGTCCCAGCTGACTGGAAGTCAGCGAACATTGTTCTAATTTTCAAGAAGGGCAAGAAGGAGGACCCTAGAAACTACAGGCCTGTCAGTTTCACTTCATTGCCTGGTCAAATCAAGGGAGAGCATTATTCTGAGAAGTATTGAAAAACACCTGGAGGACAATGTAGTCATTGGTCACAGCCAGCACGGCTTCATGAGGGAAAGCCCTGCTTATCAAACCTGATTTCCTTCTCTGACTGGGTAAACCCACCTGGTTGATGAGGGGAAGCCAGGTGATGGAATCTTTACTGATTTCAGCAAAGCTTTTGATACTGTCTCTCACAGGATCCTTCTGGACAACCTGTCCAGCCCCCAGCCAGATAAACACATCATGTGATGGGTGAGAAACTGGGGGTCAGGCACAATGGGTGACAGTGACTGGGGTGACATCAGACTGGTGACCTGTCACTGCAGGGCTTTGTCATTGCCCTGCACTCTTCAGCATCCAATGACTTGGACACAGCACTGGAAGGAATATGAGGCAAGTTCACAGAGGATACAAAACTGGGAAGAGCTGTTGCCTCCCCCAAAGGCAGAGAGGCCCTGCAGAGAGACCTCAACAAAATAGAGAACTGAGCCATCACCAACCGTGTGAAGTTCAACAAGAGAAAGTGCCAGATTCTTTACTGGGGATGGGGCAGCCCTGGGTGTGTGGGTGGAGCAGGCAACAAGAGGCTGCAGAGCAGCTGCAGGAAGGGACCTGGGGTCCTGGTCAGTGGATCTGAGTCAGCAGTGCCCTGGCAGCCAGGAGGGCCACCCGTGTCCTGGGGGACATCAGGGAGAGCATGGCCAGCCAGGCAAGGGAGGGGATTGTCCTGCTGTGCTCTGCACTGGGGCAGCCTCACCTCGAGTGCTGGGGCAGATTGGGCACCGCAATGTTAAAAAGACATGAAGCAGTTAGAGAAAATCCAATCCAAAGGATGCCATGAGGATGGAGAAGGAGTCTGGAGGGAAAGCCATATGAGGAGATGCTGAGGTCACTTGGTCTTTTCATCCTGGAGGAGACTGGAAGAGACGTCATTGTGCTCTTCAACATCCTCCTGAAGGGCAGCAGAGAAGCAGGTAGCAATCTCTTCCCTCTGGTGAGCAGTGACAGGACTTGAGGAAATGTCTGGAGATGAGTCAGAGGAGGTTTAGGCTGTATATTAGAAGAAGGTTTTTCAGCCAGAGGTTGGTTGGGCACTGAACAGGCTCCCCAGGACAGTGGTCACAAGCCTGTGTGAGTTCAGGGAGTGTTTTGACAGCACTCTGAGACAGGCTGGGGGTGTTGGGGTTCCCTGTGCAAGGCCAGGAGTTGGATTCTATGATCCTTGTGGGTGCCTTCCAGCTCAGCCTGTTCTATGATTCTGTAATTCTAGGTTGGACAGGGCCTGGAGCAGCCTGGGACAGTGGAAGGTGCCCCTGCCCATGCAGCTGGATGAGTTTTAAGGTCCCTCCCAAACCATTCTGTGGTTTCATGGTTCTGATTCACATCCCCTTGTGCTGACCCTGCAGGGTCACTGTGCTTCATGGGGACCAGTTATTCCCAATTTTCTATAATTCAGGTGCTCTCTGCTCTGTGTAACCCCATCTCCAAAAGGATTTCAGCCTGGGCAGCAGCTTGGTGCAAAAACTGCCCCAGAAGGGGCACATTGGGGTGTTAGAGCTGTGTGTGATGGGGAGCACAGCCCTGGGACCCCCTGCACTGTGAAGGCTGATAGACAGGAGCCTCAAACAGGAACCAGGTTTAGGGAGGAAGAAGAAGGAAGCTGAGCTAATTTAGCTGTCTTGGAGATGGATCATTTGCCACCCGTGAGCACCACAAGAGAGAAGGGTTTTGGACTGCAGAGTCTTTGTAAAAGGAAAAGGAAATCCAATAGCTGGCAGCTAAATGGTGTAAATCCAGACTAAAATTAATGGAATATCTGGTGTTTTTTATGGGAAGATAATTTGCCTTTGGAAAAACTTGCTTAAAACCTGCAAATTTCTTCTCCTCCTTCTCTCTGGGCCAGCCAGAGTGGATGCAGAGCTCCAAGGGATCCTTCAGCTGAGGATAAGGGGGTGTGAGCAGTGGTGTACTGAGCATGACATTTCCACTGCACTGAGTTTTCATTAAATAAAAGGCTTTTAAAAATGTAAAATGCTTCAAAATATGAACTTTGTTTGGGGAATTATTTGTAATGACTTAGAATATATCTTGTTTTCCATTTTAGTCACTGCTATTAATGTACTTACTATGCACCACTGTCATTGATAGTTAAGATAAAGTAACAAATTCAGGGGGTTTTTAAAGCTTCTTGCTAGCACTGTGTGAAAAATGTTGTTTTCATTTCAGATCAAACGCCACTGGTGTTTTAATGAAAAAGCAAGATCCTCTGATAAAGTAAACACTATTATTGGCCTATGTAAACAAATACTCAGTTTAAAAAGAAATTTTGTAAATCTGACCCACAACATTTTGGGATTAGCTGTTTTCCAGAACTCTTCTTAGTGGGAAAAATTGAAAAGAACTACTTTTTGCTTTTTACTCTTGGAATAAAACCAAATTTCGAAATCCTGGTTTCCTGTGAACTGGAAACCGCTGGCTGGAACCAGGAGTAATGAACAAGCCACAGTCTGAGGAGGATTTACTGCCAGGAGTAGGTGCAGGGAGCACAGTGCTGCCCTGGCACTTTTTGGGGTGCCAGTTAGAACAGGAGGGCACATGCATGGAGCAGTTTCACCTCTGCATCCAGGCCTGGCTCTTCAGTGATAGATCTGCTCAAGGCTGAGCTTTTCTTCCTTTGTTTTTGTTCACTGGAGTGAAAGTGGAGAAGGTGGAGATGGGGTTTGTGGCAGTGTGCTTGTTTTTCTGGTGGGGAGAAGCGCAGCAGAAGGACATGGTTACACCCATAGCTCTCCATTCCCATTCTGGGACCACCCTTGGCAGTGTCCAGAGCCAGGTTGGATGGGGCTTGTAGCAACCTGGGATAGTGGGAGGTGTCCTTGCCCATGGCAGGAGGGTGGGACTAGATGGTCTTGAAGGTCCCTCCCAACCCCAACCATTCTGGGACTCCTGGTGTGTATGGGATGCACACTTCCCAGCCTCCCTGCAAGTGCACTTGGCATCCCCAGGGCATGTGCTGAAATCAGGGCAGATTCCCATTGTCCCTGCAGGGCAGAGGGACAGAATCTCCCCTCTGGGCATGGCCATGGTCTCAGCACAGTCACTGGCCATGTGCTGCCCTGTGCAGTGTGTCCCACCACACTCCCCTCATGTCCAGCCTCGGTGTTTTGAGGCCTTTGGGCAGAATTTCTAAACTGCATTTCCTAAACTCAGGAATATTGTCCTGTTTTCTTAAACTGTCAGCCTTGGTTGTGGTGCAGAAAAATCCCTGTATTGCCACGAGCATGTGGCTGCAGACCTGGAGGAACAGAGAGTTGCCCAGACTCTGGAAGCCACTCATGGAAGTGTCCAAAAAAGACTTTTGAGCACTCCCTGGGAAGTGTTAAAGAAGTGAGTAGATGTGGTTATTAGAGACACGGTTTGGTGCAGAACATGGCAGTGCTGCAGTAATGGTTGCACTCAATGATGTTAGCTGGCTTTTCGAACCATGATTCCAAGTGTCTGATTTCTGATGGGGCTGGCTGGCACCTTCACCTGCTCATGTTGGCCCAGATATTGGGGTGCCATAACCTGAGCAGCCCTCAGTGGCATCAGTGGAGTTGAGCCAACCTACAGCTATTGGGGATGAAAAGAACTCCAGTGTTGGAGCGTCATGAGCTGCAGGAAGGGTGAGGAGGCTTTGCTGTTGCCTGGCTTAGCAGGACTTGTCTGTGCTGGTTGGTGGTAGCATCACCTGACCTATTTCAACCCAAATCATCTGGAAAACCAGCTTTAACAGTGGTTTAATTTTTTAGTACTTTTAAGTCCTAAAAGTGCTGTTCCTCCCCACATCCTACTGCATCTCAGAGGATTCTCCCTACTGTGCAAAGTGCTGAGAAAAAACATATCCTGCTTTTGGCAAAGGAAACTAGAAGGTGATGGAGGATCCCTGCTCAGGCTGCTCCTCATCTGCAGCAGTAGAACTGGGCTGGGGGTACCTGGATGTAGGATTGAGAGGAGGGAAATCTGGCTTCGCTGATGGATGGAAGAGTCCCCATTCATAGCAGGAGACATTGCCTGGGCTGGGCACCTTGAGGTCCCACCTCAAATCCTGGGGTCAGTTTTGGGTCCCTAATGAAAATTAAGACATGGAGGGGCTGGAGTGTGTCCAGGGAAGGGAATGGAGCTGGGAAAGGGGCTGGAGCACCAGGAGAGGCTGAGGGAGCTGGGAAGGGGCTCAGCCTGGAGCAAAGGAGGCTCAGGAGGGACCTTGTGGCTCTGCACAGCTCCTGACAGGAGGGGACAGCCCAGGGGTCGGGCTGTGCTCCCAAGGAGCAAGAGACAGAACAAGAGGAAACAGCCTCAAGCTGTGCCAGGGGAGGTTTAGATTGGATATCAGGGAAAGTTCCTTCATGGGAAGGATGATCAGGCATTGGCCCAGGGCAGTGGTGAAATCACTATCCCTGGAGATGGTAAAAAATGTATGGATGTGGCACTTGTGAACAAGTGGTTCACAAGTGGTTTAATGATGGTTTAATGATGAACACATGATTTAATGATGAACATTGTTTGGTGGTGGGCTGATGGTTGCACGTGATGATCTCAGAGGTCAGTTCCAACCTTAACATGTTTTGATTCCATGATTCTGCGTGGGGGCCAGGGAGCAGTGGGCAGTGGGTGGGGAGCAGTTGGATGGAGGGACCAGTGCCTGGGTCCCCTGGCTGAGATGTGGCCAAAGGGCTCAGTGTGGGGTGGGCTCCAGCCCTGCAGCCCTGAGCTAGCGCCTCTCCACCTTTTTCACTGTCTCCATCTTCAGTCCTTTCATCAGCAGCCAGTGACTCCTTGTTCCCCTTCCTTCCGCAGAGACACTGATGGACTCCACCACGGCGACAGCAGAGCTGGGCTGGACAGTGCATCCTCCCTCAGGGGTAAGGCATCACCTGACAGGCACCTGCAGCTGCTCTGGGATCTCTTCTGCACATGAATGTGGCAGGCTTGGCCCAGGAAATGTCAGGCACTGATGCAAAGTGCCCTGGCCATGTGGAAAGAGGACAGTTGAGGTTTCCAGTATTTTTCTAGGAGATGATACTCCAAAAAATACCCCAGTGTTGGTGGGATGTAGTTCCCACCCCACAGAGTCACATAGTGTGGTGCTGGAGGAATCACAATCTCCATGGAGCTGGCATGCAGCCACCTAAAAATGAGGAGAGGAAGAAACAATATGCCAAGGCCACCATCATTTGTCCCCAGTGCCCTCAGTTGTTATTCCATTGCCTGTCACTTGTAGCAGGATGAGGGCATTAGGCTCAGGTCCTCAGAGGACTGGCATCCCACAGAGAGATGTTTGCTGGCTCAGCAGAACTACCTGTCTTCCTTACCAGGGCCAGGTGTACCCTGAAACATGTTCAAAGACCACTCTGAAGAAACTCCTTTAAAGGAGATCTTGGGCAAGGCAGTGCATCAGGTTTATCCCCCAGAGGGTGCAGGCACTGCCCAGGCTCCCCAGGGAATGGGCACAGCCCCAGGAGCATTTGGGCAACGCTCCCAGGGATGCACAGGGTGGGATTGCTGGGGTGTCTGGGCAGGGCCAGGAGTGGGACTCAGTGATTCCACCTCAGAGCATTCTGTGACTCTGTGATTTCTGCACCCTTCTGCTCATGGGAGAAAACCAGAGTGGAGCCACCTCTGTGTCCCATGTGGGGCATCAAGGTGCTTCAGAGCATCCTGCCCACCTCTGGCTGTGGTAACCAGCAGCAGACACAGTGTCCAACCCCCCAGACCTGCCCCCTTGCACTTGGGTGGCCCAACCCAGCCTGGCCAAATGCTGGAGATGCTTCCATACCCGTGCATGGCAGTGGTGGCTCAGGCTCCGTCCTGCCTTCCATCCACCCTCTGCAGGGGCTGGATGAAGACGTTTCTGTGGCCCTCACCCCCAGGCTGACAGCATGCCCCCAGTCTGAGCCGACTTGGCAGGAGAAAAGAGCGAGCCCAGAGCAGCCTTGTCTGGGAGATTAAACCGAGCCGTGCAGCGTGGCCGCGGTGCCGCGCCAGGCACGGGCGCTGCCCGTCACCATGAGAAAGGGCAGAGCTGCCCGGCCCCGCCGGTGCCCGCCGAGGGGGATGACGGGCACACAATGCAGGGGAGAAGAGGTCAAGTCTCTTTCTCTCGTGGCCCAGCCTTTCTTGTTTGCGGTGTTTCCATATGTGAAGCACGCCCTGCTCCCGCTCCCCAGCGCGGCCGTAATGAGGCCGGGGCCTGCTGGAAGCCTCTCCCCGGTTATTGTGCTGCTGCCTTCCTTTGAGCTCCCGGCATGTTAATTAGAGAGCCAAGAGAAAGGGAGAGGCTTCTAATTAAGCGTTGAGGAAGCGCAGGGGCTGGTGCACGGGGGTGACTTTCTCTCCCATCTGGGAAAAGGGAATCTGGAGGCAGCCACTTGCTGTGGCAGGGATGTGGGGGGATGCTGGGGGTGCCAAAGCTGGCCCCCAGAGTGCTCCCAGGTCCCCCATCAGGGTGGAGATGCCCATCTGGACAGTGCCATGCAGTCCCAGGGCTTGGTGAGATCGCCTCCTATCTCCACCTGTGAGCAGGGCCCTGAGAGGGGATATGGGCACATCATGTCCTGCTCTGGGTTCATCATGGGTGACAACTCTGCAGTGCCTTCATGGCCTCATGTCCACGGGCAGGACAAGGCAGTGCATCCCACTCAGAGGTGGCTGGTCTGGTTGGATGCAGCCAGCATCACCTGGAAGACAGAAGCTGCCGTGTGCTCCTTTTTGGGGATTATTACAGACCCCAAAGCCCAAACAGTTGCTTTTTGTCTGGCTCTGAAACTCTTGTGCCATTCATATGAGTCCCCAAGCCCTGCCTTTGACTGCTGTGGATCCCAAGGCCTGGAGACCCTCATTCCACCATGTGCTGCTCCTGCCTGACCAAGGCTGAGCTCTCTGGGCTTGTGTCCTTACCCTCCCTGGGGGCTGGGCAGGTGTGGGTGGGGGTCCCTTGGTCTTGGTAGCTGCCAGGGTGGGTGTCTGGAGTGGTCCAGGTGAGGGAGAGCCACATTGGAGGCAGGGCAAGGAAAGGAATTGCTTCCACATGCTTTGTCCTTGATTCCCCCACTCTTCTCCCAACCAGTGCCCTGAAAAGCAGGGAGATCCTGCAATTTTCCACTAACACACCAAATTTATTTCTGGAAAACAAAGCAAATGCCCCGGCTGTGTTTTGCGAGGATGCTCCTCTTGTCCCCCAGCCCTGGCAGCAGATTTACAGCTACTGCCAATCTGAAGTGGTTGGAGCTGTTGGGGATCTTCCCTGACAGCCTTCTGTTGGGCTGTGAGCCTTGATGTGCTAGGAGCAATCTGTCTCCCATCCCCTGAGCCTCTTTCCCCAGTCCTGGGTGCCCTTGTGAGGCCATTTACAACCTGAGAGGCTGGGGATGCTCTGCTCCTGCAGGATTTTCCCTGGATTTGGTCCTGGCACTGGTGCTGGATCTGTGCTGTGCTGCTGCCCTGCCCTGGGCGTTGTGATCCTGCACCCAGGGCAGGGTTATGCTTGGGGAGTAACATCCATGGGAAACAGCTCGGCTTCCACTTGAGCAGGTTTCTGAACACATTCAGAAGGAGCAGTTCCAGCTGGCTGGGACTGTGCCACACGCCAGCAGGATTCTGGTCCCTGTTGCCAGCATCACACAGGTGCCCTGGGTGGGGATGGGACTGCAGGGAGATGCTCTTCACTCTGGCAGGGGCTGGGCAGGAGGAGATGCTGTGTGAGCTGAGGGTTCTCCTCCCACAAAGGGTCTCAACAGACCCTTCCCTGCTGGTGCTCCCCTCAGAGGAGCAGTGGCCAGTTACAGGCTGCAGCTCATGCCCTGCATCCCCCTCTGAGATATCCCCATCCTACACAGAATGCAGACAACAAGAACTGGAGGATTTGGGAAAAACAGCCTGGGAAAAGGGCAGAGAGCTGGAGAAGGCCAGATGATGTCACAGCAGCCCTGAGCTCTGTGGGGACCCAAGGGGACGGCTGGAGCTCTGTCAGGGGGGTTTAGACTGGAAGGTTAGGAAAGGTTCTTGCCCCAGAGGGTGCAGGCACTGCCCAGGCTCCCCAGGGAGTGGGCACAGCCCCAAGGCTGCCAGAGCTCCAGGAGGGTTTGGACACCACTCTCAAGCACAGGGTGGGATTGTTGGGGTGACTGTACAGGGCCATGAGGTTGACTTGATGATCCTTGTGGGTCCTTTCCAGCTCAGGATGTTCTCTGTAGCTCTACAGAGCTTCCTCTAGAGCTGGCAGAGTCAGTCAGCTGGGGAGAGCTGGGCAGAGCTTCCCATGGGGAAATCTGTCAGCTCTGAGCTGTCTGTCTGAGAAGGATATTGCTGTCATGGCACAGCTCATAGGCATGTCTGCATCCCAGAGATCCAGTTCAGGACAGCTGGGGTTGGAACCTGAGCACACCTGCTGGAGGAGCCCCAAAGCATTTGACCGGCGAAGGGGCAGGGATGAGGGCTCCAGTGGGACTTACCCAGCACCTCCCTTTTTGGGAACGCAGCAGGATTGGCCATGGTCCCATCCTGCCCCTGGGAGGAGGCCCTGGCTGCAGCCAGGCAGGAGGTTTTATGGCTTATGAGGAAGCAGGTCCTGTTGCCATGTCTGTAACCATAGTGGCACTGGTGGCAATCCCGTGTTCCTTTGCCAGAGGCACAGCAGTGCGGTGCAGCCATGGGCACAGTCCCTATTAAAGCCATTTCTGCAGAGCAGTGGCCTTGCTGTCCCTCCAGGAGCAGAGAGGCTTGACCCTGAATGCAGGCATGGAGCATGGTGCTAGGGGCAGCAAGGTGGCCTGAGGGGCCCCTTTGTCTGCACAGTGTGGAGCCTGCCTGGGGCACGGGGTGGGTCAGACCCTGCCCAGGCAGGTACAGGGCACCTGCAGGGGGTGCTGGGAGGAGGTGCTGGGCACTCTGGGACTGCCTGTGGGATGGGGTGGGCACAGAGAGGGGCAGTTGGGGCTGGCAGAGCCTACGTGACACATTGTGGGGATGGGAGGAGGTGAGCAGGGTGGGGAGCACCCCTTCAGAGCAGCCCCTGACTGTGTGTGTGTGTCCTGCCCGCAGTGGGAAGAGGTGAGTGGGTACGATGAGAACATGAACACCATCCGCACCTACCAGGTGTGCAACGTCTTTGAGTCCAGCCAGAACAACTGGCTCCGCACCAAGTACATCCGCAGGCGAGGAGCACACCGCATCCACGTGGAGATGAAATTCTCTGTCCGGGACTGCAGCAGCATCCCAAATGTCCCAGGCTCCTGTAAGGAGACTTTTAACCTCTACTATTTCGAGTCGGACTTGGACTCGGCCACCAAGACTTTTCCTAACTGGATGGAGAATCCTTGGATGAAGGTGGACACGATCGCTGCTGACGAGAGCTTCTCACAGGTGGACTTAGGTGGACGGGTGATGAAGATCAACACCGAGGTGCGCAGTTTTGGGCCCGTCTCCAAGAACGGTTTCTACCTGGCCTTCCAGGACTATGGGGGCTGCATGTCCCTGATTGCCGTCCGTGTCTTCTACCGCAAATGTCCCCGTGTCATCCAGAACGGGGCTGTCTTCCAGGAAACCCTGTCGGGAGCAGAGAGCACCTCGCTGGTGGCAGCCAGGGGCACGTGCATTGCCAATGCAGAGGAGGTGGACGTGCCCATCAAGCTGTACTGCAACGGTGACGGCGAGTGGCTGGTGCCCATCGGCCGCTGCATGTGCCGCGCTGGCTACGAGTCCGTGGAGAACGGGACCGTCTGCAGAGGTAACCATGGGCTCTCCTCTTCTGGGGGTTTGCATCTGGGATCTGCATGGACCAGAGGGAGGGAGCTCCTTGGACAGGGGTGGCAGAGGGGCAATGTGGAGGCTGACTCCTGCCCCAGGCTCATCCGTCCATTGCAGAGGTTGTCCATGACCTCCGGGTCCCCAGAGCCACTGGGTTCAGGGCTGGCACCTGTTGCTGGTGCCTCTCCAGGTTTTGGAGGCTCACACGTGTGGTGCGTGTCACCAATCTGCAACTGCATCCCGAAATACTGGGGCTGTTATGCTGTTGGTTTCGCTGTGTGCTTTGGCATGGGCTGAATCTCTTCTTGGATGAGGGGAATGGGAATGCAGGGTCCCAAAAGGGTGCAGTGGGAGGGAGCAAGTTGTCTACAGTGTTTTCCTGGTGTGTCTACAGTGTTTTCCTGGTGAGGTGCAAATGGCCCAGGGCAGGACATGGTCATGGCCTGTTCAAAGCTGCCTGGCCCCTGTGCTCTTCAACAGCCAGAGGTTTCCTGCCCTTTATATGTTCTGCCTCTGTAGATGTTCTCCTCCCCCATAGATGTTCAGAGCAGACTCTGTGAGTGCCTGCTGAGCTCAGCTGAGCACCTTGGAGCCAGCCTGGTCCCAGGCCAGCAAGAGGCTCAGCACCCCCTCCCTGAGCTGATGTCTGTGCCCTGTCCAGTCATACATGGGCTCAGGAAGGTTGAGAAAGGAGCTCCTGGGGTTGCTGGGAGGGAGGTGGGGACCCCAGAGCTGTGTGATGGGCACCTGCAGCTGTGCCATGCATGGAGCAAACCACAGAGTTTGGCAAACAGGATCTTTTTCCCCTGTCCTGGCTGAATCTCCAAATCCCTCTGTGGTTCTGATAGCATTGGCACACTCCAAGCAGAGCCAGGGCTTCTGAGATCCATTACAGACACGTTGGTGGCCACTGCAGAGCCAAGGGAGGAGCTGTGTCTCTTCTCTTCTGGCTGTGAAGGGTTGGCCAGGGAGAACCAAAGCATGGGGAAGGCGCTGGTGGTGGGAGACAGACACACTGGAGAGGGGAATGGACAATCTGATTGTGCTGTGTAGGGACTGCAGGCTGTATGGTCCCCTTGGAGAGGGCTCCATGTCTGCTGCTAGTGGCTGTGCTGCTCATGCACCAAAATTCAGGTCCTGGTGTGCTGTGGGGATCATTTAATATCCATTATTTCAGCTACTCCATGCTTAGCCACTGAACGCCTCTTCCCACCGAGCTCGGGCAGATCAAGTGTCTTACAGCCTTAGCAGGGATGGGGATCGGGGCAGCAAGGAAGCGCTGCTGGAAACTGAGCCCGGCTAATCCCTGCCTCGAAGGGCAGACGGGGCTTTTACAACTCCCAAGTGAAGCATCCGTAGCAACACCAGAGAGCCCCAGTGATTCATGGCAGCCTTTCTGTCTCTGCCTGTTTGTTCCCGGAGCAGACCCAGCCCTGCACGGTGCATTGCTCTGGTGCAGCCGGGGTTTCTCGGGGAGCTCCCGGTGTCGCTTCGGGCCCAGCCGAGGGACCGTCCCCTCACAGGGACCGCTCCTGCAGAGCCCTGTGCCGCAGGGCTGGGGGAGCAGAGCCGGCAGGAGCGGGGGCCGAGGCGGGGCAAGGAGGGAGAGGCCGGTCCCCCTTTGTCTGGGCTGCAGCAGCAGCAGCAGCAGGAGGAGCAGCAGCAGGATTTTGGGAGGTCCAGTACCTCGGCAGCTGTTCCTGCAGCCGGTGCTGGCGAGCGCCGGCCCCGCGCTCCCCGCCCTCATTAATCACGCGGTGGCCGCCAGCCCATCGTCTCCATGGGGCAGCTGGCTCGGGGCTGCCTCCCCACCCCTTCCCCTTCCCCTTCCCCTTCCCCTTCCCCTTCCCCTTCCCCTTCCCCTTCCTATTCCTTTCTCCCCCTCTTCTTTCCCTTTCCCTTCAGTCTTTGCCTTTGCCTTCCCCGTTCCTTCTTTCCCTTGCCCTTATCACGTGGGGTGCAGTCAGGACTGGATGCGCCCCAGGATTGTGCCCCTCCATTTTTTCCTGGCAGCCCCCAGAAGAGGAGTGGGGTGTGGGAGGAAAGCCAGACACAGAGTTGGCAGGACAGCCATGGAATCCCCGTCCTCTCTCCTCCCAGCCCTCCCAGTGAGCCGCACAAAGGGCTGGGAAGGGGCTGCTCGCCCAGCTCTGCTCGGGAATGACCTGTGGGATGTGTCCCTGTGGTCTGTGTCCCTGTGGTCTGTGTCCCTGCGGGATGTGTCCTTTTGGGACATGTCCCTGCATCCCCGCCCTCCTCCCGCCGGGTCCCTGCCCCGCTCCCTGCAGAGGCAGCGGCGGAGCCGCCTGGCTTGGGGGACTCACTCCTACATGTGGCTGGCAGGTTTGCTCGTGTTTCCAGGGGTGGGAGGGAATCTGGGCCCCTTTCCAGAAGCAAAACAATAGCAAATCTGAGCTGGCTTTGGGGGTGAGGTTCTCTCACACACTCAGGCGCCCGAACAGGACGTGGCAGGGAGCATGGGAGGCCAGGTCCTGCTCCACAAAGGGTCCAGGTAGAGAAGGGCATCCCAAGGAATGGACAACCCCTGTGTGCAGCTGGAAGGAGTTGCTCATTTTCTCTGCTGGGTTTTTCATCTGGCTAATAGCACGGCAGCCTGCTCGCGGCAGTGTGCACAAGGGATATTTATGGAGGAAGTTCATGCATCTAACAGCTTAAGCTCTTCTAAGCTCGCAGCCCCAGCACAAAAGGATTTGGGGGCAGTTAACAATTCAGTGTGGTTAAGAGATTTTCATTTGGCTGGGCTGGCCTGCCGCTCCTGCAGGCCCTGCGAGGGGCTGGCTGCTGCTCCTCGCTGCGAGGGGCTGCACACAGCCCAGCCCCGTCCTCCCCGCTTCACCTTCTGCTCCCTGCCTGCTTTTCTCTCTCCATCTCCCTGTTCTTTGTCTGCGCCTCCCCCTCCTCTCCCCTCCCCTCCCTCCCATGCAGCACATCGAGCGTTTCTCCCTCTGCCTCCCGTGCCCATTGGCTCTGCTCAGACACGGCGGGGGCAGAGCCATTGTGTGCCCTTGGGCTGGCTGGACAGAGCATGGACACTGCCTGCACGGCTGTGGGGCTCAGGGACAGGGGATGGACACTGCCTGCACAGTTCTGCTGCTGAGGGACAGAGCATGGACACTGCCTGCATGGCTGTGCTGCTGAGGGACAGGGGATGGACACTGCCTGCATGGCTGTGCTGCTCAGGGACAGGGGATGGACACTGCCTGCACGGCTGTGCTGTTCAGGGACAGCAGCTGATGGCTGCTGCTCCCAGCCCTTCATCCCTTGTGCAGCTCCTTTCCATCACAGCAGGGCATCTCTGGTCCCTGCCTTCTCTTTGTTGTGCTGCTACAGCACTGAGCACCAGGAGTCCTGGTCTTGCTGGGGTGACAAGGGATGGTTTTGCCCTGCTGGTGGTGACACTCTCTGACTGTCAGACATCTGGTGTCATCCCTTGGGGTCACAGGCCTTTCTGAGGAGGAGAGGAGCTGCTGAGCTGATGGGAAGAGGAGAAACCAAGTCAGATTCAGGCTGGCAGCTGTCTTCTCCTTGGCTCTCTTCTCTGTTCTCTGCCCCTCTACTCTGCTTTTGTGAGACCCTCCTGCAATGCTGCCTCCAGCTTTGGGGTCCCCAGCATTAGCAGGATGTGCAGCTGCTGGAATGAGTCCAGAGGAGGCCACAGAGATGTTATGAGGGCTGGAGCCCCTCTGCTCTGCAGGCAAGGCTGGGAGAGCTGGGGGTGTTCACCTGGAGAAGACTCCAGGGAGAGCTCAGAGCCCCTGGCAGTGCCTGAAGGGGCTCCAGGAGAGCTGGAAAGGGACAGGGGACAGGGGATGGAGGGACAGGACACAGGGAATGGCTTCAAATGGACAGAGGGCAGGAACAGATGGGATATTTGGAAGGCATTTCTGACTGTGAGGCTGGTGAGGCCCTGGCACAGGATGCCCAGAGCAGCTGTGGCTGCCCCTGGATCCCTGGCAGTGCCCAAGGCCAGGCTGGACATTGGGGCTGGGAGCAACCTGGGACAGTGGGAGGTGTCCCTGCCATGGCAGGGGTGGCACTGGATGAGCTTTAAGGTCCTTTCAACCAAAACCATTCTGGGATTCTCTGATTTTGCAGCTTAAGGTGGAGCTGGCCCTCTCCTGAGGGGAGCCCCAGGGCTTGGCAGGGTCCCCTTCTCTGCCATGGGTTTGATGCCCAGGGCAGCAGATCTGCCACCACCCCACCCTGTGTGGGTGACGTGGGCCCAGGTGTGACAAGCACGTGTGACAAGGACCCTGAGCCATCCCTCCAGCACAGAGGGTGGGAAGCAGCCAAGCTTTACTTGGGATTTGGAGGGGGCCAAGTATGTGCTGAGGGCTGAGAGCAGCTTCCTGATGTGCTGGAGCAGGGCTTGTCCGAGCTGTGTCACAGCCACAGCCCACGAGGACGTGATGTTTTCCTGATAAAGGCTATTTATGGCTCTGGGCCTGTTTCGGGTCTGGGCCTCCTCTGATAGTGCTGGACCCAGCCAGTAAATTGTGAGGCTTGTGGGGTAATCGAGTTCTTCCAGGAAGCATTCCTGGTTGAACTGGAGCAGATACAGCCAATTGTTCTGGAAATGTTTCCAGAGACAGAGAACTGCCCGTTAAATGCTTCCAGAGGCTGTCCCTGCTTTCTTACTCTGCTGGGCCTGGCACTCAGAGAGCTCCATCCATGGCCACACCTCTGTGCTCTCTGTGCCTGTTTGAGGGTAATCTTTGGCCCCTGCTCCTCTGGTAAGGTTTTCAGCCAGCTTTTTTGGCTCTCCCCAGCCCTTGGCACTGCTTTAGCCTTTCCCTTGGCAGATGCAGTTCCCCACATACAGGCTGCTCATGGCAGTCAGCTGCATGCCAAAGGGGATGCTGCGATTCCCTCTGCCTGCATCCCCCTTTGTTTAACCACTTTGGCAATGGCATTTCTCTGGGTGCTTTTGGAGGATCCTTGTCCTTTCTTGTTGGACTGGGAGAACTGGGGCTGCATCCTTGTCCCTGTAGGTGTGATTTGACACGTTTGCACTGAAATGCACATTCCTTGCCTGTGCCCATTTCCCCAGGGATTGCTGTATCAGGAATCCATCATTCTCAGTATTTACCACTCCACAGCTTCCATGTCAACAGCTAACTTTATTGGGAACACTTTGGGCTTTCTCCTGGGTCATTGATAAAAATGTTAAACAGCCCAGAGGCACGAACCACATTTGTTGGCTACAGCAGGAGCAGCCCCACTCGGATCTTCAGCCGCGCCGGGTCTGCCTGCCAAGTTTTAATTCATCGAGGATGTCCCATGGTGTCGGTGGAGCCACTGATTTCAGAATCAAAATATCCCTGTGTTAACCAGGGAAAGGCTCTGCAGAGGTTTGGGTGGGTGACATTAATGCCATTACCCCCCAGTCAATCTTGTAATTGCATCAAAAACCCCTACAAGGCTAATTTGCCTTAATCTGTTTTCCCTGAGTGCGCGCAGGTTGGCACTACTATCCCTGCCTTCCTTTAATCCCTCGCTGTCCCAGTCCTGGAGCTGTCACAGCCTTATTTGACTGGTACTGATGTTGCAACCCTAAAATAGCCACAACTGCCTCATTTAGCAAATAGCTTTTTGCTCCATCTCAGAAACATCCTGCTGCCTCACGGCGTGTGGAAAGTGAGCATGAGTGTGCCCCAGTCCATCACCTGCACCCCCTTAGGTGGGTGCTGCCCTGACAGGCTGATTTAGCAATGTTTAACTTTAGTGGCTGCTATTTAACATCTTGAGTTACTGCTGGAATGGAAAGTATTCCACCATCATCCTCAAAGATGATTACATCACCTGGCTCTTTCCCAAGTACAAAACAGGAATTTGTCTGCCTTTTCTGCAGGCTTGTTGACAATTTGAATGCTCCCAGCCGGCCGGGGCTCGGTGGCATTGTTGGATTCTGCTTTTGGGGCTTCTCCCTCTCCTCCCTCTCTGTCTGGGAAGCAAGAATACAGGGGCTTTCTTTCCATGGCTTTGATTCTTCTTGCTGACCTCTCCATGTTGTGAGTCCAATTAGGGCTGTGGTGGAGGCTGCAGCTGCTCACTGGGAGCCACTCCACACCTGCCTGCTGCTTGTCCTGTGCACATTCCTGTTGGAGTTTGGGCTTTGGCAGGTTGGAACAGGACCTGGGGGAGCTTGGCAGAGCAAGGGGATGTCAGACAGGGGGGTTGAGGCATTGATTTGCTGGTGGTGTGAAGCCCCAAGAGATGCTGATCTCACAGGGAGGGTCACACATGGTCCAGGAGTGAGGCAAACGATGTGCTGCCAGAGGAGGGAGATGGACCACTCACCTGGAATAGGAAATGCAGCTTCTGAGGAACTGCACCTTCCTGGGAAACAAAGGAAATGAGAGTTCCTTTCTCATTTTGCTTTCAAGACAAGGAATGGATTGAGACCTTCCACAGAAGTATTTTCTCTGCAGAGAAAGGGAGCAGATGAGGTTTTTGAGGACATGAGAGTGGATTTTGAGCAGCAGGAGGTTGCAGAGCTCTCCCAGCTCTGCTGTGATGGTGCAGGAAAGACCTCAGCAGGATGCATGAGGTGATCTGGGAGCAGCCCATGGGAGCCCAGAGGGGAACAGCCTCTTCTCATTTATCAGTGTGGGCAGGTCAGAAATCCCTTGGCTTGGAGGGAAGGATGAAGATCTCAGGTCCAGCAAAGCCCTGCGGGAAATGATGGCCATTCCTCAGAGAAACGTGGTGGAGTTTTGCATTGCCACTGTGTGCCACAGCTGCTGCTGCCCAGAGCCTTTGCCCCAGCCCCTCCATGCTCTGCTCAAGGTCTCACAGTGGTTTGGGTTGGAAGGGACCTTGAAGATCCCACAGAGCTGTGGGATGGGCTCTGCCCCCCTTCCCCTCCTGGGATGGGCTGCTCCCTCCATCCCCCTGTGCTGGCATCAGCGAGGGATGTGGGGAGGGCAGTGAGAGCCGAGCTGGGGCTGCTGTCCCCTCTGTCCCTCTGGGGCACAGGGACACTCAGTGACATGTGGAGCTGATGTGTACCCAGGAGAAAATCTCCCCCTGATTTATTTTCACAGATGAAACAGCATTTTGGATCAAACACCACATTCCTGGTGCTGCTACACCCATGTGAGCAGGGAATAGCAGCTCTGGCAGCATCGTGTGCTGGTGCTGGCGGGAGAGCAGCATTTATTCATTTATTCCTCTCTCCTTCCTTGGCCTCCCTTTCCCCCCTCCCCCCTTTTTTGGTTTTTTTCTTTTTTTTCCCTGAGAAAAGTGGTAAACATTAATAGGCGCTGGAATGAATAGCTGGGATTCAAGCCCAGGATTCCAGGATTTTAACTCATTATTGCCATAAAATGAAGGGAATGTAGTTTTTTGCCATTAGTTTTTCCCCTTTGATTGATTGAAAGCTCTCAGACATCTTGGGGGGGAAGGAGGATTTTTCCTTGAACTCCTCACAGTGCTGGATTTTTATGGGGCAAGAGGAGAATATTCTTCATCGTAAGTAACTTGAGGAAGATTGGAGAAAATACTGCTTTTGAGGATTTTTTTCTTTTTCATTTGAAATTTTTCAGCAAGCTGGGCCAAAGCCAAGAGATTGTGTTGTACATTTAATTTTGGGAAATACCCTCCGACGTTCTCTGCACTGATTTAAAGTTTTTCTGATGTCAGATGAGTCAGATGTGCTCAGTTAGAGCACAGCTCTTTGATTTTAGCCACACTAGGTAAAAACCTTACAGAGAATTTAATCTATAAACCATGATTAGCTTAATTAGCTCCAAGGAAACTTGTTATTGTTCCCCTTATGGCTTAGAAACATAATCTGTCACTGGGAAGTGCACAGAAAAGTCCCCATAAAGGTTGGGAAATTGAATCAAAGTGTTCATAGCTCTTACAATGGCTCTGCTAACACAGGCCAAACTTCAAGCAAGGTTTAATTAGGTTTGGCCAAGGAAAATACACTTTTACTGTCATGATCTGAAGGAGACCTTAAGTTTGGTGATGCTGCTCTGTGATGCCCTGTCCTTGTGTGGGTGGTTGGAACTTTAACACCTCCTGCCCTCCCCTCCAGACCCTTGCCCATCCTTGAGGACCTTCTGTGGATGCTTTCCAGGATCTTAAACACAAGAGGCTCTGACCCACATCCTGTGCAGGAGTTTTCCTCCCGCAGGGCAGCAGCCCCTGCCCACCTGGCTTGAATGCTTCTGCTGGAGTCCATGTGGGGGAAAGTGGCTGGAGGACCAGGGAAGCTGTAGTTTGTAGCATGGCAGGTCCTAGATGGAAAATGGGGAGCAGGGAATAGCATGAGCAGGAAAGTGGGAGTCATTGGGTCTGGAAAGCAGCCTGGGAGGGGAGGCAGGAAAAGGTTGTGGTCTGGCACCCAAAAGGGGACCTATGTGAACACATTGTGACAACCTGTGAAGCTTTTCCAGGTTTCTGCAGCAAGATCTTCAAAATCTGAGATCTCCTCTTCTCCTCAGTATGTTGAAATGACACCTGCCAAGGAGTTGGCATCCTCACGAGTCCTTAGAGGTAACCCAGAGATTTTGGCTCTGCTCCTTGTGTCAGAAACCAGAGAGACCTTAGCAGAAACTGATGTTTTCACTAGGCCAGGGGGAGTTTTGATGCTTGAGTATGTGGTTCTGCCCCCCAGGCATTGGACTGGCCCCCAGCTCCATGAGGGGCTGTGGGTACCACAGTGGTGCTGCAGCAGCAGCCAGGGATGGGCATCCCTGCACCCTGAGGTGAGGGCCCCTTGGACATCCACAGGCTGAGAATAACTCCCATGACCAAATTCCAACTGCATTTGGAGGGAATATCCTCAGGATTTGGGCACTGACAGTTTTCATCAATGGCAGCCTCCTACTTTTAGAGTCTGTTGGCACTTTCAGGCTATTGGCACTTCTGGAGCTCACAGAGACCCTGTGTTCAAACCATTGTTAAGGCTGAAACCACAGCCAGCAGTTTCCTTCCAAAACATTGTGATCCCCAGAGTCCTGTGGTTGTTACACCCGCAGCTGGACAGGAGCAGGAGCAGAGTGAACAATAAATGATCATGTGAGAAAGGGCTCGTCATTCCAATGCCAAAATGCCCAAACCCTCCAGGTTTGTCAGAGTTCCAGTGCAGCCTGAGGTGGAGCCTGTGGAGCAGGCTAACACTCTTGCTTTGCTCCCCATGGCATTTCTCCCAGCCTGTATGGCTTTGGAAAAGATTGTGGTGGCTTCTGAAGTGGCTGCAGGAGCAGCAGGGAGCACACTCCCTGGGATGCCCCAGATCTGCCTTTTTGTAGCCCAGGCTCTCCAGGAGGCTCCAGGGGGAGGCAGGAAGGGGCTGTGCAGCATCAGGGCCATGCTGGGCAGCAGGGAGGGGTTTCCATCCCTGTGTTCCTCTTTGTGCCCTCAGGACAGCCCGTCCTGGGCAGGGGGTCTGCATCCCCTGGGACATGCAGGATGGATGGATGGATGGATGGATGGATGGGGGATGGAATGATGATGGATGGATGGATGGATGGATGGATGGATGGATGGATGATGGATGGAGGGATGGATGGATGGATGGATGGATGGATGGATGGATGGATGGATGGATGATGGATGGAGGGATGGATGATGGATGGAGGGATGGATGGATGGATGGATGGATGGATGGATGGATGGATGGATGATGGATGGATGGATGGATGGATGGATGGATGGAGGGATGGATGGATGGATGGATGATGGATGGATGGAGGATGGATGTATGGATGGATGGATGGGGGATGGATGGATGGATGGATGGAGGGATGGATGGATGGATGGATGGATGGATGGATGGATGATGGATGGATGGATGGATGGATGATGGATGGATGGATGGATGGATGGATGGATGGATGATGGATGGATGGATGGATGGATGGATGGATGGATGGATGATGGATGGATGGATGGATGGATGGATGGATGGATGGATGGATGGATGGATGGATGGATGGGGCAGGGGCTACAGGCATTAGCACCAAGTGCCCATGTGTGTGGAACAGGCAGGATGCAGGACATTGCTGGCCATCAGACCCCTAACCTGGAATTTCTGAGGGGTTGGTCTCTCTCCTGAGACATTTCAATGGTAACCAACTGTTTTTCCCTAGCCTTTCTCTGCCCCTTTGCCTCCCCTTCCTTTCACCATATCCCTCATCTCATGTACTGGTGACAGCTCTGCAGTGTCTGTCCATATTGCTGTCACCACAGAGGGTCCCAGAGGATTATTTTGGTGACAGATTCCCTGTTCACTCCCACCTGGATGGTTTAGGATCCTGCAGAACCACCTTTGGCTCTCAGAGATCTCAAGGAAGGAGGAGGAGAAGGTGATTCCTCAGGCTGCCCAGGCAGTGGATGCTGGAGCTGCTCCCTCATGCCAGCATCACCCAGAGGGTTCCCAGAGCTGGGTGATGGCTCAGGAGGGTTTGTCCCAATGGGTGAACCCTCTGCTGCAGTCCTTTCCTTGCAGCACAGTGAGCAAAATGAATTCTGAACCTTTCAGTGCATCTGTGCAGCCTCATTAATAAAACAGAATAAGGAAAAGGGGGAAAACAGGAATGGAAGAATTTGGTGAATGACTCATTCCCAGAGAAGCTTCTCATTCCCCTTTCCCTGCAGTGCACCCCAGTGATGGATTAAAGCCTGCCTTCCTTTGCCCTTGCAGGGCTGTTTGTCCTGGGGTGGGGACAGTGAGCACTGCCCAGGTACCATCACCTGCCTCAGGTGGTGTTTTACTCTCAGTTTACACCCTGGGAGTGAACCTGTGGCACCAACTGAGGAATAAGAGATGAGGGAGGTGTTGTAGGAAAAGTAATCTCCAGGTTTTCTCCAGTTTGCTTTTCCACCCAGGCAAATCCCAGCCTCAGGACCTTCCTGGAGCATGTCCAGGGACAGGAATAGAGCTGGGAAAGGTCTGGAGCATGAGTCTGATTAGGAGTGGCTGAGGGAGCTGGGAAGGGGCTCAGCCTGGAGAAAAGGGGGCTCAGGAGGGACCTTGTGGCTCTGCACAACCCTGACAGGAGGGGACACCAGGGGGGTCAGGCTCTGCTCCCAGGGAATGAAGGACAGGACAAGAGGAAATGGTCTCAGGCTGTGCCAGGGCAGATTTAGTTGGGTATTGGGAAATTTCTTTATGGAAAGGGTGGTCAGGCATTGGCACAGGCTGCCCAGGGCAGTTGTGGAGCTCCCATCCCTAGGGGTGTTTAAACAACAGCTGGTTGTGGCACTTGGGGACGTGTTTGGTGGGGATCTGACCGAGCTGGGTTAATGACTGGGCTCCAGGATCTTGGAGGGCATTTCCAGCCACAGGGATTCTATAAAAGGAAATGGCAGGAGGCTCTGCTTCACCCTCAGTCAGTGCTTGGTGTTCCTGCTTTCCAAGGGGGATTATGAAGCAGGAGAGGAATGTCACTCTGCCTGGTGCTCACTCACGTTGTCACCATGTGGAGGGCTAATCTGGAAACAGAGTGACAAATCTGAGCGTGTGGATCTTCATGATACCCTATAATTAGAACTGGTCTTTTTTTTTTTTTTTTTCCTTCTTCTTGAAAGTTTTGCTGTCTGGCACAGATGGAAGTGATCCCAGTTTGTTTTTGTGTCTCTTGAATTAGAGCGTGGCTGCTCTTTCCAGGATTTCCCAGGCAAAAATATTCACATGGGGACCTGCCCAGCAGGCAGGGTGGGTCCTCTGGGACGTGATTTTGGGGGTATTTGGCTCTCTGCACCTTTGCAGGGGCCGTGGTAGGGATTTATCCTTGTCCAAGGGCTGGTTTCCAGCACTTCCAGGTGCAAGGCAGACATGGAGTGGGTGAGGGCACGGCATGAAGGGGACACGTGGGAAAACACTTGGAGCAGAGCTGAGCAAAGGGTTCAGACCTCTGCTTCAAACCCAGGTGCAGGTTTGCTGCTCAGTCCTGCCTAAAGAGTCCTGGGGTGGTTTGGGTTGAAGGGACCTTAAACAACCTCATCCAGTGCTCCCCCTGCCATGGGAAGGGGCTCCTTGCCTTGGTAATCTCTAACACACCTTCTCCTGTCCCAGGTAATCTCTAACACACCTTCCCCTGTCCCAGGTAATCTCCAGCACACCCTCCCCTATCTCAGGTAATCTGTAACACACCCTCCTCTGTCCCAGGTAATCTCCAACATGCCCTTCCCTGTCTCAGATAATCTCCAGCACACCTTCCCTTGTCCCAGGTAATCTCTAACACACCTTCCCCTGTCCCAGGTTGCTCCAAGCTCCATCCAGCCTGGCCTTGGATACTTCCAGGGATGGGGCCCTGCAGCTTCTCTGGGCAGACAAGAAGAGAGGCAGTGATGTTTCTCTGGCAGCAGAATCCCTCCCTCCATCCCAGCTTTCCTGACCCCAGGGCTCAGTGGGGCTGTGGGGGAGCTCAGGAGGGGTTGCCAAGCCAGGGGTGGGGGGGCAGGACACATGGGACCACCAAAGCTGCACCAGACCGACTGTTTCATGCATTTGGGGGTGCCTCCCCCATGATGGGGTTTCCATGGAAACCAGAGTAGTGATTTCCTGCATGCTGATGTGCTGGAAAGCCAAAAGCAAAGGTGGGAGGGTGGAAGCAGAGGATGGTGGGCAGCAGGCCCTCCCTGGGGATGGAGGAGAGGAGGGAAGGAGGACATTTTGCTACCCTGAGCTTCAGGGAGACGTTGTGATCTCCCTGGTGCTCAGAGCGTGGCTGGGAGCGAGGGCTGGCCCTGCAAAGGGCTTTGTGGGGGCAGCATCCGTGTTGGGGGGGGTCTGGTGGGTGTCAGCTCAGGCTGTGGAGCCCAACCTGAGCTTGCAAGGATGCAGCACCATGACAGAGCTCCCTGGCAGCCCAGGGAGCTCACTAATAAGCAGGATTCATTAATTAGCCCAGGAGGAGCAGCTGCAGCAGCGCTCTTGGTGTCTGGTCTTTGGCCTGGCTGTGTGCACTGGGGGGGACCAGGGCAGGCCAGGACTGGGCTGAGAGCCCAGCAGGGCTGAGGTGGCACCCCTGGACACAGACACATGCAGCCAGGTCCCCCAGGAGGGTGGGATGCCTCAGGCAGCTGCTGGGTCCCCACACGGGCACATCTGGCCCACATCTGGTGCAAGGCACAGGGTTTGCAGGGGTCCCAGGTATTAAATGCTGCTGACTGCCTGCATTCTCCTTGGGGTGCGGGTGTGCCCTCCTCTCGTGCCCTGCAGGTGTGTGGCACTGCCCTGGCACTGCTGCAGTGCAGCCCAGGGTGAGGTGCCCCTGTCCCCACTGTCACCACTGCCTTTGAACCCCGGCCGGGTTGTGGCTGCAGCGGCACTGAGTGCTGGAGCTGCTAGCAGACTGGAAATGTCTTTTGTCAAAGCTTGAGATGCCTCCAACCTCCTTTAATTAAAGACAATTACTGCTTTCAGCCCCTCTTCACAGCTCAGCTGGGTTGTTTGCAAACACACAGCTGCGGGAGGCTTTGTGCCCCTCTCCCAGTCCCGCTTCCCTGGAGACGCACAGAGGTTTCTTTATGATCAGCCTGAGGCTGGCGAGCAGTGACGAGAGGAGGGGGCGTCCCGGCCTCCTGGGGCGGCTCGTGGTGCAGCCTGGAGCAGCCCTGCCTGCTCCTGTCCAGCTTTTTGTGCCAAACCTTCAGTCTGCTGGGCACGGCGGCTCTGCCAGAGGCGTGGAGGGATTGGGGGGAGTGGAATGGACGTGGCTGGGCGGCCGAGGAGGTGCCTCTTGCCTGAGAGCCGCAGCTCTCAATGCATGCTTTTAACAGCTCTGCTGGGTTAGCCATGACTGAGTTAACCATGGCTGGGTTAGCCATGACCGGGTTAGCCATGACTGGGTTAGCCATGACCGGGTTAGCATGACCGGGTTAGCTGTGCCTGGGTTAGCCATGACCGGGTTAGCCATGACTGGGTTAGCCATGACTGGGTTAGCCATGACTGGGTTAGCATGGCTGGGTTAGCCATGACCAGGTTAGCCATGACTGGGTTAGCCATGTCTGGGTTAGCATGACTGGGTTAGCCATGACTCTGCATGGCCAGCCCAAATCTGGGCTTCCTCACCCCAAACACGCTCAGGTAAATACAATCTGAACCCCCTGTAAGCAATAACCCCCTTTCTGGGCTTGAATAACTCAGAGGCAGCCAAAGGGAGCTCAAGCAAAGTTTCCAAAGCAGTCAGGGCTGGCAGGAGAACAAGCAGCATCACTGCAGCCCTCTGGGATGCTGTTTCCAAAAATACGAGCGCGGCGCGCGGGGCTGTCTGGAGCCCCGAGCTGCCAAGGCCGTGCCTTCTCCCTTTCCAGGTGCTAATGGTGTCCTCGGGGAGGGACAGGGAGCGGGGAGGCCTCCGCCTGCCTTGGAAGCGTTTGGTTGTTAAATGTGAATGGTAAGTGCTCAGCCTTGGGGCTCAGGGGAGCCAAGATCCTTTTTGAGCCTCTAACAGCCTGACACTGCTCTGTCTTCTCAAATTCATTCTGCAGCTCCGAGTCCCTGGAGAGCACTAATCACTGGTCTGAGCATGAAGGGAAACATACCCCTCAAATGGGAAGCCCAGAAGCTCTTTCCCCTTAAACAGCCTCTCTGTGGACATCTTTGATCTGTTTTGGGGTGGTTTCTTATTCCGCAGAAAGCTCTGGCAGGCCAGCAGAGGACTGGAGCCTCCTAGGACAGGTTTAAGTGTTTGTGCAGGTTTAAATGTGTTTAGCACACAGGGTGGGTGGGCAGGGTCAGGCACACAGTGCAGGGGTGAGGACCAGGGCTGCAGAGATCTGCTGCTGTGATCATGTCTGAGATGCTGAGGTGACAGGGACACGGTCCATGGTCCATAGTGTGACACCACAGGATGCTGAGCGCCACAGTCCGCTCCTCAGTGTGACCTCAGGGGAAACTGGGGTTCCAGGGACAGAGCGCATGGCTCATAGTGGGACATCATGGGATGCTGGGGTCTCAGGAGCACAGTCCATGAGATATCAGGGAGTGCTGGGGGTCTGGGGATATGGGCTGCACTCCATAATGTGACATCCTGGGATGCTGGGGTTCCAGGGACAGAGTTCATGGCTCATAGTGGGACATCATGCAGTGCTGGGGGGTCTAGGGATCAGTCCGCACTTTACAGTGGGACATCAGGGATGCTGGGGTCTCAGGAGCACAGTCCATGGTTCATCAGGGAATGCTGGGGCTCTGGAGATATAGGCTGCACTCCATAGTGTGACGTCATGGGATGCTGGGGTTCCAGGGACAGAACCCAGGTTCCTCAGTCCAGTTTCCACAGTGCTGAGGGTCCTGCTGCTCTCCTGGGAGGTGGCATCTCTCCCTTGCTCTGCAGTCTCTGCTTGGCAGCCCCTTCACATTCAGTTCCAGGTGTTGGCACTGTTGATGTGGCTCACCAGGAGCTGTGTGTGGGCTGGAGTGTGGACATCCACCAGCTTGTGTCTCCTGGGAAGCTGCTGGCTGCAGCTCTTGGCAGCTGGAGGTCCCAGGGGTGCCAAGCAGTTGGTCTGGGCAGAGCCAGAAACATCCAGGAGGTGTCCAAGGGAGAGGTCCCCATGTATTGGGCAGGACAATGTATGAGGGATAAACTTGTCCTTTCCAGGAGCACCGTGGTGTTGGTTGGTTTGCAGAGCTCTGTTCTGGCCAGGCAGTAGAGAAATAAGGGGTGGATGAGTGATGATTCCTCCTGTCCCCTGCTGTGCTGTTCATATTTCCAATGCCCAGGGTGCCTGTGGCAGTAAGTTATGCAATTTAATTATGCACCATGTTAAAAAATATGTCCTTGCACACTGTATGAAATTGCAAGCAATCTATTCCCATTCATGTCCCCCATATTCCTGATGGCTTTATATCCCTCCCTGAGTGGCCTCTTTTCACGTGGAAGCTCTGAGTTGATTGACTCTCCATATGGAGGCTGCTCTGTGTCCCTGATCATTTTTATCAGCTCCCTCCTGCCCTTGTCTCGGGGTGCTGCCACTGCCACACATCCGAGCCGTGGCTCCACGCCTGGCTGAATGACATTCCTGCTCTGCACTGGGCTCCTTTCTTTATCATTCCTTACATTTTCTCTTTTTTTTTTGATGATGGATGAGCTTTGAACTGATGTTTTCAGAGCATTATCTCTAGTGCTGCCGAGATCCCCTCCCTGCATGTTAATAGCTAATTTAGTGCCCATCATTGTGTTTGTATAATTAGGGCTCTTTTCCCCCAAGTACATTCGTTTCCTTTTGTCACTGCTGAATTTCATTTGCCGTGTTCTTCACCTGGAGATCTCCCTGTCAGTGTCAGTCAGTGCAGGCAGGCAGGCCTGGCTGATGTGGGGACACCAGGGGCTGTCCTGTGTCACTTGTCACCCTGGGGTGCTCAGGGCAGGCCCTTGTTCAGCACCACCAGCACTGACATCCTTGGCATCCTTGGGCTGCCGTCCATGCTGTGTGCAGTGGGGTCACCCTTGGTGGGCCTGGTGGGTGCCATGGGACAGGAGGGGACTGAGGGGACACTCAGCACAGTTACAGCTTCCTCTCAAGGACAGAGGGGAGGCAGGCACTGACAGGACCCAGGGAATGGCTGGAGCTGTGTCAGGCTTAGGTTGGAGATCAGGGCAAGGTTCTTCCCCCAGAGGGTGCTGGCACTGCCCAGGCTCCCCAGGGAATGGGCACAGCGCTGCCAGAGCTCCAGGAGTGTTTGGACAGTGCTCTCAGGCACAGGATGGGATTGTTGGGGTGTCTGTGCAGGGCCAGGAGTGGGACTGGATGGTCCTTGTGAGTCCATTCCAGCTCAGGATATTCTGTGATTTTCCGGCTGGATGTGGATTTTTGGATGGTTTGGCCACTGTTCCAGATCTCAGTGCTCTTGAGCTGCCAGAGGCCTTTATCTCATGTCTCAGGAGCTCCTTCCCAACTCCTGAGCAGCAGGGTTGGATCATGTGCTGTGTGGGATGGTGGAGGGATGTGGCTTGAACTGCTGCTGCTTTGGCTGGAGCTGGGCCCAAGCTGATTTCAGTGCAGGGGAGGGAACCTGGGGAAGGAAACCCAGGAAGGGATCTTAGCACAGCCACAGCTCTGTGTGGGGCTGTGAAAAAAGGAAGGAGCCCGTCCCCCACTGGTGGTGCCAGGTCCTGTAGGAAGAAATAGAAGCCACAAGGTGCAGCTTGAGAGGCTCAGGATGGGCTTTGGAAAAGCAGAGAAGTTCCCAGAGATGTTGAACATCACCATCCTCAGGGATTTCCATGGCTTGGCTGCAGACAGCTGCCCTGAGCCCTTAGGAGCTCTTTCTGTGAGCTGGAGAGTGACCTGGAGACCTCAGATGTGCCTTCCCGCCATCCCTGCCGGGCTGCCATGGATGCTTCTGTGCCAGGACCATGATGCCAACCTGACCCGAGCACCACCTCTGCCCTGGCGGTAGAGTGAGCCCTGGTGGGGTGCTGGGGCCAGGCTGAGCTCTTGGGATTGTTCCTCAAGTAAAAAGTGGTGAAATGAGGGGAAAAAACCCCAAATTGTGCCAGGGGAGGTTCACATTGGATATTAGAAAAGAATTCATCACTGAAAGGGTTGTCAAACAGGAAGAGGCTTCCCAGGGCAGTCACTGCTGGTGTGGCCCATGGGGACATGGTTTAAGTGGTGGATGTGGCAGTGCTGTGTTGGACTCAGTGATCTCAGAGGACTTCTCCAACCTGAACTATTCTGTGATTCTCAATATGATCTTTAGGTGTATGAGGGGACAGAATAGCCCAGCATGGGTCAGCAGCACCCAGACCTGCTGTAACTGTAGAGAGTGGAAAATCTCTGCTGATAAAACAGTGAGCAGAAAGGGAGGAAATTGGGGAGGTCATGCCAAGCCACATTTCAGATGAAGAATTTAAATGCAAAATTTGCCTGTCCTGTAGCCTGAGGTCAGAAAAATTCCTCCAGGTGAGCAGAAATGCCTCCAGGTGAGCAGAGCACCCTGCTCTGCAAGGTTCAAGTGGGATATGAAAAATAAACTTGGAGGATGCTGCAGGGAAAGACAAATGTGGTTCCAAGAGCCATGGAAAGTGCTCTTCCATTGGGGACTGAAAAGCTCAGTAGCTCAGTGACTTCCCATAATGAAGATTAGGTGAGATGATTACCAAGAGGAAAGCCCAGCCTCTAAAGGGCTTTTGATCTGCCAGAGGAAGGGATAACAAGAGCTGGTAGGGTTAAACTGAAGCTAAACAAATTAAAAAATTAGGCATGTGTTTCTAAGTGATTAACCACTAGAGCAAGCTAATGAGATGAGGGAGCTCTCCACGTTCCGGAGCATGTGAGACAAGATGGCTCATTGCTGGGAGCTGGGCTTCAGCTGGGGAGCAGCCATGAGGGTATCAAAGAGCACCTGGATGAGGGGCAGGACCCTGAACCCCAAATCTGTGCCCTTGCTCCACCAGCCCCAGCACAATTCCCCATGCTGGATGGGACACCTGGCAGGTTGGGATGGGACAGAGCCCCAGGTGCCTGCTGTCACTGCTGTCACCCGTGCTGGCCCTGCCCTCCAGGGCGGTGAGAGCCCAGCCTGGCAGGGTGAGCTCTGCTTCCTGAGCCGCCCTGCTGCAGGGAAAATCTGGGCTGATTGGCCTTCATTAACCAGATCAGCTGCTTTAATCTGCTGAAAGGGAGAGCTGCTCAGTCCCTGGGAGCGCCGAGAAGGGCATGGATGGATGGATGGATGGATGGATGGATGGATGGATGGATGGATGGAGGGAGGGAGGGAGGGAGGGATGATGGATGGATGGATGGATGGATGGACGGATGGATGGATGGATGATGGATGGATGGACGGATGGATGGAGGGATGGATGGATGGATGGATGGATGGATGTCAGTGGGAGCAGGGTGGAGGCAACAGGGAGCCTCTGCCTGCTGCTCTCGCTGCTTCCCCTTGCAGGGACAGATTTACTCCTTCTCCTCTCCCCCTTTCTCCACCCTTTCCTTTGTGCAGATAAAAAGCATTTGAGGGATTATGCTGTTCCAGTGCTGTCCCCCCATGGATTCCCTCCATGGATAGATCCCGAGCCTGAGTGTTTGACCACCCTCAGCTTTTCTGCATCAGACAAAGGGCTGTGGGGTAATGGGTCAAATCCCTCCCTTGTTGGGTCAATTATTTCAATCTCCCCCCCTTTCTTGCCCGGGCAGGTGTGTGGTCAGCAGGGTGTGCCCTCAAGGCAGGAGGTCTGGCAGGGCAGCACCGGTGCTGCACGCACAGGAAATGTTCCCCAGCTGGGCAGGACCCCATGCCAGAACCAGGAGCTCTGAGCTTTAGGTCTGTCCCCAAATGGGGACAAGTGTGCTCATCACCACTTCACAAACCACTGGTGCACCAAGTGTGCTCCATCATGGAGGATGAAGGTTGCTCTCTACATCTATCTCCAGACAGAAATCACCTGTCCAGATAAAAATCACCTCTCCTGTGTGTTTCATTGCTGTTCCTCTGTTTCCCCTCCGGAGAGGGAGAGCAGGATTGCCCAGGACTGGCCCCAGTCCACTTTGGGTCATGGAATACCCTTGAAGGATGTGAATTCCTGTCCCCCAAAAGTGAAGGCTGCAGTTTCCAAAGTGGGAATATGGTTAAAAGGAAAAGCCTGGAACACTGAATGTTTCTAGAGGTTGAGATTTTTTTTCCCGTGTGCCATCTGTGGTTTTTCTGGAGGAAGCCAGGGATGAATGGGAGGTGTTCCTGCCCATGGCAGGGGAGTTGGAATGAGATGATCTTTAAGGTTCCTTCCAACCCAACCCATCCTGTCTTTGCTATGGCTTTAAAGGACACAGGGAGTCAGGGGCAAAGCTGGGATGCAAAAGCCAAATCCCAGCCCTGAGCTCTAACTCTCCACTCTCTGCCCCCTCTCTGCATCACTACTTTTCATTTCTTGGTGCACACAAGCTCTTTTTTTGCCCAAGGAGAAAAGGATCATGCAAATGATTTGCCCCAGGGGATTCCTGGAAGCTGTTTAAGCCAGCAAATGCTGCCTTCTCCCCAGCTGTGCCAGGCAACTCCATGTGCTCATGAATTTCCCCTCCCCTAAGTGCAGGAAGGGGCTGACAGATGTTAACACATGATCAGTGTCTCAGGAGAGAGGAATTAAAGCCACACTGGACCCTTCGAAGACACACATTAGTGTCAGAAATTTCTAATCAATCAGCTGGGAGCCTCCTGGGGTCAGAAGCCTCTTTGAAATTCAAATGGAGAATGGCTCCTAATGGGTTTTATTTTGATTGCTATAAATTGATTAGCGTTAAGATAAACAAGTTTTGTTTCTTTCTGAAAGCTCTAAGTACGCTCTGGGGGAGGAGGAGCAGTGGAGTCTGATTGCTTCCCCTTAGGACATCCCCTCTTGGCTCCCACCCACCACAGTTTGCACAGCCACAGGAGACACTTTTTGCTCCAGAGCTGGCTAAAAGGCAGAACCACAGCATGCTTTGGGTTGGAAGGGACCTTAAATCTCATCTTGTTCCCCTCACTGCCATGGCAGGGACACCCTCCAGCAGCCAGGGGTGCTGATGGTGGGGGCGTCATAGAAGAGTTTCTGGTGGTGCTGGAGTAGGATACAGGTTAGAGCAGGTGTGAGCACCCTCCTGTGTTTTCCACGGTGAGATGGAAAGGTGTAGCTTGGTTCTGGGTGTGTGCTGGGGAATGTGGCTGTATTGGAGGGATGTGCAAGGTTTGGGGGCTGGTACAGCCCAGCAGCTGGAATAGCTTTGGGAAATGCTCCATTGCAGCTGCATTTCCTCTGGGTGACAGCTGAGCCCTCAACACTGTGACTGTCACCGGGCACAGGGGCACTCTTGTGTCCCCATGACCCTGCTGGGGCTGTGGGGCAGCCAGGCCCTGGGCCTAGGGTGACACCAGGCAACCAGGGAGTTCCCAGGGGCTGAAGTCAGCAGTGGGGTGCAGTGGGGTGCATGGTACCCATGGCCCATGCTGCGCTGTGAGTGGGAGCAGGCTGAGAGCTCCTGGTGAGCTCCCTGGGCCCCCTCTGTGCTCCTGCAGCCCTGTGTGAGCTCCCATCAGCCTCTGGTATCCCTACAGCCTGTGTGTTACCCCTACAGCCTGTGTGTATCCATACAATCTGTGTGTTATCCCTACATCCCTGTGTGTGTTATCCCTACAGCCTGTGTGTGTATCCCTACAGCCTCTGTGTATCCCTACACCCTGTGTGCATCCCTACATCCCTGTGTGTGTTATCCCTATAAAACCTGTGTGTATCCACACAACCTGTGTGATACACAAACAGAGGTATCACCCTATTTGTGATACCCCTATAACTTGTGTGTGTTACCCCTACACCCTGTGTGTGTTATCCCTACACCCCTGTGTGTTATCCCTACAACCTGTGTTTATCCATACAATCTGTGTGATATCTCTACATCCCTGTGTGTGTTATCCCTACAGGCTGTGTGTGTTACCCCTACAACCTGTGTTTATCCATACAACCTGTGTGATATCCCTACACCCCTGTGTGTGTTATCTCTACATCCCTGTGTGTGTATCCCTACAACCTGTGTGTATCCTTACAACCTGTGTGATATCTCTACATCTCTGTGTGTGTTATCTCTACAGTCTGTGTTACCCCTACACCTGTGTGTTACCCCTACAACCTGTGTTTATCCATACAACCTGTGTGATATCCCTACACCCCTGTGTGTGTTATCTCTACATCCCTGTGTGTGTATCCCTACAGCCTCTGCTTCCTACACCGTGTGTGCTCTCTTCACCCCTGTGTGTTATCCCTACAGTGTGTGTGTTTCCCATAAGCTGTCTGTGCTTCCTACTACCTGTGTGTGCCCATACAGCCCTGCTGTGCCCCCAAACAGCCCTGCTGTGCCCCAAACAGCCCTGCTGTGCCCCCAAACAGCCCTACTGTGCCCCCATACAGCCCTGCTGTGCCCAAACAGCCCTGCTGTGCCCATACTGCTCTGCTGTGCCCATACAGCCCTGCTGTGCCCAAACAACCCTGCTGTGCCCAAACAACCCTGCTGTGCCCCATACAGCCCTGCTGTGCCCCCAAACAGCCCTGCTGTGCCCCAAACAGCCCTGCTGTGCCCCATACAGTCACCATGTGTGCTCTCTACAACCATGTAGGGAGTTCCTACAACCACTTGTAGAGTTCCTACAACTGTGAGTGGAGTTCCTATAACCATGTGTAGAGTCCTTACAACCATGTGTAGAGTTCTTAGAGGTGTGTGGAGCTCCTACAACCATGTGTAGTGTTCTTACAATCGTGTGTGGAGTTCCTACAGCCATGTGTAGAGTTCCTACAACTGTGAGTGAAGTTCCTACAGCCATGTGTAGAGTTCCTACAACCATGTGTATTGTTCTTACCGCTGTGTGTGGAGTTCCTACAACCATGTGTAGAGTTCCTACAACCATGTGTATTGTTCTTACAGCTGTGTGTGGAGTTCCTATAACCATGTGTAGAGTTCTTACAGGTGTGTGGAGTTCCTACAACCGTGTGTAGAGTTCTCACAGCTGTGTGTGGTTCCTACAAGCACGTGTGCAGTTCCTGCAGCCTGTTCTCTCAGCTCCCTGTGCCCTTTGTGTCCCTGGAGCCCTGTGCCTGCTCAGCCCGAGTGCTGTGGCTCCTGCAGCCCTGCTGTGCCCCACACATGCCCTGTGTTCTCTCCTGTTGTTCCTGTAGCCCTCCCTGGAGCTCCAGCTGAGCTCCCTGCACTCCTCAGTGTGCTCCCCACCAAGGATCTCTGCGGTTTTCCAGTCTCCTTCAGGTTTCTCTTTGTGTCTCAGCTGTGGCCACGATTGGATCATGTCCAGGGAAGGGAATGGAGTGAGGAAGGGGCTGGAGTACAGGAACAGCTGAGGGAGCTGGGAAAGGGGGCTCAGCCTGGAGAAAAGGAGGCTCAGGAGGGACCTCCCTGACAGGAGGGGACAGCCAGGGGGTCAGGCTCTGCTCCCAGGGAACATTTCCTCTTCCCAGGAGGAGAGGAGATGGCCTCAGACTGCTCTGGGGGAAATTCAGGGTAGATATTGGAAAAATTCCTTCTTGATAAGGGTGATCATGCATTGGCACAGGCTGCCCAGGGCAGTGGTGAAGTCACCACCCCTGGAAGTGCTCAAAAGCACGTGGATGTGGCACCTGGGGACGTGGGGACAGGGGCTGGTGTGAACATGGCAGATCCAGGCTGACAGCTGGACTCAATGACCTTAGAGGGCTTTTCCAACCTGAACAATTCCACAGTTCTGTCTCCTTTGCAGGGTGTAGGATGAGGAGAAACAAGGTCTGTCCATCTTGTGGAGGTCAGTGGGTGCCAGTTTTAGGGACTGCTGTGCTGGGTGCTGGGCACCACTGTGTTCCTCGACAGTGGCACGGGGATGGTGTCCATGAGGGCCATGGCCAGTGCTCACAGGGGTGTCCTGCTGTGCCTGGGGGTGTGGGGGGCACCCCTGGCCATGGGGCCCAGCCTGGGGACAGCACATGGGTGGCTGTGTCTCTGTGCTGGCTGGTGGTGGGGTCTTTCTGTTGGTGGTGGTGGGGGTTTCAGTGGTGTGGGGTGACACTGTTATGGTACTGGGGGTCTCTCTGTTGATGGTGGTGGGGGTCTCAGTGGTGTGGGGTGACAGTGTTGATGGTGGTGGGGTGACACTGTTGATGGTGGTGAGGGTCTCTGTTGATGGTGGTGAGGGTCTCTGTTGGTGGTGGTGGGGGTCTCAGTGGTGTGGGGTGCCAGTGTTGATGGTGGTGGGGTCTCTCTGTTGATGGTTGTGGGGGTCTCTTTTGGTGGTGGTGGGGTCTCAGTGGTGTGGGGTGCCACTGACAGTGTCCCTGCAGGGTGGTGATAAGGCAGGACGTGCCCCTGGAGGAGGTGACCGAGTGATCCCGTGTGCTCTGCTGCACGTGAAGCCCAGGAGATCAGCAGTTCATATTTCTGTACTGAACAGGGAGCTGACATTAATGAACAGCTAATTAACATCACAGGGCTTGATGGTTGCAGTGTCAGCGTCCCTAATTAGTCTCGCACTAATCTGCTTTAATTAACTGTCCCTGTCGTGGTTTTAATTTAATTTTCAGCTCTAGACCAGCGAGAGCAGTCCTGGGAGCATCTGGGTTCCAGTACCATGGCCCTGCTCGTGCTGGGATGGGCTGGGGGGCAGTGGGGGCCAGCACAGGGCCCTGCTGCCCCCCAGGGATGAGCAGTGCCCAGGGCACAGCCCCAGCCAGGCTCTGGGGGCTGCATGGGGCTGGGGGACACCAGGAGCTGCCTGCAGCCCTGGGCTGTGCTGCTCTGTGCATGCCGCCTGCTCTGAGGGGTGTGATCCCTGCTCTGGGCACAGGGAGGGGCAGGGACAGCTGTGCCTGCTTGGATTTGCTTCTCATTGCCCGGAGGGACCAGTCAGAGAATCCCAGAGTGGTCTGGGTTGGGAGGGACCTTAAAGCCCATCCCAATCCATCCCCTGCCATCCATGGGCAGGGACACCTTCCTGATCTAAACCTTGTTTGAACAGCTCCAGGGAAGGTGAATCCACCACTGCCCAGGGCAGCCTGGTCCAGTACCCTTTCCATGAAGAAATTTTTCCCAATCTCCAATCTAAACCTTCCTTGGCATGACCTGATGCCATTTCCTCTTGTCCCATCACTTGTTACTGGGAGAAGAGTCCAGCCCCTGCCTTACAACCACTCCTTACAAGCAGTTGTTGGGAACAGTGAGGTCCTCCCCTACTAATAAGGCAATTCCTTGTTAACATCCCTGCACTGCAGCACGTTCCTGCTGGGATGAAGGATGAGGATGTGTCAGGTTGGCAGTTCCAGGGGTTTGCACTCTGCTGGGGAGGATTCCAGCAGGAGAGGGCTGGGATGTGCATCCCCTGCTCCAGCCTGGCTCTGCTCTCCTCTCTCTGCTCCAGTCCCACATCCTTCATCAATCACAGCTCCAACCTTCCCAAACAGCAGTGCCTCCCCACGGGCCCTTCTCGGGCCTGGGTTAATCTGTGTGAGCAAGTGGGGCCTTGCAATGGAGCTGGCACTTGGCAGCGTCCCAGGGAGCTGTGCAGGGCTGGGCTGGGCTGGCCCAGCTGGATTAGGGGGGCTCTGCCATCTGTCCTGCTCCCAGCCCTGCCTGGAACTGCTCCAGGAGCCTCGTGCTTTGAAGAAAACCCTTCTCCAACCACAGCCCCTCTTCCAAATAGCCCAGCTGCTGCAGTGAGGCAGAGTGGCTGCCATCCCCTGCTCCTCTCTGCCTCCCCTGCTCCTCTCTGCCATCCCTGCTCCTCTCTGCCTTCCCTGCTCTGCTGCCTCCCCTGCTCTGCAGACAGAGCAAATCCTGGGTGAGCCCCAGACGTGCCATGGGCTCTGGGAGTGGCACCTTGGGGAGATGCAGTGAAGGTCCTGGAGAACTGCTGGGACCCCTCTTAGCCAAGTGAGCTTGGTGCTTGGGCAGTGTGAGGGTTCAGAAGCCCAAACCTCTCTGTGCTGTCACACAGCTGCAGAGGGAAGTTGTTGGTTGTGCCTGTGCAAGTTCTCACATCACATCCAGGCCTGACCCAGGATGGTGGACACTCTCTGCCTTCAAAGGATCCCAAAATGGTTTGGGTGGGAAAGGACCTTAAAATCCCTCATCCCGTGCCACCCCTGCCATGGGCAGGGACACCTTCCACTATCCCAGGCTGCTCCCAGCCCCATCCAGCCTGGCCTTGGGCACTGCCAGGGATCCAGGGGCAGCCCCAGCTGCTCTGGGCACCCTGTGCCAGGGCCTGCCCACTCTCACAGGGAACAATTCCTGCCCAATATCCCATTCAGCCCTGCCCTCTGGCAGTAGAAGCTATTCCCTGTGTCCTGTCCCTCCATCCCCTGTCCCCAGTGCCTTTCCAGCTCTCCTGGAGCCCCTTTAGGCCCTGGCAGGGGCTCTGAGCTCTCCCTGGAGCCTTCTCCTCTCCAGGTAAGCACCGCCAGCTCTCCCAGCCTGGCTCCAGGGCAGAGGGGCTCCAGCCCTTGCAGCATCACTGCAGAAGCTCCACATCCTTCCTGTGCTGAGGAGTCCAGAGGCAGCATTTAGTGGTGTCTCAGCAGAGCAGAGCAGAGCAGAGCAGAGGGTCCTCTCCATCTGAGATCCATTGCTGCAGCTCCATGCTGGGCTCACACTCAGCCTGGGCTCTGCAGCCCCCTCTGTGTTTCCCATCCTGCTTTCTCTGTGGCACACAATGCCAACACCACGTTGTGTAAAACACGACTGGGAGGATGCTCTGAGTGTCTGAGTCCACCCTGCAGAGCCAAACACCACCAAGAAAATGTATCAGGGGACTTTATTTCAAGTCACTTGTTCTACTTTTCACCCGTGGCAGTGGTGCCATCACCTTGGCCAGGAGAGCTGAGCACCTCCTGCCCTTGGAGATCCTTGGGCATGGTGTGGTTTTTGTGTCTGCTTCCCCTTGGAGATCCCTTGGGCACGGAGTGATCCCTTGGGCACGGAGTGATTTTGTGTGTGCTTCCCCTGCCCTTGGAGATCCTGGGCATGGAGTGATCCCTGTGTCTGCTTCCCCAGAGTGGCCTCACAAGGCTGGGCTGCATCAGCACCAGCAGCCACACCACGGAGTTTCCTTGGCTGAGCCTTAAAGCTCTTGGGTCCCAGTTATCTAATCCTGCTCTGGGAGCCCAGAGCTGATATTCCTCCTACTTCAGGAGGAATGGAAAATTTTAGGCAAGTGTTGTTTATGAAAGAATCCCTCTCCATGCACACACCATGTGATTAAATATCCCTTTCCTTCTGTGGCACAGTGGATGATTTTCCCATATTTTGGGGATAGGCCCATCTCTTGACTTTGGCTTCATTTTTTTTGTGTTCTTGATTTCCATCTTGTTGCTGTTAATCTTAAGGGCCCAGTTCTTTCCACTGCTTTTACCAACTGCTGTATTTTCTGCTGACTAATTTAAAGCCACTGCTACCAGTTCATGACTTTTTAAGATGCATTTTTACTCCTTCACTGTCATTTTTGCTTCAGAATTAATTTTTATTGTAAAAATATGAATTGCCTTTTTCCTGGGGGCAGCAGCAACTTTATTTGAGGCTATTTTGGTTATTATTCACAGAGGTTCATTTGTACTCTCTGTCCTTGATGGCCTTGCTGGCATCTCTGGGAACCTGTTCTGTGCTGGGGCTGGCAGCAGGGAGAGCCCTGGAAATCTGGGGAGCAGGGAAGAGGCTGATTTACAGAGTTACTCTGGTTTACAGAGTTGTAAGTGCACAGAGGCAAGGTGGGTTCAGCTTTCCCACAGCTGACACCAACCAGCATCTCCCAACCTTCTCTTTGAGCAACCTCACATCTTTGGCAGCTCAAGTTCCTTGCACTGCCTTCCAGTGGGAGTAGGAAAGTCTGGGAGTTTGGAAGTATGAAATCTGGTGGAAGAAAGCTTTCAGATGTGGAAGGTGCATTTTGATGGATGCAGGCAAAACTCACCCAAATAATGGGAATTATGAGCTGTTGAAAATTGCCTCTTCCCATCTGTTTTCTGGCATGCTTGGCTCTCAGATCCCTCCATTAAGCACTGCTCCTGATGGATTTGGAGAGATAATTATTTGCTGATGTTTTTCCCTCATCAGAGCATCCTTTTAGAGAAAGTTATCAGTGGAATGGGGGCCTGGGGACCGAGGGCTCAGCCTCCTCCCTCTGATGTTGATCCCTCACAGCCCTCAGTGCTGCACGAGCACCACAGCCCAATGACACATGGAGTGCACAGGGAATGCAGACAGTGGGAATTGCTCCTGGGTGTTTGTTCAGCCATGAATTGTGGCAGTCATTACACTCATACAACACAGGGAGGCTTTATAAAAGATTTCCTAGGAAATAATGTCTAAAATCCCTGCTTTGGCTTTCCTTAGTGCATGTCCCTGGCACAGGGTGATCCTGACACGGCCATGCTGGTGCTTCTCAGGAGCAGGATGGTTCAAGCTGCTCTTTGGGAGGAGTTGCAGGTGACAGTGGTTTCCTCAGGCTTCATTGTACAGCCCCCCATCTTATTTCCTGTTTCCTGTCAAAAATTCATGTGCTGATTACAGGGATTTGTCTTCCTTCCATGGACTTCCTTGGTCAAGGGCTTGGAGCACAAGTCTCATGAGGAGAGGCTGAGGGAGCTGGGCAGGGGCTCAGCCTGGAGCAAAGGAGGCTCAGGGGGCCCTTGTGGCTCTGCACAGCCCCTGACAGGAGGGGACAGCCCAGGGGTCGGGCTGTGCTCAGGGAACAGGGACAGGACAAGGGGAAATGGCCTCAAGTTGTGCTAAGGGAGGTTGATGTTGGATATTAGGGAAAATTTCTTCACAGAAAGGGTGATCAGACGTTGGCACAGACTGCCCAGGGTAGTGGTGGAATCACCAACCCCTGGAATTGTTCAGTGGATCTGTGGATGTGGGCCTTGAGGGTGGCCCTGGCAGTGCTGGGTTGACACTTGGCCTCGAGGATCTCAGGAGGCTTTTCCAGCCTAACTGATCCCAGCCATGAGAGGCCTGTTTCAGTGCAGCCCCAGCTTTTTGGGCAGACCAGATGCCTGCAGACACAGAGATTTTGGGTAACCCTTGCAGTTCACTTTGCAGGAACAAGCAGAGTGTTCCAGTTTCAGCTCAGTGCCGATGGAGCTGCTGCAGCTCAGGTTGCTGGGGAAGCCCTGCAAACGTCTGAGCAACACAAGTGAGGCTGTTGGGACGTGAGGGAATCGAGGTGGCAGGGCCAGATGGAGCTGTGGAGCAGAGCTGCAGTCTCAGGCTGGCACTGCAGTCCCTGAGCCCTGGTGGTGACAGCTCCAAGGGCTCTGCTCTGGGGAAGGGACCTCTCTCCAACTGGGATTGCTTTAGCAAAGGGAAAAGGGAGTTTATTCCCAGTCTGCTCCTACAGACAATTCCTGGACCTTGAGAAGTGGCAGCTCAGTTGGTTGTAGGCAGCTGGAGTGCCAGAAAAGCAGCTCAGTTCCCAGGGAGGGGCTGTGACCACCTCTGAGGATGTGGATCCCTGTGTGCTGGTCCCTCCTTCCAGTACTTGACCTCCCTCATGGTGAAAAACGTTCTTGTGTCAAGCTGGAATTTTCCATGTGCCAGCTGGAGTGTTGCCCTCCTTCTGAGGTCTGGCTCCACCTTCCTTTCACCCTGCAGGCAGCAGCAAGGTCTCTCCTTGCCTTCTCTTTTCCAGGCTCACATCCATCCTCAGCCCCTCCTTGCCCACCATGTGCTCCAGCAGCCTGGAGCCTTCCCTGGATCCTTCCTTGTGCTGGGGAGCCCAGACTGGAGCAGCTCTTCATTGCCAGTGCACTTGGGAGCTTTTGTTTGAGGAAGGTTGGCTCTCCTTGGGTTTTGCCTTTCAAAGGTCTCTATGAGGGCGTTTTGGGAAGCACAGGTGGGCAGTGTATGCCCTCCCCAGCTGCCTCCCCACAGCTTCTCTGCCCACTGCAGGCCAGCAAGGAAAGGTTCTGTGAGCTCCCCCAGTGATTTCATTCACCATAATGCCCATTTTTAATCTCTCTTCTACCAGTTCCACTCAGCACCAAGGGCTGACAGAGAGCAGTGCTGTCATCTGGAAAGTGGCTGCTGGCACCAAACCAACTGGCACTTTGAACTTGTCCCAACTGGGTGCTAAGGAGCATTAAAATGTGCTGATTGAACGTGCCCACTTCCATTCCAAGAGTTCCTGGCCATCCCCAGCTCCACCTGGAAAGCTGCTGGTGCCCTGGGAAGGGCACCTGGAGGGGTGTGCAGGGCACTGCTGGAGATGGGGAGGGGAGTGTGGGGTGTGAGGGCTGCTGGTGCTGTGTCAGAACTCAGCGCATCCCTCTGGGTGTCCAGAGTTGCCAGGACCCCGCTGTGGGGCTCAGAGACCCTGGCACACAGCCCAGAACACCTGGGGATTTGATTGTGACCCCTGGAGAAAGTTGCCAGCTTTGTATGAGGACATCAAAGTCACACAGGTTTTAATAGTGTAATAATAAAATGATCACAGGGTGAAAATGGAGATTTTAGGATTTTTGTTATGGGGACAAGATGGAGGAACTTGGGCATGTCCAGCCTTTCTTCTTCTTCTTCTTCTTGGTCTCCATTTTCTGCAGTGATGTTGGCACTTTGGGATTGGTTTAGAGTAGAAGCTCACTGTCTAACACAGGTGATAGGTATTGGGAATTAAGTGTAAATATGTTATAGGTAGTTTGTAGTATAAAAGGACAACACAGAGTGCCTGTGGCTGCCCTGCTGAGCAGACCTTGGCTGGGCAGAAAGAGAATTTTATAGATAAGAATTAATAAACAACCTCAAGACCAAAAGCTGAAGAGCTCTGTCTCATTCTTCAGCCATGCGGGCCAAAACAGAGACAGAAACAGAGACACCCTGCACATCTCGGGGCAGCAATTAACAACTAAAACCTGAGAGTGCTGGGGGAAGTCAAGGCAGAGCAGCTTGGGAATAGTGCCAATGGCTGCACCCTGGACTGGGGCTGCTGGGTCAGCTGGGGATTCCTTCAGAGACCCCATCTCAGGCTCTGGAACTGCTCCTCCAACATCTGAGACAGGGGAGGGCAGGCGAGACAGCCACAAGCAGTGAGCAGCTCCAGCTACAGGCAGTGAGCAGCCCCAGGTACAAACAGTGAGCAGCTCCAGCTACAAGCAGTGAGCAGCCCCAGGTACAAGCAGTGAGCAGCCCCAGAGGCACTGGGGTACCTGGGGTGGAGGCACAGATGGGTCCTGGCGCTGCTCCTGGCTCTGCTCACTCCTGGCACTGTGCCTGCTCCGTGCCAGCCTGACTCTGCTCCTGGGGCTCTGTGCTGTCCCCAGCAGCCCCACAGTGCTGGGGGTGTCATTCCACACTGGCCCAGCACCAGCAGGGCTGGGCACGCTCGAAGGGCTTTTGTCCAGGAAAAGCTCCCTTTTTGCTTTCCTGTTTCCTTCAGGATTAAAGTCACTCTCCTTGGGCTGGAACCAGGGAATGTTTGTCAAGTTTACGAGGGCTTTTAGAGAGGCTTTTAGAAAGAACATCCTATCCCTTCTTTTATAGGGCTGAGATAAGATTATCTTTGTTTTAACACCAATTAAAGCAGGAAGGGTTTATAGGATTAGGGGGTTTCCATCAGTGCAACTTTGATGTCACCACTTGCCTGCTTGGTTTGTTCCTTTCCCTGGTTAAATCCCTGGGAAGTGTTCCTGGGATGGTTAACGTGGCCTCCCTCCCGAGGCACAGCTCTCCCAGGCAGAAGCTTTGGGAAACAATTAAACAAGACCAAACAAAGTAACAAAATATGAAGGTCCTAAATTCTTCAGGGGACCTCTTGGAGAAAGCTGGCTCAGAATAGTCACTGTGGGAGTCTGCAGTGCTTCAGTGTTTACATCAAGAGAAAGGATGTGCTGCTGGCCTGAGCAGCATGTTTAAAATAAAAATATAAAAGTGTAGACTCCCAGGATGGTTTGGGTTGGAATGGACCTTAAACTCATCACATTCCACCCCTGCCACAGGCAGGGACACCTGGACACCTTCCACTGTCCCAGGCTGCTTCCAGCCCCATCCAGCTTGACCTTGGGCACTGCCAGGGATCCAGGGGCAGCCACAGCTGCTCTGAGCACCCTGTGCCAGGCCCTGCCCACCCATCTAACCCTGCTCTCTGACAGCTCTCTGAAGCCATTCCCTGTGTCCTGTCCCTCCATCCCTTGTTCCCTGTCCCTCTCCAGCTCTCCTGGAGCCCCTTCAGGCCCTGGCAGGGGCTCTGAGCTCTCCCTGGAGCCTTCTCCTCTCCAGGTGAATCCCCCCAGCTCTCCCAGCCTGGCTCTGGAAGGGCTTCAGCCCTCAGAGCTTCTCTTAGTCGTTCTCTGGACTCCCCCAGCAGCTGCAAGTCCTTCCTGTGATGAAAGCAGTGCCCCAGTGCTCCATGCAGGCCACCCCAGGGTTCCCAGCAATGCTGCTGTCCAGCCCCTGGAGCTCTGGTTCCTTCTGTGTGTGCCAAGGCACCCAGACAAGGTTTGGAGGCTGGCACTGTGCAGGCTCCTGCTGCCCCCATGCCTGGCACTGGGGCTGCTCCTGGGCAGCATCACCTGGCATTCCTGGGCTGGGAATGTCCTGCTTCAGGAGAGCACTGAGCTGCTGAGCTTGGCCTTGGGGCAGCTGCATCCTGAGCTGCTCTTCAGGTGTCTGCACGAGGCAGGAGCCTGCAGGCACCTGCTGCCCCCAGCACCGTGTCCTGGGCTCTGAACTCACTGCCTGCTTTCAGCTCCCCTGGAGGCCTCTGGAGGTGTGCAGAGAGCTGAGCTCCTGGGCTGCAGCCACCCTGAGCTGCAGCAGCATGAGGGACACACAGATCCATTCTCCCTGGGACAGAACCAGAGAATCAGGAAATCATTAAGGTTGGAAAAGCTCTCTAGGACTGAATCCAGCCATTAACCCAGCACTAACCCTGTCCCCAGCTGCACACTCGTGTTTTTAGAGCACTTCCAAGGATGGTGACTCCACCACTGCACTGGGCAGCCTGTGCCAATACCTGACCATATTTTCCATGACAAAATTTTCCTTAATATTCATTCCAAACCTCCTCTGGTACAATTTGAAGCTGTTTCCTCTTGTTCTTTTGCTTTATTCCTGTGAGAGGAGACTGACCCCAAACAGGGACAGGGAAGTCCTCTCCCCTTGTGTGTGGATGGCCCTGACAGGATAAATGCTGGGTTATGGTCTTCTCCATCTGTACTCTGATGATATTGGCAACATCCCAGTCCCACATGCTTAGGCAGGGACAGAAAACTTTACATTTCTCTTTAAGAACTGTGACAGGCTGGGGAGGCTGAACCAGGCTGAGGGGCAGGTAAGAAATTCCAGGCATTTCTCTGTGACAGGGAGTCCCATCAGCTCTGATGGATGTGCCCTCCCCCAGCAGGACTGGGGACTCCAGGTGTGCTGCCCACAGGTGTGCTGGGCTCACCAGATGCCTGAACTCGGGAGCAGTGCTGGAAGGGAGTGACCTTGTGAACCCTGGGAACTGCAGGGGGAATTTGCTGGGAAGCCCCGGTACAAAGCCTGTCCCAGGTGAGAGCTCAGCTCTGCTGCTGGAGCACAGCACTGGGAGAGAGCTGCCAGGGCTGGGATCAGGCTGCTCCTGCCCAGGGCTGGGAATGCTCTCAGGAGAGCAGGGAGCTGCACCTGCCAGGATTTGGTGGGCCACAAGCACTGTTGGTTTGTCCCATGGTGTGCAAAGGCTGCACCCTTGATCCTTGGCCCTTGGCCTGGGTCTGTGGAGCTTTGGGCCCAGGACAGTCTGCCCAGAGGTCAGGGGGTGTTTGCCCCTTGCAGTCTCGGGAGTTTTGCTGTTAATTGCTGCCCCCAGATGTGCAGGGTGTCTCTGCTTCGGCCCGCGCGTCCGAAGAACGAGTCTGGACTCTTCAGTTTTCGGTCTTGAGGTTGTTTATTAATTCTTATCTATAAAATTTTCCTCCTGCCCACCCGAGGTCTGCTCAGCAGGGCAGCCACAGGCACTCTGACCACCCCTGGGGCAGTGTTGTCTCTTTATACTAGAAACTGCATATAACATATTTACACTGAATTCCCAATACCTATCACCTGTGTTAGACAGTGCACTTCTATTCTAAACCAATCCCAAAGTGCCAACATCACTGCAGAAGATGGAGGTAGAGAAGAAGAAGAAAGACTAGACACACCCAAGTCCCTCCATCGCGTCCCCATAACCCCATTCCAAAAATCCCAAAATCTACCTTTTGACCCTGTGATAATTTTATTATTATACTATTTAAACTTCTGTGACTTCCAGGTCCTCATACAAAGCTGGCAACTTTCTCCAGGGGTCACAATCACATCCCCAGGTGTTCTGGGCTGTGTGCCAGGGTCTCTGAGCCCCCCGGCGGGGTCCTGGCAACTCTGGACACCCAGAGGGATGCACTGAGTTCCGAATTTGCAAGACCTTCCAATGTGGTCTGTTTTGGGAAGCTTCCAGAGCAGGGCATCACTCTGCCCTGCCCTGTCCTCTCCAAAGCTCTGTGACACCCCTGAGGACAGCACTGAGGTCCTGTCCCAGCCCCACACTGTCCCAGCACTGCCCCTCTGCCTGGGGACCGAGGCACACAGGAGATGATGCTGAGAACAAGGTGTGAGCTCCTAAAGTGCCAGGAGCTGTGCACAGGCAGGGCGCATGTGGGAGTCTTGGCAGGGCACTTTGAGGGAGTTGTGTCTGAGGGAGCCTGGGATGGAGCTGGGGGCAGCTGGGGTGGCTGGTGGGGAGCATTGCTGCAGGGGCAGCTGGGGTTTGGAGTGCTGGCACCTCCAGCTGTGAGGCCAGAGCACCTGTGGGCAGGTGATGGGACAGGTGATGTCCTAGGGATGCTGGTGAGGTGCAGGGTGTTGGCCCAGTCAGTGGGGATGAGTCTGTAGGCCAGGAGGATGCTACACAGCTTGTCCTGTCTTGCTTCCATTCCCATCCCATTGAGAACGATGAGGTTAAACAGGAACATTTGCATTGGGACCATTCCCTTTATTGACAATTCTGTAATCCACATCCTGGAGGTTCCCCTCCAGTTAATCTCATTTAACCCTGTTTTCCCTCCTGTATTTCCCTCCCCTGCTCTCCAAATGCTGTCAGAGCTGTTGGCAGTGACAGCACCTGGCAATGGCATTAATTGCTTATCTGAGGATGAGGTAACAGAGCAGGCTGCTAATTGAATTTATCCCTCAGGAAGCAGGAGGACCCATGTGGCCCCTGGCACCTGCAGGTCCCAGCTCCTCACTCCTTCCCAGCTGCAGCAGCTCCAGGATCCAGGGTGTCACCACTGCCTCCCCAAGGCCCAGCTGAGTCCCCTTCCCTTCCTCTGCAGCCTGGGGACACAGGGGGGGTGGCAGTGGATCCAAAGGCTCTGTGGCTGCTTTGGCTTGTCCAAAGGCTCCCTCTCACTGAGAGCACAAACCCTATCGGCTGAGGGACAGGGGACAGGAACAAGCAGAGGAGGGGAATATTTACAAGTGAGACAAAGTGATTCCTGTTTGAATGCAGGATTGAAAACAAGGGTCAAGGTGCAAGGGACAGAATGGAGCAGAATATGGGAAAAGCGACAATGTCATTGCAGCAGCCGCCTCATCTTCCAAGCAGGGTATGGTTGATGAAAGGAAAAGGAAGAAATTCAGAACTGGTTAGACATAATAGTTCTGCACAGAACATCATAAATGGCTTTAAACTGGAGCAGAGTAGATTTAGATGGGATGTTGGGAAGGAATTGTTCCCTGTGAGGGTGGGCAGGCCCTGGCACAGGGTGCCCATAGGAGCTGTGGCTGCCCCATCCATGTCAGTGTCCAAGGCCGGGTTGGACAGGGCTTGGAGCAGCCTGGGATAGTGGAAGGTGATTGAACCTGAGATGAGCTTTAAGGTCCCTTCCAACCCAAACCCTCCTGCCTTTCCATGATTCCATGAAATGCCCCACACACCATGGAGAGCAGAGAGCCAGAAGTGCTGGTCAGGCAGGGTCTGGGGTCTCATGTCCAATGTCTGTTTGCACTGGGGGTGCCACCAGCATGAGCTCAAGGCAGCCATGCAATTGGGTTCAATCTACCCCAAAGAGGGAACTCTACCACCCCTCTCCCAGGTCAGCACCATTTTTTGGAGAAGTAGCTTTTCACAATGTCCTGTCTGAACCTGTGGTCCTTGTCCTGTGTGGCAGAGTCTGGCACCCTGAGAAGTGTCTGAGCCTATCTTCAGCAGGTGCAGTTAGATCCCCCCTTACCCCAGTATCCCCAGTTACCCCATCCAGCTCTTCTCACCTCTCCCATGCCCTGTTCCCTAGGGTGACCCTCTTGGTGACTCTCCACTGGACTCTCCTGCTCCTCCATATCACCCCTGAACTGGGCAATCCTAGCCTAACCATGGCAGCATCCCCATGCCTGGCAAGGGAAGGGAAAACACCTCCCCCAGTGTCCTGGCCGTGCTCCTCCTGGCTTGGCCCAGGGCATTGTTTTCCTCATTCCCCATAAGAGCCTCTCTGTGGGACTCATTTTGTGTGGGGTCAGAGTGGGAGCAGCACTGTGCTGTGGGGCCAAGGCACCCCCCTAGGGTTTGTGGGGTGATGAGGTGGCAGCAGGGAGGGCTGTGGGGCCGGGACCCCAAGAGCAAGGAGGAGGAATCCCAAAGGCATGGAGAGGGACACCACAGCCCCAGAGGAGCAGCCCTGGGCCCTGCAGCAGCAGCAGGGAAGCTGCAGAGCCAGCCCCCAGCCCTGGCCCCGAGGGAGAGAGGAGCCAGGGGGAGATAAGGCTGGGGATTTAAGGCTCCTGGCAGATCCTGACAGCCAGGGCTGCCTGGCTTCCATCAGCCTTTAAAAATGCCTCTCTGGAGTTCAGGGATCCTTGCTGCCAGCAGAAACAGGGCCAGGCAGAGGGGCTGAGAAGAATCCTTCCTCCCTCAGAGCCCTCAGCATGGGCTGAAGGTGCCATTTTAGGAACTTTTATTGCAGGAGGGAGCTGCTTGCTCAGAGCTGTTTCCAGGAGGGGCCTGGGGTAGACTCTGAAGGCCAGGGCAGTTTGGGATGCAGGAGAGCCTCGCTGGAGCCTGCCCAGCTCACACTGGACTAATTAAACACTTGGTTAGAGAGAGGCAGTAAGACATGAAGGAGCAGGGAACCCCTGTGTGGCCCCTCCTGCACATTTGGACAAAAGCTTTCCCTGCTGAGCTGCCCTGGGACAGGAGGGCTGGAAGCTTGGTGCCAGCAGCAGAGGTGGCTCTGCCTCCCACATCCTGGTGTGGTCCTCTGCAGGAGGGCAGGATCCTCTGTGGGGCCTTCCCATGGCATTCCCTTCCCTTCAGGAGCTGGACACCATGATTCTTGTGGGTCTCCTCCATCTCAGTGTATTCTGTGATTCCCAAAGAACATGGCTTCCCAGGCACAAGCAGCTTTCCATGCCCTGGGAGGGAGGGAGGGAGTGAGTGAGTGAGTGAGTGAGTGAGTGAGTGAGTGAGTGAGTGAGTGAGTGAGAAACAAGGAGCCCCAGTGCTCCTCAGCACCCCAGCCAGTGCTCCAGGCTGCCTCCAGGGCTGGACCCCAGCAGGGCAGCCAGCCATGGGGCTGTGAAAGGTGCCTGTGAGCCCTGTTAGCTCCATCACTGCTGGAGGTGGGGAAACTGCTGCAGTGATGGGGCCAGAGCCACTGGCACCGAAATCACCCCCCAGGGATCAAGGATGCTTGGATAAAGTAGAAATTTCTGTGCTTTCACTGTTTCATTTCCCTCTTTGCAAGCAGGAATTCCTATGGATGTCCTTGCTGCAAGCCTCAGGAAAAGCAGCAATGTCCCAAAGCTGCTGTCACCTCCCAGGGCAGAAAGCTGGGGTGTCCTCATGTCTGTGTCAGGCTGGGCATGAGGAAAAGGTTCCTCCCCCAGAGGGTGCTGGCACTGCCCAGGCTCCCCAGGAATGGGCACAGCCCCGAGGCTGCCACAGCAGCATTTGTTCAAGGCTCTCAGGGAGGTACAGGGTGGGATTGCTGGGGTGTCTGTGCAGGGCCAGGAGCTGGGCTGGAGGATCCCTGTGGGTCCCTCCCAGCTCAGGATATTCCATGATTCTGTGATGCTTCCAGCACATGGTGAGAACATTCCCATTGTTCATGCAGGAGAGGTTTCAGCCCCCGTGTGAAGATTTTACTTTTGATTTGGTGTTTATTCTGGAAACAAAAAATTCCTAAAGAAAATCTGTTTTCTCACCCAACGGAAGACTTAGAGAGAGCAGAACAGTTTTGAAGACAATGTTCATTTATTTTACTTCTGGAAGTTGTCATTACTGGAGAAAAATAAATCAATAGAAAAAAGGACTTTGCATCAAATTTCAGTGATTTTCCTGTCTTTACACATGATTTCAGAACATTTAACTTTGGAGAAGTTCTGATTTTTTCAGGATTATTTTACCCATGTGGGACCGGCTGGGGAGGAAGGGACTTGTCCAAACTCCTGGCTGTGTTTTGGTGGCTCATGCAAAGAGTTTCAGTGTCCCAGCTCAGCATTTTTGAGGAACAACCACTGAGCCTCAGTTTTTATCCCTCTCCAGCCATTGACCTGTGCCAGGGCCAGTGTGGGGAATGTTTTTATCCCTTGGAGCAGTCACTACACTCCACAGCCTGGGCACTTTTTGGATGTCTCTCTGTCTTGATGCAGAAGAAGCATTATAGGAAAGTATCTATTTTTAAAATAAACCTCAGGAAGGTGAAAGAGGCCCCTGTCTGAAACTATCCTTGCTGGAATGACCCTGCATTTCACCTGGGCTGTCAGATGAGAGCAATTTTATCTCTTGGTCTTTTGTGTGTCTCAAATATTGGTATTAGTGCGGGAAGCCTGTTATCATGTCCCCATCGCTTCTGGGGAATGCAGAGCTGCCCAGCCATCACCTCTCCCAACAGCTTAACACCCTCTGAGATGGGCTGGTCCCGAGGGAAGGGGGTCAGCAATGGAGTGGAGCAGGTGAGGGATCGATGGAAAGATCCAGGAACGTGAGGAGGATCCTGGTACTCAACAGCTCCTTTGGCCATGAGAGGAAGGAGGGATGGAGCAAGCAGGAGGGCTGATGGAATTTCTCTGTAGAGCTTTTCTCATTGGAAACTCAGGCTAATTCTGGAGGAAAGGAGATGGCAACTGAAGAATCCAACCTTCTTTTTTTCCTTTTTTTCCCAAATAAGAAAGAGCTACTTCTTAGCAATGGCTCTTGCTGACAGCAATCCCAGTGAATGTTTGTCCCAGGCTGTTTTCTGGTCTGCCCCATTCCTGGGAGCCTTGGCAGGTGACTGAAGGAGAAGTTTGTTAAACTTGTTTCAGCACAGGAACCACCTGCCTCCCCCCAGGCTTTTCAGGCTGTGTAAGAATTAAAAGGAACAGAAAGTCACAACAGGAGGAACCACAGAGGAACGGTCTGAGCTGAGCCTTTCCTTGGGCACTGGTGATCCTGGGCTTGGACGGGACTTTGTGGTGTTGAAAGCTTTTATCCATGAGTGCTGGGTCACAATGTGGTCCAGCCTTCACCACTGTCTGCTGTGGGCACCACACACCTCTGTGCCCCTCTCACCCGCCCTCTGGGGCTGGACACACGTGGGGTTGAGTGGCTGCTGCTTGTGGAGCATCTTCCTCACCTGTGAGGGGCTCAGAGCCTGGAGGGAGAGCCCAGCCCTCTGCTACTGCTCAGCAGAACCAACAATTTATTTGTAATATTGAGTCATAAATCCTTAAGGTTGGGAATGTCCCATAGGATCATCAGCCCAGCACTGCCATGTCCCCAGGTGCCACATCTACAACGTCATGAAAACAAAACTCTGTGGGGAGTTGCAAAAGGACCCTGTGAGACAATGTGACCAGGGAGTGAGAAGGCAATTGGAATTCAAAAGAATTGAGGTGATACAAATGGGAGAAAACAACCCCAGGTTCATGGGATGGTGCAATCACAGAATGGTTTGGGTTTGGAGGTGCCTTAAAGAACATCTGCCATGGGGCGTCTTTGGTAGATCAATTCACACACAAATGCACAGAGATGAGCTCACAACTCAGATCCTGGGGCTTTCACAGTCACTGGTTAAAAAATAATGTGGGCATGGCTGAATAAAGAGAATAACACAGTGAATGGTGTTATGCAGTGTGGGGCATGACAGGGATTTGGACAACTCTAGAGGTCATGGACAAGGCAGATGGTGATTGAGTATCCATCAGCAATGGAAATGTGGGATGGCATCAAGAATGGCAGCTTGGTTTGGAAGCAGAGAGCAGCAGTTTCTTCCTGCAGTGTGTGGTTACAGCACAGGGCTCTTTAGGGGTAAAACAGGTGCAGGACATTTGTAGGGAATAAAAAACTGAGTGGCTAACGTGGAGAAACACCCATGCGGGGTATTGAGTGCAAGGAGCTGCATCTCAGAAGGGAGCGCGGAAGTGTTGTGGGCAACACAACATGGTAGTTCATACCCTGCTCCTTGGGTGGTCATGGAATCATGGAATATCCTGACTTGGAAGAGACCCACAGGGATCAAATCCAACCCTTGACCCTGCACAGACACCCCAACAATCCCACCCTGTGTGTCCCTGGACAGTGTCCAAAGGCTCCTGGAGCTCTGGCAGGGCTGTGCCCATTCCCTGGGAGCCTGGGCAGCGCCAGCATCCTCTGGGGGAGAATCTTTCCTCATATCCAGCCTAAATCCCTCTGACAGTCGCTGTTGGGGGAGGATTCTGGTGTCCATGGTCTGACCTGGTACAGCCACTGACATCTTATGTGGCAGTGGCTAAAAATTCCCTCTGCACTCCTACAGTCCCTGTTCTGCACTCGTGGTTGGGGAACAGGGACAGAGGTGTCTGTGTGGGGACCCATCTCTGCAGGTGCCTCCTCAGGGCCTTCCCAACAGCTGCTCCTTCTCTGTGGTGCCCACCTGCAGTTGTCAGGATTTCCTTTGCACTCTGCAGAGCCCCAGGAATGGTTTGGGCAGCTCCAGGCATCCCCCCAGCCCCCTTCTAAGTGCTCACCACTGGTCTCTTCTCTTCCAGGCTGCCCCTCAGGAACATTCAAGGCCAGCCAGGGGGATGAAGGGTGCGTCCACTGCCCCATCAACAGCCGGACAACCTCGGAAGGGGCCACAAACTGCGTGTGCCGGAATGGATATTACCGGGCAGACGCCGACCCTGTGGACATGCCGTGCACCAGTATGTGGGGCTGGGCAGCTGGGAGGGACCAGTGGTGGGGAAAGGACATGGCACTCAGTCAGAGCACTGAGGGATGCTTGACAAGATGTCTGTCCCAGTGGGGTTTTGGGGGCACTGTACAAACTAACTGGTAAATTTTGCCAGGATTTTCACACAATCAAATTAGCCTGGGGTAAGAGGACTGGTTTCATTCCCCCCCTTTGCTTTGATGTCCAGCTTGCTGCACACATCCCTGACACCAGGAGAAGTAGGGATTTATTAAGAGGTCTCAGATAGATCCACCTTGGGCAGCACAACCCAAAATGGCAACAAAAATGGATGACAGGTCATGGGGTTTCACACTTTTATATGTTTTGGTCCATTTGCATCTTGGAGCTAATTGTCCAATCACAGCTTTAGCCCATGCAGTCCCATCCTTCTTGTTTTCTCTCTTCAGCCCATGTTGTTTATGCTTTTGGGTCTGAGATCTGGATCAGCTGTCCTTGGTCGCCAGCTAGACCAGGAACTGTTTTATCTACCTACTCTGTGAAGAGAGCTCACCATCCCCAAATATGAAGCCCAGACTTACACACTAAAGCAGAATATAATCTGAAAAATGTAAAAGCTAAAACCTGAGGCATCAGGAGTGGGCAGGGTCCCTGGGCAGTGCTGGCTGAGCCCCTGTGGGCTGGGAGCCCCTGTGGGCTGAACCCCTGTGGGCTGAGAGCCCCTGTGGGCTGAACTCCTGTGGGCTGGGGGCCCCTGTGGGCTGAACCCCTGTGGGCTGGGAGCCTCTGTGGGCTCAGCTCACGCAGAGTCCTGTCCAGGGATGGGGAGGAGGAGAGGTGCAGCTGCTCACACCTTCCTGTGTGCTCCCTTTGCAGCCATCCCGTCCGCCCCGCAGGCCGTGATCTCCAGCGTGAACGAGACGTCGCTGATGCTGGAGTGGAGCCCCCCGCGGGACTCGGGGGGCCGCGAGGACCTGGTGTACAACATCATCTGCAAGAGCTGCGGGGCCGGCCGTGGGGCCTGCACGCGCTGCGGGGACAACGTGCAGTTCGCCCCGCGCCAGCTGGGCCTCACTGAGCCCCGCATCTACATCAGCGACCTGCTGGCCCACACCCAGTACACCTTCGAGATCCAGGCCGTCAACGGCGTCACGGACCAGAGCCCCTTCTCCCCGCAGTTTGCCTCCGTGAACATCACCACCAACCAGGCCGGTAAGGCCCTGTGCCCCTCCCTCAGAGCTCCCACTCCAGGGTGGGGTGGGATGGGGGATGCCCTGTGAAGGCTGAGCTAGAACACAGAGCTAAGGAATAGAGGAGGGATTTATTAAGAGGTCTCAAATAGATCCACCTTGGGCAGCACAACCCGAAATGGCAACAAAAATGGTTGACTGGTCACAGAATCTCACACTTTTGGTCCATTTGCATCTTGGAGCTAATTGTCAGCTTTAGCCCATGAAGTCCATCCTTCTTGTTTTCTCTCTTCAGCCCACATAATTTATGCTCTTGTGCCTGAGATCTGAATCAGCTGTCCTTGGGTCCCCAGCTAGAGCAGGAATACCTATTCTGTGAAGAGACCTCACCATGCCCTAATATGAAGCCCAGATCCACACACTAAAGCAGAATAGAATCTGAAAAATATAAAAGCTAAAACCTGAAGTATCAGGGGTGGGCAGTGTCCCTGGTCTGGCTGGGTCCCTGTGGGCTGGAAGGGGACAAGAGTGGGGTGAAGTGTTGCTTATTCCATGATGTTGGTGGTGATGAATGCCTGGCAATTCCTGAGTGAATCCCAAGCCCTGGGTGTCAAAATATCCCTTATTTCAGTGAAAAGCTGCAGCGTGCCCCAAGGCAGAGCTGCCTCCCCATCGTGGCAGCAGAACAGCTGGTGGCACTGTCCCCTGGTGTCACAGCATCACTCTCCAGCACTGGGTGTGGCTGGGCCTGAGGCTGTTGCCTCCAAGCATCATTGCAGGCACCATGAGAGTGTTGCAGACACACTCCTGGTTCCTGGGGAGGGAAAGGGAAGGTGAGGTGTCTCCAGCATTTTGCTGGGAGCTGCAGTCCCTGCTTGGACTGTAGAGAGAGCCAGGACAGACTGAGAAAGCAAAGGAGAGCTGCACAGGAGAGGGGCTGGGAGATGAATATTTGGGATAACAGTCTGGGAATCTGCTCCAGTTCCTGTGCCACTGCAGAGTCACCTGGTGAAGCAGCTGAAGAACAGAGCTGGGAGGGTTTCAGTGGGGTCCCCAGCTCTGTTCAGGGTGGCTTTGCTGGGGGAGGGATGGTCAGAGTGGCTGGTAGTGCTGCTCCCAGGAGGGTGCCCCTGGCAGCTGTGCTGGTGGCAGGAGCCCCACGGAGCTGCTGGCCAGGGGCTGCCTTCCCAGCCCACCTGGAGCCATCTGGAGCTGGGCACAGCCGGGGCTGGGGCTTGGCTGAATGGGATCGAGGTGGAAGGATGCCAGTGAGGCACAGCCCTGCAGGAGAGCAGGAGAGATTCTGGTCCCTCTGAAGTGCCCTGGACACTTCCTGACCCCCAGGGCTGAATTTGGCAGCCGTGGGTGAATCACCTGGAGGCCATGGTGTGTCCTGGCTGCCAGGGGTGGTGCGTGGGGTAAAACAGCAGAAGGGCAAGTGGACATCACTTGGGCATCACTTCCAGAGTGTGAGGACAGAGGGAACCTGCAGAAATGCCTGGGGGAATTATTATGGTGCCCTCTGATGTGGAGTTAGCTCGGGAGTGGGGCCAGGGTGTTTTTGAAGCCCTGGAGGCAGGTCTGACACAGGCTGGGCCATGGTTTGGCTCCAAGCAGAGACAGGGCTTCCCCAAGGAGAGGGGAATGGGTCTGGATGACCAGCTTCCTTTACCTGATGGAGACGGGGTGGCTGAAATGCTGCCTGGAGCTGGGAAGGGGCTCTGCACCCTCCCACTGTGGTCCTATACTATGAATTAATCATTTAATGCTCATATTTCATACTTGCATTTCTCTGCTGTGCTTGAACCTTCATGGATCACCCGTGGCTGCTCCCACCTGAGCAAAACCAGCGAGCTGAGTGGAAGACAAATCTTTTTCAGTCCCCTGCATCCTCCTCCTTGTGTTTCCCTGGTTTGACACTCCTTTATTATCAGGGCTCACACTTCTCAGCCTGTGTGATGTCTCTCTTAATGTATCTATTCATTAGCACTAAACACTAACTGTCTGCTTGCTAATTCCTCTGTAATTAGAGGCTCTGGATTCTTCTGCTTACACTCGCACCGGCACTGCCTGGCAGCCTTGATGTAGATCATTAGCAGTTGGTAACAGAAGCTGCAGACACAAAGGCAGAGCTGGGACAGGAGAATGGGGGGTGCTGGGGGAGAGGAGAGGGAGCAGAGGGAGGATGAGCCTCCCTCTGCCTTGGCTCTGGATGGAGGAGCCAGCTGGGGCTGCATTGTTGGATGTGTGATGGGGTTGTGCTCCTACCACAGCTGGACAAAGTAAAGTGCCCACCACCCCTCGGGGTCCTGCAGCCCTGCAGGAAGCAAGGAAAATCCCCCTGGTTCCCCAAGGGACACAGGGTGAGTGCTGGGGACCCTCTGTGCTGCAGGACTGAGGAGAGATGCCTCATCACCAGCAGCATCCAGAACCTTCAGGTGTCACCAGTTCTTCAGCACTCACATTTTATAAGGGCATGGAGTGCCAGGACAAGGGAGGATGGCTCCCCCTGCCAGAGGACAGGGTTGGATGGAATATGGGGAAGGAATTCTTCCCTGGGAGGGTGAGGAGGCCCTGGCACAGGTTGCCCAGAGAAGCTGTAGTTGTCCCATTCCTGGAATTGCCCAAAACCATGTTGGATGTGGCTTGGAGCACCCTGGGATAGTAGAAGCTGTCCCAGCCCATGGCAAGGAGTGATGAGCTTTTGGCCTTGCAGTCCAAACCATTCTGGGATCTCAGGAGAAATCTCCTGTGAGAGTAAGGAAACATCCCCTCTAGAGCAGCCAGAGGGAAGGAAGGTCCTGAGTGTGGCCAGGTGGGTGACACATGCTGGGTGATGGGTGGCCATCATCCCATGGCCATGACCCCTTCCAGCAAATCCCCATGAACATGATCCTCCTGCCTTCCTGGGCAATGCCTTCTGGCACCTCTGAGCCCAGGCTGGGTTTTCTCTCTGCTCTTCTCAGCAGGCTCCCCTCAAGCTCCAGCTCCACCAGTGCATCTGCAGCTCACCTGCACTGCTGCTCCTCACACCCTGCAGCTGAGCAGTACCTCATCCCCAAAGCCCAGCATCCCTTCAGGAGGGAAATCCAGGACTGTCCATGTGCTCAGTCCTGTCTGCAGGGACCATGACAGAGCCTGGGTGCCACCAAAAGTCCTTTCCCAGCCATTCCTCAACAAATGCTCTGTGCCAAGAGGGTGGCTGAGAGCTGTGCCAGCATCCCAAGGGGTCAAGGAGCTGAGCCCAGGGCTCTGGATAACAACACTTGACTAATTGAGAGCCTTGCCAGGCACCAGCTCTTGCTGGCAGCCCCTGACTACAAATTTGTGGCCTTTCTTTGGGGAGTGGGGAGAGTCTTGGTGCTGTGAGGGTTGGCAGGCTCTGCCCACACCATGGACAGGCTGAGTGCCCTGGGAAAGCTGAAGGAAAGGGCTCCATGGTCAGGGATGAGTTAATAGCAGTGGGAAGGGCACTTGTTGGTAACTGGCTGCTGTGACCTGAGGAGAGAGGAAGAAGCCTTGGGCTCTGGAGTATCCAGAGAGAAATTCAAGACCTCCCAGTGGTGGGGATAAGAGAGCATCCAGGCTCTTGGGAATGTGTCCCTTTTGTGAGCAACTCTTGTCACAAGGGATAAGGAGGGAGGATTAGTGCTGATGTCAGAGGCTCTTGGCTGCAAACAGAGCCACAGAGAGCCATAAAGAGCCCTTACAGAGGGACTACAAGGAGTGTGTGTGAAGGAAATCAATCCACTGTCCTGATAAACCCATCAGGATGATTTCTCCCCCTCTACAGATCCAGAAAAGTTGTTATGATTATTTGCATTATTATTCTGGGTGGCATTTTCCAGCAGTATGTCATGACATGGTGATGTGGGTTAGTGGACAAAGTGGCATTCAGTCAAAGGCTGGGCTTGATGATCTTGGAGGTTTTTCCCAACCTTCCGTGATTCTCCAGGTCTCTTGGCCAGGAAGATGTGCAGCTCACAGCCCTGCCCCAAGTGCATGCCAGGCATCAGAAGGGTTTGAATTTCAGTGGCTGGCACAGCCCAGGTCAGGTCCCAGCCCCACAGGGTCTTTTGGGGAGGGCTGTCCCCACAGGCCTTGGGGGAGCCCCTGAGCTCAAGGACAGGTGGCCACGGTCCAAAGTGAGGACATGGCCCATGGCCCTGCTCTGCTGGGGTCTCCTAGCTCTGGACTGAGCCCAGCCTGATCCTGCTACAAACCTTGAGGAGTTCATCCATGGTGATGGAGCATGGGTGAGACACATCCCAGGCTGTGCAGAAAGGAGGGGTTTCCCCCTCACCTTCAAGCAAAACAATTCCCTTGCAGCCACGGCCCTGGAGCTCTGCTGGCAGAGGCAGCTGGGGCACAGAGAGGTCGGGGAGCAGGTGAGGTGAAGGGGTGGGGTGGGCAGGACCAGACCTTCTCAGCAGCCATCCCAGCCTGCTGTTTGCTTGTCACATCAGTGATGCTGCTGGCTAGACAGGGACAGGAGGCTTGTACTGCCTGGGGCACAGGGAGCCTTGCTTTTATCTTCTCACTTTCAGTGTGTGTCAGAGGATGTGTCTGGCTCCCTGCTTGTGAGGGAGGCACAGGAGAGCCTGTGCTGCTCTGGACATGAGCAGGAGCAGTGGCTCCTCCTGTTCTCTCTCGTGCCGCTCAGCTGGGCCCTGCTGCAGCCAGGAGTTCATGTCTGTGAAACCAAACCTGGGAAAGTGCAGAAATTACCTCAAAGGGCTGGAATGAGCTTTCCAGAGCTTCAAAGCTCTGAGTCTTTGTTTATCATAGAATCCCAGAATGATTTGGGTTGGAAGGGACTTTAAAGATTACCCAGTCCCACCCCCTGCCATGGGCAGGGACACCTTCCACTAGCACAGGTTGCTCCAAGCCCCATCCAAGCTGGCCTTGAACTTCAACAAGATTTCGACACTCCTGTTTCTTCCAGATAAAAGGCAGGAAGTTGTAACATTTGAGTATCTCAGATTCCTCATCCAACTTCCCACTTACAGCAGGGCTGCTGCCAGCAGTACATAAGCAAAGTCATGGCTTTGGGTAGACAGTTGTTGGTTATCCCCAAAGGCAGAGCTCTCCCCATGTCCCACATCTGCACCACCCTCCTGGGGAGGGAACTTCTTCCAATGGCCAACCTGACCCTCCCAAGCTATGATTTATGGCCATTGCTCTTCATTTGACTTAAGTTTCCAAGGTTCTAGCCCAGAGATGTTTTAGATCAGCCTGAATACCAGTTCAAATCCCAGAAGCCCTGAATCTGGTTTGTGCTGGAGGGACCTTAAAGCCCAGCTCATTCTACCCTCTCTCATGGGCAGGGGCATCTTCCAATAGACCAAGCTGCTCCAAGCCCTCTCCAGCCTGGCCTGGGACACTTCTACGGATGGGAATTTTCCTCTAATTCAGTCCTGGCTTTAGCTAAAACACCTTTCAGGGAGAGAATTAGTCTCGAGCCATCAAGAGACAGCCTTGTCTCATCAGCTCCTTATACATGTGCCTGTGTAGATCACTGCTTTTTTTTCCCAATGAAATCACTAATTTTCTAAGGAAATACAGGTGACTCTGTCAGGACACCAACAAAACATTTGATTTGGGGAACTGCAAGCTGGAAGTGGTTCTGTGCAGTCTATCCAGGAACTGCAGAAATGGGAGACCACAATGACCCGAGTGGGGAAGCCTCAGCTGAGCTGAGGTGTCTGAAGTCCATGAGAAGCACCTTCATACTTCTTGATGTTTCAAGACCTGGTAGGGTACTTCTTGTGCAGAAAATTGACACAAAAGGGAGAAAAGCAGAAATTTCCTGAGCTTTGGAGCCATCTCACACAGGGAGGAGCTGGGACAAAGCCGGTTCCTCTGTGTGACAGAGCAAGCTGGAGGATCTGCTGGGCTGCTGTCCTGAGGTCACTTAAATCCCAGGTTTCATCTTTTGGAGACTTCCCTGGATGTGTTTCTGTGACAATTCAGCCTGCTCCCACTCTCCAAACCTCCTGAAACCTTGACATCCTCATGGCTGCTTCTCTTACCCCGTTAAGATCCAGACCTTGCCTTCCATGGACCTGTGTCACCATCCTGGTTCCATCATCTGTCTCCTCTCCCTCTTCCATTCACCCACAGCTCCCATCTTCACCCTGATGGCCACCAAAACGTGATGCGGCTTTGCTTTTGCTGCCCTCCTCCCCTCTCTTGTTGCCCCAGCCTGTTGCCTTCACTGCATCCCCCAGCCTGCAGCAGCTGGCAGTGAGTGCCCAGGAGGGATCCTGCCATGCCCAAATCCCTTCTCCTGTGCCACTGGAGACCATCTGCAGCAGATGGCTGGAGATCTGTCAGCTGCTGGCTCTTCAGGAGCCTCTTCCCTCTCCTGTGGTGGGCAGTTGGGGGATGTTGGCAGAGCAGGGGATGGGCTGCACTGCTGGAGCTTCCCGAGCAGATGCCCTTCCCTGCCCGCCTCCATCTCTGGGGGCTCCTCCTCCTGCTGACTCCCAGCCTTCCCTGTTGCATAAATTACACCATGAGTTTGAGGATCGTTTTTCCACACCTGCCTGGGGCTTCAGAGACCTATTCCAGTGCATCTGGATCTGACTTTGGTCAGAAACAACAGTCTGTCCATGATGGATGGGGTGGAAAGTCCCTTCTGCTGAACCAGGGGCTCCCTCAGTGTGCCACCATCCCTGCTCTGTGCTGTGCTGGGAGCTGATGGGAAGGCTCCAGGGCTCTCCTTTCCTCCTGTGTTCCAGATGGCTGATTTATGTCTCCTGCTGCCCTTGGCAAACACTGCCCTGGGGCAGTGCCCTGGGGCAGCTGGGGAAGCTGGCAGTTGTTCCAAAGGGGTTACTGCAGCTTCCTGGCTGGGTGTCCTCCAGTCCTTTTTGGGATCCCTGTGGGAAGGGCTGAGTCTCTGTGTGCCCCTGTGCAAGCAGGGAGATGCTCACAGTGCCTGGCCCTCCACAGGCTGCTCCATGGCCATCCCTGCCCTGGCAGGGTGCAGGAGGCAGCTGCACCTCCGGGGCTGGGCAGGGAATGCTCTTCCCAAGAGAAAATGGGATTTCCAGAACTTTCCCCTGCACAGGGAACCTGGTGGAGTTTGTCAATGCAAGAGAGCAAAGGAAAAGGTTCAGTCACAAATTAACAAGACTTAGTGATGTTCCATGGGCTGGAGCCCCTCCAGAGTCAGGCTGGGAGAGCTGGGGGTGCTCACCTGGAGAGGAGAAGGCTCCAGGGAGACCTCAGAGACCCTTCCAGGGCCTAAAGGGGCTCCAGGAGAGCTGGAGAGGGACTGGGGACAGGGGATGGAGGGACAGGACACAGGGAATGGCTTCCACTGTCAGAGGGCAGGGCTGGATGGGATACTGGGGGGGGATTCCTCCCTGTGAGAGTGGGCAGGCCCTGGCACAGGGTGCCCAGAGCAGCTGTGGCTGTCCCTGGATCCCTGGCAGTGCCCAAGGCCAGGCTGGATGGGGCTGGGAGCAGCCTGGGCTGTGGAAGGTGTCCCTGCCATGGCAGGGGTGGAAAGGTCCCTTCCAACCTGAACCATTCTGTGATTCCATGGGTGCTCTGCAGCAGACATGTCTTTCAAGGACTATAGCTCTAAGCTTTCTGTGTTTGAAATTTTGAAGTCAGGTTGTTCCTAAGGGCAGTTATCATTGCAATTAATGCAATTAGTGACAGCAATTAATGACAACAATTAATTGGCACTTTTTGGGAAAGTATATTTTTATGGAAAATCTGGGGGGCAGGTTGGAGGAGGGGGGTATCTGGCTCCCTCTGTGTTCCTGCTTCCCTGCAGTTTTTGCTGGGGACATGCCATGATCTGGAGCAGATGAGTTTTCCACGTGCAGAAGGGTCCAGGAGGTGGGGACGCCCTTGGCACCTTGTGACCCCAAAGCTGCTCTGGCAGCAGTGTGGGGGGCGCCAGGAGCCTCTGGAGCAGCTCCTCTGTGTGGGAACAAAGCCCTGCAGGCCGGGTGACACATGCAAATGGGACTGCAAACCCCACTGAACAAAGAGCTCAAACACAGCCAAAGCCTCGGCTGCCTGGGCCAAGTCCTGGGCTTGTGGCATTAGCAACTGCTCTAAAGGCTGTAATCTACACCAAAGCCTGCCTTGATTTGAGTGGGGCTGCAGCCAGGACCAGCTTTGGGCTGCTTTGCCATGTTTTTAAGATTTTCCAGCGTTTGTAGTTCCAGACTCAAGGAGCTGCAGGCTGGGCCCACTGGGAAGTTTTCCAGACACTTGACACAGTGTGGGTACCACTCTGATGGGGCCACCTTGCCAAGAACCTCGGAACAAAAACCTCACACACTGTGAAACACCAATTTTCCAGAGCTCCAGCGAGTCCAGGAATATCCCAGACCTGAGAATTTTTACTCCTTTAAGGGCAAATGTTGCTTATTAAAGAGCCCCAGTGCTGCCATTCCTTGCTTTCCTCAGCTTCTGCTGGAGAGAATTGGCTCCAAAAGTGTGTGGCTCCTGAACATGGCATCACAGGGGCAGAACTGGGAAAGGAACTGGGGGGACAAAGGTTGTAATAGTCCAGGAATAATGAACCCTTTCAGCAGGAGGGTCACAGACACACAAGTGCTGCTGGAGGGGCTTCTGGAGGTCTCCAGCCTAACCTCCCATGCAAAGCACGGTCACCATGGAGGGCAGGTGGAGAATCCTCCCTTCCTCCCTTCTTCATCCAGGTATTCCTCACTGTGGTGCATTCAGTGCTCATGCTGGAGGAAGGCATCTGAGTTCAAGTGCATTCTCCACGAGGGCCCATGGTCTGAAAGCCTGTGATGCTTAAATGGCCAGAGGGAGTTTTACCCAGAAAAGAAAAAAATTAGGGAGGTTTTAACCAGAGAAACCGATTTTCAGTTCAATACCTGGATGGGTTTGGACACTGGGCTGAACAGGAGCACAAAAACCAGGGTCCTTGGGGTCAGTGGTGGCACCTGGAGTGGGGACAGTTGGACCATTGTACAGTGACAGTCTGTACTGTCCCACCTGCTGGGGACTGTATGGGCCTGGGGTGCCGTGGGGCAAGGAGGGAGAGCTGCTTTGGATTAGGTGTCCTGCAGGTGAGACAGTGGTCAGAGACATCCAGGTTTCTGGGAATGAATGTGGGCTCAGTTGTCCTGTCTGTCCCCTCTGCCCATGCTGGAGAAACAGAGCTCACCCCCACCCCTGTGCCTTGCACAGAGGCCCTGTGTGCTCCTGCCACTGCAAACACAGTTCCCCAGACTGCTGGAGCCTGCATCCCCAAGGATTGAAGGTCAGGACAGCCCTTGCTCTGTGACTGATCACAGCACTGTCCTGGCTGCTGCAAAGCATCACCTCCAGCCTCACTGCACGGGGTGTGGGAATGCTATCCTGGGGAATGCCCTGCTCTGGAGCCACAGGGGATGCTCTGGACCACAGGGAATGCTCTGGACCCACAGGGAATGCTCTGGACCCACAGGGGATGCTCTGGAGCCACAGGGAATCCTCTGGACCCACAGGGGATGCTCTGGACCCTCAGGGAATGCTCTGGACCCACAGGGAATCCTTCTCCCCACATGTTGGAGCTGCCTGGGTCCCCCACTCAGACTGAGTCCCTGGGTGAAGGCAGTGAGAGGGAAGCTTGCCCCCTTCCCCCAAGGCTTTCCAAGTCTCCCCCTTCTCACAGTGGCAGGACAGTCACAGGCATCACCTGCCAGATGCTCTGACAGAAATTCTGCCCTGACAGAGCCTTCTCCCCCACATCTCCCCACTCCCTGCCCTGTCCCGTGGCCTCTGGACTGGCTGGTGCCTTGCAGCATCATGGTGCATTTCCCTGCCACTCTGTCTTCAGCCGGGGGTCAGGCAGTTAATCCTGACCCCGATCACAGCCGCTGCTGCACGGGGTAATTGAAAATGCCAGAATTCCCTGCTGACCTTCCTATAATAAAAGCAGTTCCCCCCATCCAGTAACCTGACACTCCAGGGACCAAGATCTGTCAGGAGGGCTCCGAGGAGATGCTGGAAAGCTCCCAGCTGTTCACCTCGCCTTTTCCCCTGGGTGATTTCAAAGTGTTGCCAGGGAGAGGCCACGGGCTGGGCCGGCTTTACTCTCTCTGAGTCGTGAGTGTTTTCCAGAGCAAATGTTGACTCTGTCTGACATGACATGGGTTAGTGGAATTAAAGTGATCAGAGATAGGGGGTTTGCTGCCTGTAACCTGATTCTCCCAGCTAAGCCAGCAGAGGAATGGATGCTTTGATTTTACCGGGATCTCGACAGCCCTGCCCCACTAGGCAGGAGTAGGGGCTCAGCCTTGGGACTGGCAGGTGAGGGGGGGCTGGCTGCAGACTGGGGGGAAGATTGCATGGGTCTAAATGTGTCTACAGATGATGAAAGAGAAGCTGTGGAGAGATCCTCGTGTCCCCCCTGCAGGCTGGAGCCACACATTCCCACCAGACACTCCCAGGAGATGCTGCCAGCAGAGTCTGAGCCCCTGGGCTGCTCCCTGCAGTGCTGCCCTGCCTGCTGGCAGGGTCTTTTCCCGTTTTATTCCCTTTACAGCAGTGCTCCAGCTTCCCAGTCTGCACACTGTGACCTTCCAGGTCACAGCAGCACCAAAGCTGCGAAGTGGCCCTGGAGTGCCATGGACATTTGTGTAGCTGGATGTGGGCTTGGTTTATTGGAGCCAGACTTCCTAAAAAACACTGGCAGTGATGGTGGCCCAAGAGTCAGGACCTGACACAGAAAACTGGTCTCTGCTATCAAAGTCTATTAGACAAGGATGCCCTGATGGGTCCTTTGGGATGGGATGAGCCAGAATACACTGAATCATAAAATCACAGAATCCCAGACTGGGTTGTGTTGAAAGGGACCTTGAAGATCATTTTATTCCACCCCCTCCCATGGGCAGGGACACTTTCCACTATCCCAGGCTGCTCCAAGCCCATCCAACCTGGCCTTAGACTCTTCCAGGGGTGAGGCAGATAGAGGTGGGATAGGAGGGAGGTGAGCTCAGGATGTTGAAAAAGCAGGGCTGGGAGAAAGGAATAGATCCCAGATGGAAGGTCTTGTTGATTAAAAGAGGAAGATGTCCTAGGAGATGTCCTGGGGCTCCTGGAATTGCTCAGAGTTGTGGTGTTGTGGGGATGGGTTAGAGAGACAAACACATGAGCTGCCTAAGAACCCTCAAATCAACTCAGAGACATAGAAGCAAAGAGAAAAATGGGCCTATTTCTTTCTCATTGCCCCAAAACAATTCTTCATTGTGTGATGCCCTCCTGCTGCTTTTTGTCAGCTTTCTCCTAATGAATTTCCCTGAGCTTTACAGAGAGTTTTCCCAATTACATGAACTTTGGATGCATCGAGGATCTCTCACTCCACTCCCAGCAGAACTGGGATGATAGGAAATGCAGGAACAGCCTCCTCCCCTTCCTGAGCTGGGGGACACAGCCAAAAATACCCAGTGGAAGTGCCCAGGGGAGAGGGAAGAGCAGCTCTGCAGGGCGGAGCTGAGGCAGGGAAGTGTCACCTTGGACACACTCAGGAATATCAAACCTCAGCAAGGAGATGGGTGCTGGGTACTGAACTCAGTTTTGAGGTTTATGTTTGAAAAGGAGATTAACAAAAAATTAGAAAAGGTAGAGGAGGAAGTCATCAGGCTGATAAATGTGTGAGGTGCTCAGGAAACTACTTGGAAAACAGAAAGGAATCACAGAATCATTGCCTCATTTGTGCTGCAAAGGACCTTAAAGATCTTCCAGTTCCAACACACCATGGTCAAAAAGAAAATATTTTCACTATCTTTCAGCTTGTCCATGATGACAATATTCTTTTTCTAGACTCCTCCTCCATTTAGTTACAAAACCCAGAAAAGTTCCTGCAGTTGGAAACTGAAGTCCATAAATTTTACCCTGAAAATAAAAGGTGCATTTTAAAAAAGAGCCTGAGGGAAACCTCCCCAGGGGCCTGGTGGGCTCAGCATCATCTGAAGTCCTCAAAGGAAGCAGGGGGTGTGCCTGTAGCATACTCAGGGGGTCAAACACAAGTGTTTCAGCTATTTTTAGCTCTGCCTGGGTTTGTGCAGATGTTCAGACCTGGGTGTTATGGAACTTTCCCAATTCTCTGCTTAATTGCTCTACTCTTGTGCTGTCTCATCGTGCTGCCCTGGGTTTGGTGTGACCTTCTTCAGCTTTTCCTGTGATTTAAAAGTGATTGCTTCTCCTGGAAAACTCACATTTTGTTCCTTTCTGTTTTCTTCCATTTCCTTCTTTCCCTTAAAACTTTTCATCATTTCCACCAAGTCCCAAAGAAGCAAATATTTGTATGAAAGTCAGATTCTGGCTATGCCAAGCCTGGGGCTTCATGGTGCAACCAACACCCCCCTTTGTCCCTGCAGGAGATCAGGCAAATCCTTACTTACAGATCCCAAAGCCTCTTGTGGAGGATGAGTGCAGGTTAAGCTGCCTTTGTGTGATGGATCTGTGCCACCTGGGGTTTGGTTTCCCTTAGCTGAGGTAGCCTTGAGGTGCTGCTCTGGAGCCAGGGAGGTGTTATCCTCATGTCACAGCATCCTCAGAGAGCAGCTCTGCCACAGGGGAGCCTGGACATGCTTTCAGTCAAAGATGTAAAGCTGTAAAGAGAGATGTGCCTGGATGGGATCTTTAGCAAAAGCTCTTTCAAAAAAAAAAAAAAAAAAAAAGGAAGCTCTTTCATAAAAGTGGCTTCAGCTTCATAATCAGGGCCCAGACCATCACTTGTGATCTCTTATCTTTTTTCTTTTTTTTTTTTTTTTCTCCTTTAAGAGACATATTTTAAATTCTGGTTGTGCCTCAGACACAGTGCCTGGGAGACAGGACATGTGGGGCTCGTTTACAGGGATGTGGCAGAGAAGGAATGTGTTTTATGACCAAAAATTGGGATTTTATCTAGAGCTAATCAGAAAGGCTAAGGGGTGTTAATACAGAGGGGCTACTGAGGGGAGCCCCATTCTTGGAGGTTTAAAGATTCACCTAATACAGTTTCCCTTCCTTGGTGTGGTCATGGACCAGAAGCTCTGGGAGTCCCATCCCAGCAGCATTCCTGGGATTTGGTGCTCTAGGGAACTGAAAGGGGCAGTGGAAGAGGAGGGCTCAGTCCTATCAGCCTTCACAGCTCTTCTCTGCTGCATGTGGAGGCACCTGGGCCTCTTGGCTCATCCCTTTCCTCAGCACAGTCTGTGGAATGGAGTGGAACATAGAATATTTCAGGTGGAAACACCTACAATGATCATCTGGTCCAGCTGTTTCACCTAGACATGGATAATGAATGGGAGAGGCCAGAGCAGCACAGCCTGGGCTATGTCTGTCCTGCTGGTACTGACTCCACACCATGGCTCTGGGACCAAGCCCAGAGCACAGACTGCATTCCCTTGGCTGTTACCCTTTTGTTAGATGAGAGCATCAGGATGTGTCAGCCCCACCCTGACACGGGCCAGACCCACCTCGTGGTACCAGAGGCCTTGGCCTCTGTGAGGCTGAAGCTGCTACACTGATTCTGGGGAGGTCAGAACCAGCCTGGTGGCTTTGGTGCTTCCCTTGCCAAAACCTCTGGGACCACACATTTCCTCCCCAGTGGGTATTTGAGTCTTCCTGGGAGACAGTCAGTCAAGCAGGACTTGAGATCCCAGTTGTTCCTTAAGGATGCCTTCATGGGAAATGTGGTGTGCAGTGGGATTTGAGACCTGCCTGACTGTCCACCTTGTGGCATTGAGCCAGCCTGGTTTGAAAGGACAATGTCTTGAGGTGTCTTCAAATCCCAGAATGATTTGGGTTGGAAGGGACCTTAAAGCCCATCCCATTCCACCCCCTGCCGTGGGCAGGGACACCTTCCATAGCCTCCCCAGTCCCTCTCCAGCTCTCCTGGAACCCCTTTAGGCCCTGGAAGGGGCTCTGAGCTCTCCCTGGAGCCTTCTCCTCTCCAGGCTGAACCTTCCCAGCTCTCCCAGCCTGGCTGCAGGGCAGAGAAACTCCAGCCCATGGAGCATCTCCATAGCCTCCTCTGGTCTTGCTCCAACTCCTCCACATCCTTTCTGTGCTGGGACCCCAGAGCTGGAGGCAGAATTGCAGGGGGGTCTCTCCAGAGCCAAGCAGAGGAGCAGAATCCCCTCCCCGGAGCTGCTGCCCACGCTGTGGGATCAGCCCAGGACACAGATGGTGTTCTGCCAGCCCAGCCCTGGATCACTCAGGGGTGATCTCTTCAGGGAGGTGATGGCCATGCAGCTCTGCTGGCAACACCTGAGCATGGGGGGACCTCCTGACCCCCATCCTTCCCAAGTGTTTGCAGTTCCTGAGCCCAGGCAGTGCTCTGTGTGTGCTGCAGAGCTGCAAGCACCCCCACACTGATCCTGCAGAGCTGCCCCAGCCACAGAACTCTGCTCTGCTCCCTGGGTTGAGATAAACTGCCAAATGCCCAGCCTGGGCAGGGGTCTGGCTGTGAGCAGCGTTGTGTGGCCATGCAGGGCTCGGGGTGGTGACCACAGAAGTGTCACTGGCATCCCTCCTGTGGGGTCAGCGTGTGGGGCATGTTGGCTTTGTACATTAGTGGATTTTCATTAAGCTTGTTTTACACTCCACTGGTGGCTTCAGTGTGGTTTGTTTCTCCAGCAATTCAAGGAAGCCACAGCATTGCACTGAGAGGAATCTGAGGCCATCCCTGATCAAGAGGATGCAGAAAGTGCCTTTCAAGGACTGCAGTGGTTGGGTTTGCCTCAGTGCCTTGTGCTGATAATGCCAGGGGTGTGGGTTTGATCCCCGTATGGACCATTCACTTCAGAGATGGACTCCGTGATCTTTGTGGATCCTTTCCAACTCAAAATATTCTGTGAAATCTGTGCAATCAAATAACATTGAGGTTAAGGGATTCAGTCAGGAGCAGTGTTGCCATCAGCTGTGGAATGAAGGCAGGTCTGTTTGTTTTTTGCACTTTTGGGACACACCTACCCCTGGATACCCCATCGGGATAAATCCACCTCTGTTCACACCTTCATGGTGACAGCACAGGGAGATCAAGGCTCTGAGAGTGGGGACTCTCCATATCTGATCTCCTCTGTGTGTCACAGGGCACAGTCAGCTGCCTGGGCATCGTGTCAGAATCCAGCTGAAGCCGTTCCTGATGACTGGACCTGGGAAAGTCACTCTGAGTCTGGCTGGCTCCTCTAAACTGGTTTCAAGCTCACATATCCAGTGCCAGCCCATCCCTATTCACGGGCCTGGGAGCCTCTCTGTGCACCCCAGGCCCTCACCTGGCATAAAGGGTGTGACAAAGGACCATGTTTTGTGGCACTGCAGAGTTAGCAAAAAGTCCAGGAGAGGGATTGATTGTTTCCATCTGCTCAGCAGTCTCAGGGCCACACCTGGGCTCCTTCATCTTCCGGGGCTCCCAGTGTCACACTCCTGGACAAACTGGAGCAGGTCCAGCAGGACAAGGAGGTTACCCTGAGGCTGGGGCTGGAGCATCCAAGGTGAGGGCAGCTGAGGGCTGGGTCTGATCAGCCTGGAGAGGAGGAGGCTGAGGGGCATCGAGGGGGAGAACAGTGGCAACATCCACAAGGCACAACCAGCAAAATCCCAGTGGAATGTGAGGGAAAGTTTCTGCCCCTAAGAGCAAGGCAGCTGGGGGTGCTGCTCAGAGCCTGTGGGAGCCCCATCCATGGGGATCAGACTCACTAGGTCTCATCTGGACACAGTCCTGAGCAAAATGATCTGATTTTGAAATTAGTCTGCCAGCCGTGGGACCAGAAACCTCCAGAGGTCACTTCTGAGCTGGGCCTTGCTGTGATTTCATTGCTGTGCACTCCCCTGGTGTCCTGATAAGAGCAGCAGTTACTGAGGACACGCACTGGGGAGGTTCCTGCTCTTCCAGAGCCCTCCCTTGCCCCAGGTGCAGGAAAGGCTCTGAGGTTGCTGTAGTCATTCATCTCCCCTGCCTCCTCCCACCATGCAGCACATTTGCCTCATTAAGCTCCTTCCATGAGCCCCACCTCATCCTTTTGGGTCTTTTGCTGAGCCAAACGAGAGCAGGTTCACCAGGTACCAGCAGCACATGAGTCACACACGTCCTGCTGTAGCTGTTGTCTGGTACAGCTCCCTCAGGAGAGGCAGGAGATGCCCTGGAGAGGTCCTGTACTCCCAGGCTGGGGTGCAGTGCATGGAACTGGAAGAACATCCCAGAGACCTCACTCCTACCAGGAGGAACCTGGAGCTGAGGAGCTTCTCCAGCTGCAAGGCCACTGAACCTGTGCCTGAATCATGGGATGTTGCCACATCCTGGTGTTGTGGTGGGACAGCTCTACCTGTACATGGCCCCTGTCCTGGAAAAGCCCAGTGTGTAATGTGGGATCAGTTCCCAGAGCAGTTGGCACAGACACTGTGGGCTGTGTGCTTCCCTCAGTCCAGTGCCATCCCTGCCACAGGGCATCCGCAGCACAGTCACATCTTCCTTCTGAGCCTGGTCTCCAGAGACAGAGATGTTTGTCTTGAAAATTGCAGATGTCCTACAGAATCTGTTTGAACAAGGAAGCAGTGTGCTCTGGCAAGAGCTGACAGGCTCCAGAAACATTACCTGTGTTTTATCTTCACACAGCGTGAGAAACTCTTCCCAGGAGTATGGAAAGATGTGGCCTGAAGCAGTGGGATGGGGGTGTCAAGCTGGGAGGGGAGCAGTGCCACGGAGTGAGGGGAGGACTGAGGTGACACAGAGGGTTTCAGACTGTTGGGTAATGGGGCTTTGCTCAAGCAGAAATGGATGGAAGGAGTGGCCTCAGCATCTGTTGGAATCATGGCATGGTTTGGGTTGGAAGGGCCTTTAAAGATTATCTCGTCCCACCCCCTGCCATGGGCAGGGACACCTTCCACCAGACCAGGTTGCTCCAAGCCCCATCCAGCCTGGCTTGGGACACTTGCAGGGATGAAGTTCTCTGCTGTCCTTCTAGTTTTGTTCTCCTGGACAAAACTGGAGCTCAACAACACTGCTGAGGCTAATCCACATCACGCCTTCCTTCAGGAGTGAGGGAACCCAGGTAGGTGAAGGAAAGTGGTGCAGCAGTGTGATGCAGGTCTTGTGTTTGCCAAACCCAGCCCCTTGGCACCCAGACATTGAGCATCCTGGGAACTGTGGTGCTGAGTCAGAAAAGCAGCAGGGAAGAGGCAGATGGTGGACCAGAAAAATGGCTTTTGTTGGTGTGTTGGAGAGGAGCTGCTCAGTGGTAATTTATTGTGATGTGCAGGAACATGCTGGGGCTGTGCTTGTCCAAGCATCGTGGTCCTGCCACTGCAGTCCCAGCTGGCACAGCTCCTGTCGCTGCCCCTGATGCCAGCGGGAGCCAGCCTAGAGATGGGTGAGAGGTGCCTTCCTCTGGGTGCTGCTCCTCCAGGCTGTTTCTCAGAGCTGCCAAATGAGTTGTTCTTCCATGAAATATTGTAAGGGTTGGACTTGGGAAAAGCCCATCTGAGTGCAAACCACTCTGCATCCATTTGGCCTGGCATGCAAGTGATGGGAAAACTTTCATGCTACCACTCTCCAGTCCTGTCCTAGCCCTGAGGCTTCTCTTGTGCCCTGCAGTTGCTGCAGTGGTGAGCCTGTGCTGGCAGCTGTGCCAGGGCTAACGCTGACTGCAGCTCGAGCTCTCTCTCCAGGGCTGGGCTGGCACTAGGGCAGGTCTGGGGTAGCCCTGCACTGAGGAGGATGTGCTGGCAGTGCCAGCAGCAAGCAGGGCACAGGGAGGGCTCCTCTCACCGCTCTGGGATGGGGGAGAGGAGCCAGCGCAGGCAGCTGTGGGTGTCAGCCCTGCAGCAGGGGTGGGGGTGTTGCTGCTCTGCTGTCAGCACCTGGAATCAGAGAATATCCCCACAGGGGTCATCGAGTCCCACTCCTGGCCCTGCACAGACACCCCAGCAATCCCACTGGTGCATCCCTGAGAGTGTTGTCTGAGCGCTCCTGGAGCTCTGGCAGCCTCGGGGCCGTGCCCATTCCCTGGGGAGCTTGGGCAGTGCCTGCACCCTCTGGGGGAAGAACCTTGCCCTGATATCCAACCTATCCCTGACCTGGCAGAGCTCCAGCCGTTCCCTGGGAGCTGTCCCTGCTCACAGAGCAGAGATGGGAGCTGCCCTCAGGAGAAGCTGCAGGCTCCGAGGAGTTTCCTGCCCCTCAGGACTGAGGCAGCCCGGGCTGTTGGCTCACCCTGCTCCCCAGCCCGCCGGGCCAGGGCCGCTCACAGGGTTTCCCAGGGCGTCCGCAGCTCCCAGCTCCGGTCCCTTCCTTGAGGGCCTGCCAGTCCCGCTCCGGTCCCTGCCCATGGGGCTGCCAGCCCAGCTCCGGTCCCTGTCCGTGGGGCTGCCAGCCCAGTTCCCCGCTCCGATCCCTGCCCGTGGGGCTGCCAGCCCAGCTCCGGTCCCTGCCCATGGGGCTGCCAGCCTGCCAGCCCAGCTCCCGGGGCGGCTTTCCCGGCCTAGGGTCCCGGCAGCGGGAGCGGCCCGGGTGTGTGAGGGCCGGCAGGGAGAGCGGCCCGGGTGTGTGAGGGCCGGCGGGGCCCTTTGTGCTCGCTGCGAGGAGCGGGGCCGGGCCGGGCTGCTCTCCATTGTCAGCGTGTCAGGTCAGCTTTGTGCTGCCTGCTCAGCGCTGGATGCGCCTCCCGTGATTGGCATGTGCAGCGTGCAGCCCCAGCCGGCCCGAGCTTTGGGAAGCTGCTCTGAGGGAATGGAAAAGTAAAAACCACCCATTTCCCCATGGCAGGCAGCAAGGAGTGCATGCTGTGGGGCTGGTGGGGCTCTTTGCGATGGAACAGTGCTGTGCCTGCTCCAACCTGTGCTCCTTTTTCCACTTTCCTGCTTGAGGCACTGTCCTACATGTTTTCTAACTACCAGTTCAGCAGAACCATTTTTTTCCTCCCCTCACTGCTCTCTACAAACAGCAAAATCCAAGATCCCCTGACCTCTGCTTGTAAGCTCTCCCAGTGCAGGAGGTGAATTCCAAAGCTCCAAACAACAATAACTGTCCTGCCCACCTCGTGCAGGTTGAGGGTCCTACCTGTGCAGGTGTCTGACTGTCTGTCCCCCCTCTCTCTCTTGCAGCCCCTTCTGCCGTGTCCATCATGCACCAGGTGAGCCGCACCGTGGACAGCATCACCCTGTCCTGGTCCCAGCCCGACCAGCCCAACGGAGTCATCCTGGACTATGAGCTGCAGTACTACGAGAAGGTACTGAGGGACCTGCACAGGGGTCACCCACAGCTTTTGGGGAGAGGAGGGGGGCAGACTTTATTTAAGGGCGTACAGTGGTTGTTAAGTAGGAAACTTCTCTTACTGGTCACATGGCTGACAGTGGCCATCAATCCTTGGGGTCCAGTGATGATTCCAGAGGCTCAAGTGTAGAAAATCCACTGGTCATTCAGGAGCTTCTCCTGTCACCTCCACAGAACTGGTGGCAAGTGGACCCATTGCAGGGAGGGCAGGGTAGCCAGGGTCCAGGGTCTGTTTTTCCTTTTTGTGTACCGTGGCATCAGAAGGAAATGGGAATGACAGGGAACATCCAGTCCCAGGCTGGCGTACACTCAGTGGGTGTCCGGTCCTGGAGATTTTCTGGAGTGCTGTCCATGGGTGCATCTACCCCAAAGGTGTGTTCGGCATCCCTTCAGCATCCTGAGCCCAGATGTTGTACAGGGAGAAGGTGTCCCATGCTCCCATGGAGGGCTCGTGCTGCACGATGGAGTCAGTGTGAAGGGCTCAGGCAGCTCTGGCCCTGTCTTCTCTGAGGAACCTGCTCCTTCCATAAGCTCCCTGTCCAGGCAGACAGAGGAATTTCATCTGGACTGTGCTGGGGTGTCTATCCCACCAGTGGCTGCTCAGACACCTGAGGACCATGTGGAGGTTGGTCCCAGGCCCTTGCAGGCTGAACTTCATCTGTGCAGCCCAGGGGAGATGGGGAGCAGGAGACTTCTCCTTCCAGGAATCTGCCCCCTTGCACAAGAGCTTATAAACTATACATTATAAATTGCAAACTAACTAATTAAAAAGCTTTATGATTAAATGGAACTGAAAATATTTTTCCCAGCAGTTGCCGGAAGAAATGATTAATCCCCCCCACTGCCTGCCTGTGACCTATTTTCTCATCACCAAGAGCCAGAGGGAGAATGGGGAGGAGGGGGGGCTCCTTTGTAAGCTGTTAAATAGGTCCTGACCTATATTGCATAAATCACAGCCATTTATTTTGACCCTTGGAAATTATCCCAGAATACGTGGCAGGATGGATGAGTAGATAACAAGACAGATCTGGGAAGCAAGAGGGGTCCTTTCCCTGGGGACCTTCAATGTAGAGGCAGAAGATCTCAGGGAGTACATTCTCCTCTTCTTACTTTATCTTAATCTCTCACTCTCTTTCTTTCTTCCCTCTCCTCTGTTTTCTGAGGAAGGCTGTAAATAAAGGGAATTTTTGTCTAAAAAACAGTGCTGCTGCTGGTGGCCAGTCTTTGCAGGCAGCCACATCTGCCTGTCCCATTGTCAGAGTCAGGGCACAGCCTGTCCCTGATGATGGGGACAAGTGGCCCCACTCTCAGGCAGGGCTGTTCATGGAGCACTAAGCCTGGCACAGAGGGCACAGCTGGGCTCAGGTTCTCCCTGTCCTGGTTTCAGAGAACCATGGAAGCATCCCAGAATGGTTTGGGTTGGAAGGGACCTTAAAGCTCCTCCAGTGTCACCCCCTGCCATGGGCAGGGACACCTTCCACCCATCCTGGCCTTGGGCACTGCCAGGGATCCAGGGGCAGCCACAGCTTCTCTGGGCACCCTGGCCAGGGCTTTGGCCCTGCTGTGCTCCTTTCCTGCTTCCCATCCATCCAGCAGTTGGATGTGGTGTGTGACACATTCCCAGGTGTGTCCTCACTGCACTGCCAGTCTGTGCAGAGGTGATTTCCTTACAAATATTTCATTCCAAACTGTCCCATATGCTTCTGAATGCTCAGCAAAGATCTCTGGAGCTGGTTAAGTTTTTTCTGGTTGAATTTTTTTTCCCCCCAGTAGAAAATTATATTTTATTTTCATGCAAACAGCTCAAATGAAGAATAGCACCATACACACTGTGTATCAAAAGCACCTTGACTCTTCATTTTTAATGGATTCTCTTCTATATACAGACATTAAATTAAAAAAATAGAAGAATTTATTTAGTGTTGACAGAAAAGCACTGTTCACAATACCTGAAACAAAGGTGTATTTTTGTTTCCCTTTCACAGATTATTTATAACACTGCTATTCTTAGATGCCATTAAAAATGCCTGTACAAAGGCATTATGAGTTTTTTTCACGTGGAGTTGGAGCAAATCTGTGCAGATTGTTGCACAAACACTGCCTGACATGGCTGCTCTCTGTAGCCCTCACTTTAATGTGTTGTTTTTTCACTTCCAAGAGGTACCTTCCAGTGCTTGTCTTATTTAAAAAGTCTGTGTTGTCTTCATTTAGAAAGGGCGTAGCAGTATATCCAAAATTGCCAAACTCATCCTGGAGTGTGGGAACTGGAGACCCACTGCAGTATCAGACACAGCAAAGAGCAATTGGCCCTCCTCCTTATGCAAAATGATTGGGTTTGATGATGCTCAAAGTCATCCATTCTGTAATTGTTTGAAGACATTCAGCCCAATTTGGTCACCAATGCAAGACTTTAGAGGCAAAGGAGCCCTTTGATGTCTCCAGCCAGGGCTGGAGTAGGGGCATGGGCTGGCTGGGACATGAAGGGTGGGGGAGAGGACCTGTGAAGGTGGATGTGGAAGTGGAGGTAGAAGCAGAGCTCTCCTGGTCAGAGCCCAGCACCCCAGGACAAGATGTCCCCAGGGCTTGGCCCACAGATGCTGGAGGTGCTGCTGCCAGGCTGACTCAGGGGACATCCCTGCCCATGTCAGGGGGTTGGAAAAGGATGGTCTGTAAGGTCCCTTCCAACCCAATCCTGGGCTTCTGTGATTGTCTGACTTCAGAGTCTGTCCTGCAGTGCAGGACACCACAATCCCCGAGCCTGGAGCCAAAGCTGCTGCCTGGTGTTTCTCATCTCTCCTGAGATGGGGCTGTCCCTTCAGCCAGTGCTGCCCAAACCCTTGGAGGGGTCTCTGTCCCAAGAAAACTGGGAGTTCAAGGACATGGAGAGGAAACCCTGCCAGGGAGCCCTGGCATAGCCTACCTGCAGTCCCAGTCCCTGCCCAGGGCCACACTGGGACTGGGCACTGTCCAGGACTGGGTTGGGACAGGCATTCAAACACTCAGAGGATAATTAAAGTTGGAAAAGCCCTCCAAGATCAGTCAGCCCAACCTTCACCAAGCTACATTGCCAAGTGCAGCATCTCGTTTTTTGAGCACTTCCAGGCATGGGGACTCCACTACTGCCCTGGGCAGCCTGTGCCAATGCCTGAAAACCCTTTTAATGAAGAAATGTTTCCTCATATCTAGCTTGCACTTCCCTTGGCACAACTTGAGGCCATTTCTCCTTGTCCCACTTGATGGGATGCCTGGCTGGGGGCACAAATCTTCTTGGGCTGCCCCCACAAGGGGGGGATCCCTATGAGAGCCCAGGTGCTGGGGATGCCGCAGCTGCAGCCCCAGTGTGGCTGGCAGGGCCCTGCTCCCACACGTGGGCATCCCGAAATGCAGCTGTGTGATGGTTTGGCACCGGGCCCTGGTGTCCTGCTGTGTTTGCCCCCAGGGCCATGGCAGATGTCACTGTGCAGGCTCATAGGAACTCTGCCAAATTCTGTCAGTTGACATTTTTTTCTTGGCTTTTTCATTTTCAATTTTCTTTTTTTTTAAATGCAACTTTTTAGAAGCAATTTTTGTAAATCCTTTGGGTGTCTCGCAGCCTACCCATGTTTCAAGAGACTCTTTCTTTATTGATCAGACTTTGGTTTTAGCTTCAGTTTGGCTCGTGGGAGGGAGAATCAGATAAAGACTCAAAATCAAACCAGTGTGTTATTTTGAATTAGAATGTCCAAACTCAAAAGAAAATCAGCAGGGGAAAAGCCCCCAAACACCACAAACTCTGCTTGGACTTGGGCTTTAAATTCTGGGATGCACTTGGCTAGAGGAGCCCAGAGAGGTGAAACGGGAGAAGTGTTTCAGGTGAATGTGCAGGTTCTGGACAGGTGATGCCAAGGAGGAAGAACAGGTTTGATAAGGGAGGTTGGAGAGGTGTAAATGGTATTTACTTGTGGTCTGGGTTTAGAGGAGAGCACATCACCAGCACACCTTCCTCAGCCAGGCAGACATCAATTTCCCAGGCTATCAACCACCTTGTAGGCTTGGCCATTACATTCCATTTAAAGTCCTCCAGGAGCAGGGATAAGGTTCTCCAAAAGAGTTGGACAAATGATTTTTAAACAACTGTGTTGTTAGTGCCCTCCAAGGGCCTGGGAGGATTCATCCAAGCCCTTGAGCTCTAAAACTGTAAACATTTCCTGACCTATTTCTCTCCTCAACTGCCTGGGAAAGGTCCAAGGGAGTGCTGAGTCTGATCAGACAAACGAGGCCATGGGTTTTCTGTGTGCTCATCTTTCCATGGGGTGTGTGTATCTGTACTTGAGCTTTTCATTGCCATCAGTCCAATTACCAGAGACCCCAGTGACAATCAGAAACCTTCAGCACCAAGTCCAGATGCATAAAACAGATACTGTAGTTTTTAGAAGGGAAAACTGTTCCTGAACAGTGTTAATAGTGGAGATCTCCCAGGTATTTCACAGAATCATAGGGTGGTTGGGCTGGAAGGGACTCAAAGCCCATCTCATTCCACCCCTGCCATGGCAGGGACACCTTCCATAGCCCAGGGTGCTCCAAACCCCATCCAGCCTGGCCTTGGACACTGCCAGGGATCCAGGGGCAGCCACAGCTGCTCTGGGCACCCTGTGCCAGGGCCTCATCACAGAGAGAAATTTCTTGCCAATATCTCATCTTGCCCTGCTCTCCTTCAATCTAAAGCGATTTCTCCTTCTCATATTCCTCCATGCCCCTACATGTAACACAGAGCTCCCCTGCACTCCCTGCAGAGGGATTTGCCATCAGCATCTCCACTCCTGGGGTTTGGCCACACACTTGAAGAAGCACATTCCTGACAGGCCCCTCTCTTACCACCCACCACACCAGAGCGCTGCTCAACCAACAGCTTGAGACACAAAATTCACTCCATTCAAGGCCAGCTTGGATGGTGAGGGGAGGCCCTGGCACAGGCTGCACAGAGAAGCTGTGGTTGCCCCTGGATCCCTGGAAGTGTCCAAGGCCAGGTTGGACACTTTGTCTAGTGAGAGGTGTCCCTGTCTGTGGCAGGGGGTGGAACTGGATGAACTTTAAGGTCCCCTTCCAACTGAAGCTGTTCCATGATTCTATGACCACGAGATCCCTGACAGGAAGGTACAGCCAGGTGGGTGTCAGTCTCTTCCTCTGGGGAAAAAGCAACAGGACAAGAGGACATAGTCTCAAGGTGTGCCAGGGGAGGTTCAGGTTGGACAGCAGGAAGAATTTCTTCATGGAATGGGTGCTCAGACATTAGAAGGGGCTGCCCAAGGATGTTGTGGAGCCCCCACCCCAGAAGTGTTCAGGAAATACTGGACATGGCACTCAGTGCTCTGGGCTGGTGACAGGTGGGCATCAATCAAAGGTTGGACTTGATGATTTTGAAGGAATTTTCTGACCTTAATGATTCTGTGGGATCTTCCTTCTGCCTGATTGCCCCTTCATTACCCTCTGTCCATCAGTACTTTACTGCAGAAGTTGGTTAGAGGTGCTTTCTCTTTTCTGGGAGTTTCACACTGATCTCTTGTTCCCATGGGAAAAGCAGAAATGTCTCCATGCATCCATCTCCATGTCATTTCAGAGCTGAAACAGAGGTCAGTCCCTTGGTCACACCCTCAGTCACACTTAGGGAGTTCCCCAAACCTCATGTCTCACTTTCTGCCAGTCCCTGTCAGAGTCTCACAAGGTGACCCCTCCTCACTGAGGGTGCAGGGGCGTCCAGTGCAGTGACTTGAAGTCAGGGACTCTCTGGGAACTTGCCAGCTCAGATTTTGAGCTGCCACTCCTCTGTTGCATCTGGTGATCTGCCAGGGCAGCCAGGATGGATGAGCACCTTCAGTGTCACTTCAGCCACCGGATTCCAAAATCTGTGCCTGCACCTCCATTTTTCAGTGCTTGCTCACAGCTGGACTTTCCTAAGAGCTCTTTGTTTTCCAGAAGCATTGTGCTGTTGGCATTGCTGTTTTGCTCTGACTTTTGGGACTTCATGGCAGCCAGGCTCCCAGCCACTGTCTCTGGCCATGTTCAGGACCCTCTCTCATCATCCCCTGTTGACTCCATGTCCTTGGGGGACAGAGACTACCTGTTCCCTTGTGTGAGGAAATCCTGTCCATCCAGTCCTCAGCTACAAAACTGGAGACAAGGGGCAGAACAAAAGTTTGGATATAGTCTCATTATCACTTTGAAATGTGCTCTTGGGGTCCCCAGCCTTGGAAACTTGGCCATGGCCCCTGGAGAAGCAGGCTCTGGGCAGTGGGGTGCAAGCAGAACTTCTCCTGAGGTCCATAGCCCAGTGTTCAGGTGGGCTTTACCTCCTGGCAAAGGGAGATGGGAGTTGGGGAAGAGCAGGTGGACTGTGCTGAGGCTGGCTAAGGCACAGCAGGAGGGGTAGGGGGAGGAGGAAAGTGCCAAGAGAAAAGCACAGAAGAGGGAAGAAGTTCCCACCTTCCCATCTCCATTGACCTCAAGGCTTAGAGAAGCAACGTGAGTTTTTAGCTACTCTCTTCTCTAGAGCCTTCCCTGGGAGTGGTGAGTAGCTCAGGGATATCCATACTCACATCCTTGAGTCTGTGTCTCCCTGCCAGGAGGAAGGACCTCTTTGTTCAGACTCTGGTGGTCTCTCCGCCCTGGTCTCCTGCCCTTCCTCCTTCCAGAAGCCCAATGTCTGGACTGGTTTTTCTGATGATGGATTTGTTTTTTCTTGGCAGGATCTGAGTGAGTTGAACTCGACCACAGTGAAGAGCCCCACCAACACTGTGGCAGTGCAGAACCTCAAGGCTGGCACCATCTACGTGTTCCAGGTGCGGGCGCGCACCGTGGCCGGCTACGGCCGCTACAGTGGGAAGATGTATTTCCAAACCATGACTGAAGGTGAGTCTGCAGCTGCTCTGTAAGGGTGACTCAGGGTCTAGAGAGATGTGGAGATAGACAAGCAGCTGGTCCCCTTGCTGTCAGTCCCTTCAAGGGTGTGTTGAGAAACCACATTCAAGACCCGGAGAGAGGCCTGGTGCTTGTTCCATGCAGGGAAGGCCTCAGTTTCTGCCCGGCCTTTCTGTTGTGGGGATGTGTCTGCTCAGCTGGATGTAGTGGAAGCAAAATTTATGTTTTCTACCTGTGCAGCTGCTGATGACAAACACAGAGCCATGTCTCACTTTTCTAAATTTGTGCTGCTAAATAAAACAGACCAAGCCAGTTTTCTGGCCCTGGGGCCAAGGACAAGGCACAGCACATGTCCACAGCACTAAACCTTCCTCCCAAAAGGAATAGCTCCATCCACCCTTCCTTCTGGGACACATCCCCTGGCCAGAGGGGAGTCCCGGCTGTCCAAGACCAAAGCCATGCCAGGAGTCAGACATGGCCCATGCTCAGGGCTCTGACCTCAATGACTTGTGGGGGATGGCACATCCTGTGCCACAGTAACCTGTTCCCTTTCCCCTGTGCCAGCCGAGTACCAGACCAGTGTGCAGGAGAAGCTGCCGCTCATCATCGGCTCCTCGGCGGCGGGGCTGGTGTTCCTCATCGCCGTGGTGGTCATCGGCATCGTGTGCAGCAGGTAGGGCAGCCTGAGGCACCCAGGGCGGGGCACTGGGGACAGGGCATGGCAGGGAGGGGACACAGGTGTCCCCACAGCGCAGCCCCAGCCCCAAGGGGCCCATGCTGTGCTCAGGTCTCCCTTCCCTTCCAGAAGACGGGGCTTCGAGCGGGCTGACTCGGAGTACACGGACAAGCTGCAGCACTACACCAGTGGCCACAGTACGTACCGGGGGCCCCCCCCGGCCCTGGGGGGCCGCTCACTGCTCGGTTCGTGCTCCTGCTCACTCGGGGCTTGGGGAGGGCTCTGGGCAGGGTGGGCATGTGTGTGTGGGCAGGGCAGCTCCTGATCCCCCCCGCCCCTGATCCCTGCCCTGCTCTCAGCCCTGCACGCTGTCAGGTGCCCGAGCGTGTCCTCCGGACCTCGGTGACAACCAACACCCCCTGAAGCATCACTGTCTTCTGTGCTGCAGTGTCTGCCACCACAGCATGTCTTGCTCCTCCAGCTCCTGAGCTTTGCCCATCTCCTGAGCAGCAGTAACACCCCTCCCTGACCTGTCCCTGTCCCCCTGCAGGAACCCACAGAACTTTGCCAGAGCCCATCCCAGTGCTCACAGATTCCCAGTAGATATGAGATATATCTATGTTTAGGTATATAATACAATACCTAACATGCCCTGTCTTGTAGCCTCCCTCTTCCAACATCCCTGTGCAAGGCACTCCCTCACATCCAGCATTCCTGCTCAGCCTCACTGCACATCCTGCCTCACCCCAGTGCATCCTTCTTCCCCCATCCCTGGAAGTGTCCAGGGCCAGGTTGGACAGGGCTTGGAGCAACCTGGGATAGTGGCAGATGTCTCTGCCCATGGCAGGGGATGGAATGAGATGAGGTCATTTAAGATTCCTTTCAACCCAAACATTTCCATGATTCTATGATTAACCCCTGCCTTCATGTCCCTGAAATTCCTTTCTCCCCCCTCACTGAAGACCTGTTGCTCTAATCTTGCTTAATTCCAATCTCAATTGTGATTTTCCTCGTGTTCTACTTGCAGCTTCAGGATTTCTACTCTTTTAATACCTTATTCCTGTACAAATACGGGCCTTGCTCAGAGCATGGAAAGCACCAGCAGTGTTTCCACTCAGGACTCGCTGTTGCTCCTGCTTTTACCTGGGAAACGTGTCCCAAAAGGCAGAGCTGCAGCCCTGTGCCCCAGCAGCCTGTGCTGGCTGCCTCGCTATCACTTACCAGGAAAAACGACACTTTTCAGGAGACATTATGTAAATGCAGCTCTCAGTTGTTTGTCAGTCTGGGCTGCAAACACACATTCACACATTCTCCCGGGGCCTGGTGTGGGATGTGACAGCTCCAGGCTGGGATGGGTTTAATCACTGTGCCTGCACCACTTGGAACAGGCCTGGTGCCACAGGATGCAGCAGAGCTGATACAGCCTGGCTGCCTTTTAGCCCCTTCCTCACCCAACACACCTGGCCAGGGCTCAGTCCCTGCTCAGTCCCAGCAGTGGTATCTGTGCAGACACTGCAGCAAATTGCCAAGGCCCAGGGAGCCTGTGAGCCCTGCAGAATCCCCTGAATACAACCAGCATCCTGGAGCTGGGAGTCAGTCTGGTGCTCTGTGGGGCTCCTTATTTAGGGAGCTGTGAGCTCTGCTCTCCAAATAGCCCATGTTGGGGTGACCCAGGGGCCAGAAGATGAGTACACAAAGGGGAGAAGCACAGGTGAGGGCTGTCCCACAGTGCAGGTGGCTGGGATGTGGCAGCAGCAGTCCAGCCTCACCAGGTCCCATGGCGTGTCACTGTGTCCCCTGCTGGGCCTAGCAAGAGGAACCTGTCTTTTGTGATTTTCCGAGCGTGTCCCACTAGGGAGGGAACCCAGCCTTGGGCTGGGGTGCCAGTCAGGAGAACAGGGCAGACTGGACTGTCCCTCCTGCTTGCACAGCTCCTGGAAGGGTCACAGATCCCCATGGAGGAGTCCACAGTTTGTAGTCCAGCCTCATGATATAGTTCCTTACTGCTCCAACAATGACCTGTGGGCCAGTGTTCATGAAAATCAGTGTTAGCAGTCTTGTGAAACATGGCTCTGCATGTTCTTTCTCAAACTGTTTCTCTCTGTGTGCTTCGTGCCTTGTTTATGCAACTTGCTGAGGTAAAAGACTGTCACTCAAACTGTTTTATCTTTGCCTTGATGCCAACCATTCCAGTTGCATCCATCTGTCTGACTCTCTCCCTCACCTTTCTGCAGTGACTCCAGGGATGAAGATTTATATTGATCCTTTCACCTACGAAGATCCCAATGAGGCTGTCAGGGAATTTGCAAAAGAAATCGATATCTCTTGTGTCAAAATCGAGCAGGTGATTGGGGCAGGTAGGTGACCTGGGAGTGGCTGGCTGGCCCTCAGCAGCACAGCAGCACATGGATTTGGGAGGGTTTAGCCTGATGCCACTAAGACCTTACTTAGCCCCAGGCTGCACTAAAGGAGCAGGGGAGTCCAGTGCAGGAGAATCAAAACCATCAGTTTCCATGTGCTTGTGAGCCCATGGGCAGTGCTCCTCAGGGATGAGTGCAGCTGGAGGGGTGGAGAAGGAGGGAATGTGGGTCAGGAGGTGGGTGCTCAGCTCAGGGACAGGGATGGGTGCTCAGCTCAGGGACAGGGAGTAGATACTCATCTCAGGGACAGGAGTGGGTGCTCAGCTCAGGGACAGGCAGGGCAGATACAGCTGGGGCCAGGGGTCCCTCAGGGGGCACAGCAGAGGTGGAGAAGGCTCATAGGTCATACCTTGTGTTCACAGGGGAGTTTGGTGAGGTGTGCAGTGGGCATCTCAAGCTTCCAGGCAAAAGGGAGATCTTTGTGGCCATCAAGACACTCAAGTCTGGCTACACGGAGAAGCAGAGACGGGACTTCCTGAGTGAGGCCAGCATCATGGGGCAGTTCGACCACCCCAATGTCATCCACCTGGAGGGGGTGGTCACCAAGAGCTCTCCAGTCATGATCATCACTGAGTTCATGGAGAATGGCTCACTGGACTCCTTCCTGCGGGTATGAGATCTGGCAGTGTGCAGCTTTAGAGGCTGTGCTAGCACAGAGGGGATTGGGGGGGAAGGTTCCCTTTGCAGTGGCCTTCCCAGCCTGGCTTTCCCTGTCACTGAGGCAGCTGCTGCATTGTGCAGGGGTCTGTGTTTTGGGGACAAAGCTGGGGGTGGCAGCACCAGGGCTGTCATTTCTTATGTGTCTGTCCACTCATCCTAGCGAGAGGCTGTGCCTGCCTGCCCACAGGTGCACATCCAGACTGACCCATGGACGCCCATGGAGGGACAGTCTAACACAGCTTTAACCCAGCAGGACCCCACCTCCAGCTGCTCTGTCTAAATAGTTCTAGTTCTGGGTTTGAAGTGGGTAATTGACTCTGTTGAAGGGAAGTAACCTGGTCAATGGGAATAGATTGCCCCTTCTGAGCTCTGCTGTGCAGGGTGGGTGCATTTTGAGGTGACAGCAGCTGCCGTAGTGGTGCCCTTGGGATGTGTGAGGTGACTCCCACCCCCTGTGAGCTCTGCACTCCCCACCCTCCCTGGGAGGGAATGTACTCATGGCATATCCTGCCATGGGTGTGGAAAGAGGCTCCTGGCTTTTGCCTGGGCTGTGAATCCGCTCCTGTGACCCGTGTCCGTGTGTCCCTCAGCAAAACGACGGGCAGTTCACGGTGATCCAGCTGGTGGGCATGCTGCGGGGCATCGCCGCGGGCATGAAGTACCTGGCGGACATGAACTACGTGCACCGGGACCTGGCCGCCCGCAACATCCTGGTCAACAGCAACCTGGTGTGCAAGGTGTCTGACTTCGGCCTCTCCCGCTTCCTGGAGGACGACACCTCCGACCCCACCTACACCAGTGCTCTGGTAATGCTGCTCCTCAGCCAGGGAGGGCCAGGGGTGCAGGAACGAGTGGGAGAGGGAAGGAGGGACCCCCCCTTGACAGCAGGGAGCACTTTTTCAGGGTGTCAGCAGTGGAAAGGTCCCAGATGAGAAAGAGCAATGAAATAAACTGAAGAAGATTTTCCCTTTCAAGATCCTGTCATTCCTGTTGAGCCTTCCTCCAAACACATCTGCAAACACACACATGTCCCTGAAGAGCCCTCGGTTGGGATCATGCTCTGCACCTCCCCATATGATTCACCTGGGATCCTTTGAGATGTGACCTGCCCTGACAGATTTGTTGCCAGGGCAGCAAGTCTGAGTTTCTTACCATCACTGTCCAGTCATGCTGCCCTGCTGTCCTTCCTCATGTCATCTCACTGGCTCAGTCCCAAGAAGGATAGACTGAAAGTGTAGGAAGTGTGGGTGGGTGCCAGATACTAGATGCTGATCTTCCAGAGAGTATCCAATTTAAACAGAAAACCACTCCTAAAAATGATTTCATGTTCATGTAACAACTTCCCAGGAACACCTTGGTGCCACAGACACAAGTGCCACCGAGAACTTGTGGCTCATGTCAGGCTGCAGAAGGTGCCCCAGGACCAGAGGATTATTTGGTTTTGCTCAGTGAGAGCTCAGCCAGGAGTTCTCATAAACACCACACAGAAATGCTCTGCACAGTGCATCAGGATCAATGCCCACGTCAGGAATCCTTGGAAATCAGTGTTGATAGAGCTGGGGCATGACCTGTAGGAAATCACCTCTCCTGGGTCTTTTCAAGCTGGCAGTGATGAGATGTCTGGCATAGCTCTTAGTAAATTTTATCAGTAGCTAAATACCTAACAAACACCTAAAAATGTGTGGGTTTATTCTCATCTGTGTAGCTTCAGACATCAACTCAGCCATCAATGGTTTTTGCAAACACTAATAACATTTATTTTTCATATATCCCTTACAGCCAATTAAATTTCCCTTTGTTAACTAAATACATGATGTTTACTGCTGTTCTCTATCCCTGGTGTTATGCCTGTAGCTTTTCTCTCTAATAATAAATTCGTCATCCCTAATTTATTCTCCTTAAACTGTGGGCACTGTAGCAGGATATTTATTATCCCTAATGACAGATTATGTGCACCTACTGTATCAGAAGTATCTTCCTCTGCGAAATGGTTTTTGTCATCATTCTCCCAGTGACCTTGTGTCCATGGGTAAGCAGAAGTCACAAGTTCTGGCCTGGGAGGTTCATGGTGGACCTTAGGAAAGTCTTTGGAGTGGTGAAGCTCCAGATCAGACCCCATGGAGATGGGAGGTCTTGCTGAAGTGAGTTCCCACAAGAATCCTCCAAAGTCAAGTTTCTACTTTAGGACTTCTTCTTAGCCATTTTTAAAATCCACTGATTGCCAGGAGTTTTGTCAGGAGTCTGCCTGATGGAGAGGACATCCTGTTTGGTATGGATTGCTTCGTCTTCCCCTTTTGTGGAAAACAATATTTTGTCTGAGGTTTGTGGCTGTGAAAAGATTAAGAAACATTATCTTTTTTCATTATTCTGGCATGAACTGGGGCTGAGTCTTATGAAGTCCTGAGGGACCCTTAATAAGACATGACAGTTGTTCATTGACAAAATAGAATGTTTTTTAATCTTCTCCCAGCCACAAAACACAGACACTTCTGCTTATTTTTTCAGCACAGGGGAAGATTTTCCCTTCAGAAGGTCCCTTGAGTGAATGGCTCAAGTCCAAAGCCCCTGGTAGAAAATCAGGAGGCAGGAAGGGCTTAAGCAGAGCCTTCAATCCCTGTGTCCCCATTTGTGTGTGCCACTCCTGTACTTAACTCCTCAGAGGGAGTGGAGAATCCTGATTGCTCCAGAGCTGGATGACAGAGACCCCAGTGCCCACCCAGACTTATCCCATTCCCCACCAGTGACTCCCCTGCTCATACTGAAGGATCAGAATCTGCTGGATCAGGTGTAGATCCACAGACAGACTGGGACACCAGGACTCAGGCCAGAAATGGTCTCTTGCTGACTTCAAAGAGTGGAAGCTGTACATGGCTGAAGAGGAAGGTGTTCTAATTCCCTTTATTCTGCTCTGCAGGTAGCCAGGTGACAGCAAAAGGATAGAGGGAGACCAGTTTGGGGTTTTTACATTCCTAGCCATTCACTTTCTGCCAAAGACCCTCTTAGCACGTGGGCATTTTGCCATGCAGGAGCAGGAGACAGGGGAAGGAGCTGGCCTTGGTTAAGGTGGTGACAGGGAGACTGAGGGGACACCTCTGAGTGACCTTCAGGGCAGTAATGAAGAGACAGAGCCAAACTCTTTGCAGTGGCACCAGATGATACAATAAAGGGGTCATAGACAAAAACATGGCTGGGGACATTCAAGGTGAGCAACAGCAAAAGCTCCTTCCTTAGGAGGGTGGTGGGACAGGTCACCAAATGGGGAGAATCATCATCATCTTGAAGGCTTCCAGCATGGCTGGACAATCCACATCCACCCTGAGGGACAGACAGTCCTGTGCTTCCTTCCTTCTGGGATTTTACTAGAATATCCCGGGCAAATATCGTGGACACTGCTATTTTTCAGTTGCTCCTGCTCTCTCTGTTACCATCCTGTTTTTGCCCTGCAGGGTGGGAAGATCCCGATCCGATGGACGGCACCTGAGGCCATCCAGTACCGAAAGTTCACCTCAGCCAGTGACGTGTGGAGCTATGGAATTGTCATGTGGGAGGTGATGTCCTACGGAGAGCGGCCCTACTGGGACATGACCAACCAGGATGTGAGTTCTTGGGAAGCCAGGGGCAGGAACACTGCAGTGGGGAGCATTGCAGGGCCAAAGCATGTCCACAGCCTGTCCCAGCCTGTGGCGTGTCCAGAGCCTTCTCTGTTGGGGCAGATGTGTCCAAGGTCAACACCTTTGGAAGCAGTAATGGGAATAATTTTGGGATTTATTCTGGCCCTGTGGTGCTGCTGTGGCAGAGATTGAGGATGGCACAGCACCCACTGCACAGGGTTAAGGGGAGCACCCCAGGGGTGTTGGCAGGTGCTGAGGAAGGGAAGGAGCAGGTGGGTGAAAAAGGAGATGTTCCGGAGCCGAGAGCCTCTGGAGCAGAGCTTCATCTGCTGGGATCACAGACACTCCAGGAAAGTCTGTTAAAAAGCCACACAATGGCTTTAGGTTGGAAGAGACCTTTAAAGATCCAACCCTCTGCCATGGTTAAGGACATCTGCTAGATGGTCATGAAATCTCCCATGGGAAGCTTGCACTGTGGTCTGTTAAGAACCACAAGTAACTTAGACATAGCTAGAAACCAAAAGCACGAGGTACTTTATAACATGCTCAGTTTTAAATATTTCATTCCTCTGCTCTAATTCAGGTCAAACAGTTACATGCACTCCTTGCTCCAGGGATGTTTTTCCTGCAAGGATGGCCCCTGGCTGCAGTCCCTGCCCTCAGCACAGCAATGCCATTTCCATGCTCCCTGGTCCTCTTGGTGTGGTACCTGGGACTCAAAGCCCATCTGGCCAGTGGCAGTGAGTGATGTGAGGATGCTGCACCTGCATGTGTGTGTCAGAAGGCCACTTTTAACTCTGTCTCTCAGAATACCTGCCCTTCCTCACATCATGAATACTCAGGATGTAATACCAAGGTCCTGGGTGGACCTAGGGGATGCAGAAAGCTTGTCCTGGCTCTTGCAGTATCTGCCTGGCTTCCAGTGTGTCTCAGAACAGCTCTGGGGAGTCCCTTGGAAGCCTTCAGACATGCACTTCATCTCCACCATGCTGTGGGCTCCTAAGGCCTGGCCTTACAGGGAGAGAGCGAGAGCCAAGCTACCTGTCCCTCCTGTCCCTTCCCTGACTCCTGTCCCTGCTCCTGTCCCTATGGCAGATCAGACCTTTTCCATCTCAATAGATCTCCATCTGTGCCACATCAGGTTTCTCCAGAGTGGGCATATTTCCTCCCTAATGCCTGGTGGGAAATTTATTAATATGAATTCCTAAGCCTGGAGCAGGGGGATGATGCCTTAGAGCCTTTGGCTGTTCACAGCCTCTGCTACACCAGGAAAATGTTTCCATCAGTTCTTGGAGGCAGAGGGATGGGACTTAGGGGTCTGCCTTTCTCAGCAAGGACAATTCGCTTCCTGCTAAGCCACTGTTGTCACCTCAGTTTCAAGCATGTCCTGCATCAGATGTTCCTGTACCTCCCCTCTCCCTTGTCCTTCTCTGGGAGCTCTTCCCTAGGAGGTTTCTCCTGCTATGGCTGCGTTGCTGCGGCAGCACCGCTCACTGTGCCAGGCAGAGCTGTGCCTGTCCCTGGCACTGCTCACTGTGCTGGGGATGGCACAGCTCTGCCATCCCTGACACCTCCCGCTGCGCGTCGCTGTCCCCAGCCCCTGCTCCCTTTCCGTGCCGCAGGACACGGTGCCCCAGAAGCTGTCACCACTTAAGCACAGCTGGTCCTGCTGTGGAGGAGCGTGGCGGATATTGAGGGCAGATTACCCTCCTGACCTTGGGGTGTGAGCGCCTGGGGCGGCGGCTGGGGAGGACATGGAGAGAGCTGGGGCTGCCTCTGGATGAGGCTGACATGGAGAGAGCTGGGGCTGCCTCTGGATGAGGCTGGTGGCAGCAGGACTCGCTGGGAACAGACAGGAGTACTTGGCGTTTGCATGGTGCTGGTGCCCACCCTGTGCTTCCCCTGGCACTGGCCGGGGCAGACCTGAACCCACAGAGCTGGGCTGGGGTTCAGCAGCCCTTGGGAGGTTCCCTGAGCTGCACAAAGCACATCAGTAGCCATGGAATCCTTGAGGCTGGAAAAGGCTCTGAGATCATTGGGTCCAACCATCAATGTAGCACTGCCACATTCACCCTAAACATGTCCCCAAGTGCCATATCCACACACCTTTTGAAGCCTCCCAGGGATGGTGACTCCATTTCCCGGCACAGCCTGTTTCAATGCTTGACAACACTTTCCCTCCTGTCAAATCCAAACTTCCCCTGGTACAACTTGAGGCCATTTACTCTAGTCCTGCCACTTGTTACCTGGGAGAGGAGACCAGCACTCCCCAGCTCCACCCTCCTGTCAGTGATTTGTAAAGGAGTTATCTCTGGTCAGACCTTCACAGGCCCCATGGGGCCACCACCATGTTCAGCCAGGGCAGCAGAACTGGGGGAGGGCTCTTCCATCTGGCAAATTTTGGCAGCAGCAGTGCCAGCCCCATGTCTCAGGTCAGCCTGCCCAGCACCTTGGCCACACACAGCAGTGCCTGCAGCACCTCCCAGTCCATTCTCTGCCTGGAGCCACAGACCACCTCAAGCCCTGCCAGATGCCCATCTCACACTCTGGATTGTTTGGCATGGATCAGCCACCAGCTCTTCCCTACTTCTCTCCCACTCCCATTCCCAGTATCCTTATTTTTCTCTGTGTAGTCTCCCCACTCAACAATGTGTCCACCACCACGAGTATGTCTAGACTTCACCAGGATGGGGGCACAGCCCTAGGGAATCCCACCAGGAAGATCTCTCTTTGGAATTGTGCAAGACATGGCTGGATAAAGCCATGGCAGCCTTGATCCCATGGTGAGAATAGCCAGAGACATGGAGGTTCTTCCTCAGGATCCCTGAGGGAGGTTCTGGCACTCTTCCTTCCCTTGTTCATCATTCCCTTGGAGACTTTGTCATTTTGAGATCTGCTGCTGATTTCTGCAGTACCCTCAGTTCTGGTTTTTGTCCTTCTGGGTTTTGTTGCCATGCACGAGCCCATCTCTGATGTTCAAGGCTCCTTCTCCTCATCCTTCAGTGCCTGTGCTGTGCATGGCCAAGGAGGCAGGAGAATCCTGCCTGTGCATGCCCCTGTCAGAGGAACAGATGTTCCTGGAAGAAGTGGAGCAGCTTCATCCTCGTTTGTCACCCAGGAGAGGACTGAGGGCTGAAGGTGCAGAGTGGCAGGGTGGTGGAGTTCCCCTTGGAGAAGATTCTCCAGCCCTTGTTCCATTCCAGAAGATCCTACAGCCCTTGCTCCAGCCCTTATGGACATTGCAAGACCAGACATTTTCCCAGACTGTGTGGAGCAGTAAGGATTGACCAAAGCCTTTTTGGATGTGCCTGGAGGTGCAGTGTAGCTTTGGGAAGGTGTGCTGCAGCTCTTCTGTGCACACTGCAACGAGTTCTCCTGGGCTGGCAGTGCTGGCTGGGGTCTGAGTCGTCCCCGTGCTGTTTTGCACTTGCACAGGCCTGCAGAAAGATCCAGCAGTTTCTGCTGACTGAGCCACCCACGCCTGGCACAACCCTGTCACCTGGACAAGCTGGTTTGTGTCAGGAGCACAAAACACCACTGGGGGATGGAAAACACAGAGACAGGCTCCCTGTCTGTAACTCACCCCCCTTCTTTGGATGGAGATGTTTTCCCAGCAAGCTGTTGTGCTGTGTCCAAGGAAAGCATGATCCCATCTCTGACTCCCTTGCCTGTAACTGTGGGATCTCACATCCTGTCAGGGCAACAGGGGTGCTCCTTTCCCCAGATCAGGAGACTGCTCCTGACAATCAGCCACCCAGGCTGGAGGGCTGAGCAAAGCTGGTGGCACCTCCCAGCACACCTCACACCTCTCCTGACCTGCTGAGGGCTGGAAGTTACAGTGTGAGGTGGGGACAAGATAGGAAGGCAGCAGTGAGCACAGGCTGCAGGATCAGTCATGTCAGTCACCCTCAGGATCCAAGAAAAGGCACTTTGTGAATTAAATAGGTTTTATCACAGCTGTACTGATGCCTCTGTCTCTTCCTGCAGGTGATAAATGCCATTGAGCAGGACTATCGGCTGCCCCCACCCATGGACTGCCCAAATGCCCTTCACCAGCTGATGCTGGACTGCTGGCAGAAGGATCGGAACCACAGGCCCAAATTTGGGCAAATTGTCAACACCTTGGATAAAATGATCCGAAATCCAAACAGCCTGAAAGCCATGGCACCTCTCTCCTCTGGGTATGTGTCTCTGTCCTTTGGCTCCTCTGAACAGGTCTGGTGTCCTCTGGGTCCTGGTGGCACCATCCCTGCACCTCTCAGGAGCTTCTTTAGAGCTTGGCCTGTGTTTGATCCGTTATAGGGAGAGCATTAAAAGATCATAGAATCATGATTTTGGGTGGAAGAGACCTTAAAGCCCACCTCATTCAACCCCTGCCATGGGCAAGCTCAGCTTCCACTATCCCAGGTTGCTGCAAGCCCCATCCAAGCTGGCCTTGGATACTTCCAGGCTTGGGGCATGAACAGGGATACAGATGTCAAGGTTCCTCTCCTTGGGCAACTCTGGTGGGCTCTTGGACAGTGCACTCTGCACGTAGAGGAGCACCTTGGTTTCATGTACATGGGGGTGCTGGGGTGGTGGGATTGTTCTGGTATTCCAGTCCCACTGCATTGGGAGCAGATAAAGGCAATGTGGAGTTTCCCTGGGCTGGGTGGGTTGCACCAGATTGTGGGAAACACTGCCCCTGTACAAGAATGAGCTATCTCCCCGTGAGCAGCCAGGATTCAAAGCTGCATCCCGTCATCTCTGAGCGCTCCTGCCTCTCCTGCAGGAGCTGGTCCAGAAGGGCTTCCCTAATGCTCTGCACAGTCCTTCCGTGGCAGAACAGTGATTTCTGTGTGGAATTCCACACTACAGGGCAATGTCTGCACTGTGAGTGATGCTGATGCTGTGCCTCAGCTGCTGGAGGGTCAGGAACAGTTGTGCTTGCAGCTCTTGGCTGTCACTGCCCATTTCTGTGTTTCAGGATGAACCTCCCCCTCCTTGACCGCACAATCCCGGATTACACCAGCTTCAACACTGTGGATGAATGGCTGGATGCCATCAAGATGAGCCAGTACAAGGAGAGCTTTGCCAGTGCTGGTTTCACCACCTTTGATGTAGTATCTCAGATGACTGTAGAGTAAGTGCCCAGGCTTTGAATCCCAAAGCACAAGGAAAAGTCCCAGCAGTTTTGCAACAATTGGTATTGAATTAGATTTTATTTTCATATGATGTAGTTATACTTTTATAGAACTGTTGCTTTGTGGAGCCACTTCTAATCTATTCAGTCTCCAGACCATATGTCTGTCACTCTGCACCTGCAGAATTCCTCTGCCCACTACCACTCTGTGAAAATGAACACCCCTGCCAAGGGTGTCCAAACCCCTTCATGGGACAAACTGAGATTTCAGGCTGGCATCAGACAATTCTCCAGAGCACCTCTGAACTCTGCACTCCTCTTGGATGGCTGATGTATTGATGGGGACAAGCATGGTGCATAGTCCTGCCTAAGAAAGGCAGAATCACAGAGTGGTTACAGTTGGAAGGAACCACTGGAGGTCATCCAGTCCAACCTTCCTGCTCAGCTTCTAGAGCTCCTCATTCAGGATTACTTCTGTGGAATGAGATTTCACACCCTCTCTGGGAAGTCTGTTCCACCCCCACAGTAAAGAAGTTCTTCCTCATGTTCTGGTGGATCTTTCTGGGCATTCATTTCTTCCCATTGCCTCTCCTCCTGTTGCTCTGCCACATGGAGCAGAGCCTGGCTCCAGCCTCCACCACATCTCCTCACACATCTCGATAAGATCCCCTTGTGGGGAGTGGTTTCATTCTGTGCTGCATCCACTACAAATGTCCTGCATCTACAGAAGTTATCCTGCAGTGACAATTGACAAGTGACAATCAGCACCTGATCCTTAGCAAGTTCTTCAGAGAAATCAGACAGCTGAAATCCCACTTCTGGAGGGTTTTGAAATCCCTTGGGGCTGGCAGGGACTTTGATGCCTCTGCTGAAAGATTTGGGGCTGGCTGCAGGTACCTCTAGAAGCCCTCAGAAAGGGCCAAGCATTAGAGCCATCTGTAAGGGCTGCAATGTCTCTGAGCCTGGTGGCCAGGGAGGTTTTTGGATTTGTGCTTGAATCCAAACGCTTAAATCTACCAGTGAGTCAGAATCCATTCACTCAAACAGCCACTGTGACTTTCTCTGGCTTTTTGTTCTTGTTTGCTGCTGGGAAGTTCCCATGGCAGTTCTGACTGTTTGGGGACATCTGTGGTGCAATCCCCAGGCCCTGGGGATGATTTTGTCACAGTATTGCCTGGGTTTATACAACACAAAGAGAGAGAATCCACAAAATCTGAAGGATAGGGAAGAACTTTGATCAAAGAGAGGTATCAGACCACAACCCACCCCTGCCTGGGTTCTGCTCTTTGCAATATCTGACAGCAGGCAGGATGCAGACAGTCCAGCTAATGCTGGCTGCTCTTTCACAGACATCCTCAGTGTCCCTTAAATGCCAATTCTCCCAGTCCCTCACCATGTCCCTCAAGTCCTCTCCAAGAGCCTTCACCACAATTCCAAGGGCATCCTCAGCTCATGTCCCATTGGTTTTGGCAAACTTCCATTCCACATTCCTCACCTGCTTGGCTGAATGTACAATAGAGAGTTCAGTCCTTTTTCCTTGGAAAATTGTGGTGTAACAGGACTTGACACCACTCCCTGATGCTCACTGGCCTTTGCAGAAGCTGATAGGAATGTCAGTGGAGCTGCTGGTTCATCCACATTTGGAGAGCCAGCAAAGTGTGAATGTGTCCTGAAAACTGACTCAGTTCCCCAAATCCACATGATCTCAACACTGACCTGCTGGAAAGGGTTCTCACTGGTTTGTCTGCAGGCTGGGACACCTGGGACACCTAATTACCTTTCAAGAGTCACAGAACCATTTGAGTTGGATGGGACCTTAAAGCTCCTTTTAAAGCCGTGGCTTTAAGACACTTTCCAGTATCCCAGCTTGCTCCAAACCCCATCCAGCCTGGCCTTGGGCACTTCCAGGGAAGGGCCAGCCACAGCTTCTCTGGGCAACCTGAGCCAGGGCCTCACCACCCTCTAAGCAAAGAATTCCTTCCCAATATCCAATCAAATATTTAATGTCCAGGGCAGAAGGCTTGGAATCACTGGGCTGCAGAGCTGCAGTCTTATTCTGGTTTACAGACATGAGTGAAGAATTTTTTCCACCCTTTGGAGCTCTCCTTTCCCCTTCTTTGCCCAATTACCTCCACTCTAAACATGACAGAGATTTTGCCACTCTTCCCCTTAAACCTCTGTTCCTAACACTCAAGGACAAAAGGCACCTGAAATTCCTTCAAGTCAGGTTTGGGTCATGTAGCCTCCCATCCCCTGATGGGAAGAAGAAGATCTGAAGATTTCATGACTGAGGTTTATTTGCCAAGGGGGAGATGAGAGCAAACTCAGCTGGAGACACAGACAGGACCAATTTAGTGCCACACTCATGCTCTCGGCATGACTTTGATTTCTCTTAGATCTCTAAATATATAAAAAATAGAAGCTGTCCAAAAATGAGATCACCATGATTTAATAAAAGGATAAGTGCAAAAATTGATCACTTCATGGTCTTATCAGCTCAAAGGAAAAGCATCAAGAACAGCATCATCTGCATATGGGGGTCAGATCTGCACTAAGGAGGGGCAGCACATCCCTGTCCTGTGTCTCCAGGGCTAGAAAAAAACAGGTTAGTGTGTCACAAAATGAGAGAAAATCCAAAATGCAAAACAGTAGATGGGTAAAAAATTTAAGACAAATTGACTCACAAGCAGAGAGCAGAGCCTGTGGCGTTTTGTTTCACACTCTGTTGAGGTTCAGGACTCTGAGGGTGCTGCAGGTAGGTAGAAAGTGCAAAGATGGGACAATAAGCAGGAAGAAGTGAAAGAGTAGAGATTTCACAAGGTTTGCATCTGTTTGTTGCGTTCATGAAAGAAATCTGTGGATACTTCAGCTCTCTAAATACCATTCTTGTGGACTCATAGAGTCAGGGAGTCATAGAATCACAGAATTCCAGAATGGTTTAGGTTGAAAGGGACCTTAAAAATAATTTTAAATACCATCTATGATCTTGTTCTGCTTTTAGAAAATACCTCCTGATATTTGTTTTTGCTTCCTTTCCTCTCAAAGGGACATTCTGCGAGTCGGGGTCACTTTAGCAGGACACCAGAAGAAAATTCTGAACAGTATCCAGGTGATGAGAGCACAGATGAACCAAATCCAGTCTGTGGAGGTTTGATGGCTGCCTGTCCTCCCACTCCTCCTCCTCGAGGCCCTGCTCCCCTTTGCCCCTGTATGTCCAAGCTCCAGTTCCTGAGTGTTCTGCATGGACCAGAGACAGGCAGCTGCTCTGAGGATCACGGCAGCAGGAGGGAACACCCTGTCCTCAACAATGACAAGTTGCCAAGAGCTTCTAGAATTTAAGCAATGGAAAAAGGGAACAAAAAAAAGGACAACTATTTTGAAAAAAAAAAAAAACAAAAAACAAACAAACTACAAAATATTTTTAAATAATAATAAAGCAATTGCATTCTTGAAAAGGGCTCCAAGACCAATGGGAGTCTCCAAAGGAAGAGAAAAGAGCAGCTTCATGTTTCCTCTTGCACAAGGCTGCTGCAGCTGGACCCAGGCACCTCTGGAGCAGTGGGACTTCTCCAGGAAGAGGAATGCAAGGAAAGGCCACGAGAAGCACATCTCTTCCTCCCGTGGCTCTGGGAATGCTGTGAGCCAGGCCCTTCCCCAGAGCCCCTGTGAGCAGATCAGAGGGGGAGAGCTGAAGCTCTTTGGTGCTGTGAAACCAAGTGCATCTCAGAAACTGATGGACTCCTTCAAAAGCTGAAGACTTTTTTTTTAAAAAAACAAAACAAAACAAAACCACAACAAATAAACTAAGACTAGAGGAGGCTGTTTCCGACAAATGAGAAGGAATCTGTAACGCCTGGGGGGGTGGGGATGGGGAAAACCAATCCTTTTTACATCTCTTATTTTCTCTTGTCATGGAACAGTTTTGTGAGTGACAGTTTCCTAAGGGTCCGTCCATCCACCCTCCAATGGCATCGTGTCTCATACATATCATTGCTCAAGACTTTAGTGATATCCTTTCTAGATGCCAATGATCTTTTCCCAGAAGACTTCCCAAGTACAGTATGTAGTAGTTTTTGATTACAAATGCTGACGTGTACCTTTATTTTTCGGTTGTCATTGTTGGGAGATTTGTCCTTTTACATTGTTTTGTTAACATCAGTTTGTGAGTTTGGGGTTGGAAATTTTCGGTTGGTTGGGGGTTTGGTTTTTTTTAATGAAAAAGAAATGACATCTCCAAGCATCATATCATCCAAGAACTTAAATCCCTTCCCTGTGGAAGGAAAAATTGCAGCTTATTGACCATATGCCAGGAGAAAAAGGTTTTTTATATGCACATTTCCTCCCGTTTGCTTATTTGTTCTTTCCAACTGGTCGTGGCACGACAGATGTTTGTGGCTCTTGGGGTTCCAGGTGTTTGCCAAAGTGAAATGGCCACCCGCTCAACTTGGGGTGAGCAGCATCACAGGGGGGTTGGGAGGGAAGTGTGGGAGGGTGGAGGGGTTTTGTGAGGGAATGATCACTCCACAGGTGGCTTCAGAGCCCTTTGGAAGTGTCTGGCTGCTGAGGAAGGTGTTGGATTGGTGCATGGGAAAGGCAGGGCAAGCCCAGCCCTCTCAGAGGAGCTCGTGGCTCAGCATTTTGGAGAGGGGATTGTGTTATCTGCAGGTGGGGAAGGGTCCCTGCTGGTGCCAGGCTGTGCAGGTGGGCTCTGTGCCTTGGGGACCTTGTCCCTTTGTTGGGTTATTCAGCTTCAGGCTCAGCCCCTCACGTCACAGAGAGCCTGGGACAGCAAAAACTCCAATCCCAGCTCTCCAGAGGCAAAATGCTTTGGGTGAAGCTGAATGATCAATCAATGGGGTTTGTAAATAACTGAAAAAAAAAATTCCTTAGTTACTGACCAGGTCTTTGGGGTGTGTGAATGCCACCAGCTGAGCACCGGGAGGTGCAGATGAGAATTGGGTTGTTCTCGGTGCCCAACACCACCGTGCATCCTTTGAAGCATTCCACAAGTGGCATTTTCCCACCCATCTCCTGGGCATGGCCTCAGGACTGGTGTTCACAGCCCTTGTCTGCCATGGCCATGTGGTTCCTGGGCTCCTCCTCTTGTTTTTGGCAGTAGTGAGTGTTGAAGGCACGTTCACTGGGAGCTGGCTGTGTTTTCCAGGAGCTGAATCCAAGAGGAAGTGTGTCTGCTGTGGATGAAAATCCCAAGCTGTCTAGACCTCTGTGGCCAGACATCATCTCCCCAGACTGCTTGTAAAATATGAGGCCCTTTATGAAATACTTCTAGCATTTTCTGCTGCCAGAGCAGATCCAACAACAGAGCCCTTGTGGGTGGCATCAGAGCAGCCCCTGCAAGTGAGACTTCTCTCCTGAGCTCTTGCCCTGTCCCAGGGTTAGGTGCTCCAGCAGCAGAGGCTTTTCAATTGTCCCTCCAGCCCCCGTTAATCCAAAATCTCTAGCGCAGTGTTGTGTTGATGTTTGCATCCAGCCCAGCCCTGGCTTTGCAGCTCTGGGCTTGCCTGTAGTGATGGGAACCTGGCAGGAGGTGTGTGCTGGGTGCCAGGGTCCTGTCCTGAGCTCAGTGCCCACAGGGCAGCCCCTGGCACAGCCCCAGCATCTCCCTGCATGGCTGGCAGGTGGCACAGAGTGGTGTGGAGAGAGGGGCAGTGGGCTGTGCTGGAGGTCCCTGGAGGGGCAGCTCTGCCCCAAATCCAGCCTGGTTTAGCCTGTGTATCCAAAGGGATGCACCTGCTTCAGGTCAGGTGATGGGCTCAGCTTTGAAAGGACATAAAAAATCACTGGAGTTGGCTAAACCACAGGAAGTGTTTGCAGAGGGCACACAGGGAAACCAGGAGCTCCCAGGTGTGCCCAGTCCCAGTGTGGTGTGGGAGCCTCCCCTGGTGTCTGTCCCACTCTGTGGCTGCTGTGCTTTGACAAGGAGCAGTTGTCCCTGCCCCAAAGGCATGTGAAGCTCTCTGATGGCAGTGCAGGGTGAGGGCAGGATGGTGCTGTGCCAGTGTCCAGCACAGCCAGGAGTGACCTCGTGCCCCACAACTCTGCCGGAGAGCTCTGCCCACAAAACCCACCAGCAGATTCCTGTGGGGCAGCCGTGTGCAAGGAGCACGTGGTGCCTCTCACTTGTCCTCCCCAGACAATTCCTGACTGTTCTCTGCCACCCCCTTCACTCCTGCAGACACCAAGGAGGAGCAATGCCCAGGCAGCATCTCTGCAGAGCCACCCAGGCCTTGGAAGGGCACTTCAGGTCTTCTTCACTTGGAGACATTTTGTCTCAATGCACTGAATCTCCTCGCTGGCTGCTTCAGACACATCTACCTGCCAGACCCAGCCCACTGTGAAGGACAGGTCCCAGTGCCACAGCCCCAGAGCTGTGGCAGCCATCTGCAGGACAGAGAAAGCACATCCTTGTCTCTTCTTCTGACCAAAAACTCACGTGGTGGTGGTGGCACTAAAAGTAACACCACCTTCCCATCTGTGTGTACCAGACACAGCTGTGACATCGGTGTTTGGCTGTGTAGGACTAATGGAGAGCTGGGCTAAAACAGGCATGGTCCAGAAAACACTGCAGTTTTCTGCATCCTTCAGCTCTCTTGGGAGCACAAGGAACCGAGTTCCTGTCAAGTGCTGTGGTTGTAAATGCCTCTGGCACATGCTGCAGGGTGAGGGCAGAGCACTGGAGTGACAATGACATTTTTATTTCATGGGTCTCCAATGTACTGCTACCAAATGGGAGTCTGATGGAAAACTGGGCGTGTTCCAGGGGAAAAGGCACTTGCTAACATTGACACTGTGAAATGCTGTTGTGCATGTGCATGTGTGCATGTGTGGGTACGTAACAAAAATCATCACATGGAGATTTTCAGGCAGCTTGTTGCAATTTTCACATTTCCCCTGTACCTTTCAAGCTACCTCCCAGCCCTTCCCTTCTCCCCTTCCCATTTCCTGCTGAGGATCAGCCTGTGGACGGCATTCAGTGGGAATGCTGAGCAACTTGGAAGTTCTCAGTTGGTTGGACAGTGATAAGTTCAAATCTTGCAGAGCATCACAGGGCAGAGCAGAGAAAGCAAAGCATATGTGGACAGTAAAAAGTTAAAATATCTTTTGTGGGTCATTTCCAGCTGTTGCCACCAGCCCATTTGCTGGAGTTATAGTCCAGGGCTGTGAAGGAGAGAGGAAAAACAGCCCTGTAAGACAGAGCAGTGCCATGAGGAGTCACTTGTCCTAGTGGCTGTAGGGACACAAGTCAGGGCACTGTGCAGGGCACTGAGCTGCACATCCCCTCCCTAAAGGACCTGCTCTCCTCCCCAGTAAACCCTCAGAACTGCCTTTCATGAATTAGTGGGGATTTGAGCTTTTCAGCAGCTGAGGAGCTTCTCCTCTCCATAGCATCCTCACTGCCGAGCAGCAGCTCCCAAAGACAGCAACCCGTGTTGGGGCTTCCATTGCCCCAGATAAACGTGGCTGTCCCAGGGCTCCTCACTGCTGCAGGGTTCCTGTAGTGCTCTGATCCCAGGGTGGGCTGGGACCCATCCCATGGCTCCACTGCAGTTGGAAGCAGGGTCAGCTCATGGGGAGGGAGAGCCACGGGCAGGGCAGGGCAGGGACACAGCAGAGCTCCATCCCTGTGAGCTCTGCCTTGCCAGATGAGCCCACAGGGACTGCTGGCTCCTGTCACCCTTCCCCAACCCAGGATCCTGCTCTGTGCCCTGGCTGGTGAGCCCTACCCAGAGCAGCTCCCTCCTGGCCTGAGCTGAGCTGAGCTGAGCTGAGGGACCTTCATCAGCACCAGCCTCTGGCTGCACTGCAGGGCTTTTCCCACACTCCCTGGAGCTGTCCTTGGAATTTGGGTTGAAGGAAGGGTTCTTTCCCAGGAATCCTCACCCAGGCTGTGGATTAGCAGTGGCCTGTAGAGAGAACCTCTTGGAGGGTTTGAGCAGCTGAGGAAACTTCTTGTTATATTTGCCAGGCTGATTTATATAAACCCTGGAGTCAGGGCTTGAACTCTGCTGCATCGTTAACAGTTGTATCCTCTGATGATGCAATAAATCTGGGACTGCCTTGGATGTACAACAGAGTCCTGGAAGTGTCACTGCTGTCTGGTTTGGTTTAGTGGAGTTTATTGTTTTAATGTAAATCATCTTCTTTCCTGCATGTCTAACTCGAGGCTGATTTAATGTAGGTCTTTTTCCATCCTCAAAAATGTTACATATTTGCAAGTTCTTCACATACAGGATTCAACTTTTTTTTTATCTACAGTCACGTTTTGGCTTTTTTTATTGAAACTTGTTCAGGATGTCTTTGCTTCTTGTAATTCTTTGCCCTTCCCAGGACACAACCTTGGCCTGTGTTTGCTTCCATATGTGTTCCAGTCTTCCACTGCTCTCCTAGAAAACTCCCTGCACTCTCCAAATATTTCCTGGAATTTACCTCCTTGCTGTCCCTGTGTAAACTCCTGCCAACTCCACTGACAAATGTTATTTGCAGAAATTTGGGACTGGAAGCAAGAAGTCCTCTCTCCCCACAAATCTTTTCCTGAATCTGCATTCCTGCTGTCTTAAAACCTATTCAGCAGTATCTTTCCCTTTTTTTCTCCTTTTAAAATTCTGCAAGAAATTCCTGTGTGAGCTCTGCAGGAGTGCAGCAGCAGTGCCACTGTGTCTCCCTGTCTGATTCCTTGGGCCATCCCTGTGCCCCCATTGCCAGCCCTGCAAACAAACCACACTCAGCCTTGTGTGCCTCATTTTTTATCAGGAACTCCGTTTTGCCTTCATGAAAAAAAGAACAACAAACACTTGGTTGATCCATTTCCAGCTCTTTTGTTCCAGTAAACTTCAGGAATTCTTCACTTGCCTCAACTGTAGCTTCAACTTCTACCTCTGGGGTCAGTCTGGAGCTCTTGCTCAGACGTTGTGCCATATCCTTTGGTTATTCCAACTAAGTCTGGGAGGGAAGGAGTAAATTTTGTCTTTAAGAGCCTAACAGCTGTGTTATGAAAAACTAATGGAAGGGGTTCAAGGAGGAGTCGTGTCCACGGCAGGGAGTTGGAACAAGATGATCTTTAAGGTCCTTTCCAACCCAAACCACCCCAGGATTCCAGGAGGACTGGGAGAAGTGTGTTGCTCTACCTGAGGATGAAGCTGGCACTCAGATCCCCTTTTCCCCAAATTGCCTTTGGTCTGCACTTCCAGCTCACTGACTCCAGGCTGGGTGGGCTGGGTTGGGAGTTGGAGGTTGATAAAATCACCAGTCTGGGACAGATGGTGTGGCAAACCCACAGCCTGGCTTGGCCTTTGCTGGTGGAGAATAAATGTGAAATCTCTGATTGCCATCAAATATTGGCATTCAGGAGCCTTCACACAAGGTCACGAGCCAGTGAATTTTTGATGTGCTGGCTCTGCAAATGCTGGAGATGCTTTTGTTCTCCTGCTCTCAAAAAGGGATACACAGAAATGAAGAAATAAATATACAGATAGGTGCAATAAATATACAGATAGGTGCAGCCAGACCAGGGCTTCTGTAACAGCCAGAAGTCTGTGGAAGGTATAAAAGATAAATAAATTTTGATTCTTGGTTCTGGCAGAGGTAAACCCCAATGATAAAAATTTCATGCCCTTAAATCAGGAAAGATGTGAGAAAGGTGAGAAAGCAGCAGTCACTGTTTCTGACAGTAACAGCTCGAAGGCAGGGGAAGCAGAATATTCCTTGGCACAGAGCACAGTGTTTGGAGGGTGGAACTCATGGCTGGAACATGGATGGATTGATAGGAAAAGGAGAGGTGACTTTAAGCTAAAGGAGGATAACTTTAGATTGGATTTTAGGAAGAAATTCTTCCTGTGAGAGAGGGGAGACCCCAGCACAGATTGCCCAGAGCAGCTGTGGCTGCCCCTGGATCCCTGGCAGTGCCCAAGGCCAGGCTGGATGGGGCTGGGACAGTGGAAGGTGTCCCTGCCATGGCAGGGGGTGGGAATGGGTGAGCTTTGAGGTCCTTTCCAACCCAAAACATTCTGGGATCCAAAAGGTGACTGGACAAACTTTTAAAAGACTAATCTTGACACAAAAATACCTCTTCCAGTTTCTCTGGGTCACAGATGCCTGGGGGCACAGGGTGTATAACAGGATTCCTGCAGAAATCCTTTTATTTGATCGTATTCTTGGGACTGACACATTCTACATCTCTGAAAAGCCCAAACACTCCATCAAGCATCATTGATTTTACATTTTCACTCTTTCTGGGGAAAGATTTCTGTGTGGAGCCAGAGGGCTTCCCATGTCAGAGGAAACCACTTCTTCCTCCTCCCAATTTCTTGTGTATCCCAAAGCATCCCTGGGGCTCAGGGGTGCAGTGGGACATCAGTGCCTCAAACAACTGGAAAAGCACAAATAAGAGAGATTGACTGAGTGACCCATCATCTGTTGGATGTGGAAGCTCTCTGTGGAAGTATTCTTACCTCAAACCTTCTTTCCTGACCCAGAGAACCTTAGGAGTGCTGGGTATGAAGATGCCTGTCCTTCCCTTCCTCTGCTCCAGAGAGGTTTCTGAGATTTGTCCCTCTGCATCACTGGGTCAGCATTGTGACCTGCTGGCTGGGTGGCAAGCTGACCATGAGTCCAAATGGATGTGTCAGAGCTTCCTCAAGGGTTAAAATGCAGGAAAGGAGACTGGGAACAAGCTTCTAAAATGGGCAAAAAGCTCTTGGTGCAATGGAGGAACTCAGGGCTGGGCTGGAGGAGTGCAGGGAATCCCAGAGGGGCCCCAGAGCAGGCACTGAGTGTTGAGGGCTCCAGGACAAGATCCAGGCAGGGATCAAGTGCAAGGTTTGGTTTGGAGTGCTGGCCCAACTCTGAAGATGAATTTGTTCTTTATGTCTTGGGGACAGTTTAGATGCAGACATTGAAACCCTTCGTTGCTTGGTCTGCCACGAGTGAAAAGGTCTTTGGCACGGGCAGGGATTTCTGTCCCTCTGCAGAGCAGCCCAGGAATGTGGGAGAAGGGCCAGGCTGGAGCTGGAGGGTCCCTGGCTGCATTCCTGGCCCATGCAGACCCTTGTGAGCTGTAGGGAGCCAGGGAAGGGACAGGTTGGTGCATCAGTGCTTCTTGCTTGGCCCCACCCGGGCTCTGGTCTCCAGGAAGGGATGGGTTTGTGACCTCTCTGATGGTTCTTTTTTCCTCTAAAGTCTCAGCTTCTGTGTCTGGAATCCCAGGAGCACTGGGATCATAAGAAAATCCCACCTTTTAGTGAAATACAGTCCAGCTCTCGTGTGAGGTGGCCAAGGTTCAGGGCTGTGGGTTTCATGTTGGCCATTCTCTGAAGTAGAGGGAAATAAAGTTCAGATTGCAGGAGTTCCCAAAATCCTCCAGGGTTCTGGAGTGAGGACTTGCTCAGGGTGAGGCTGGGTCCCTCAGCTCTGTAGGAGCACTGACCATCCATCCCTCAAGCTCCAGAGTTTTCTTTCAAGCTGTTCAACAGTGGAGGCAAGTGAAACAGCCCAGCTCCCCCTGCCCAGAGAGACAGGCACCTGTGGTCATTCCTGTCCCATCCAACAGTGGGATCTGAGCAGGGAAAAGCCTGGTTTGAGCAGGGGAGGAAGGAAAGCCTCCTTGGAGGGTAAGAGAGTTGGAGACACTGAGCAGGAGCTGCTGTGGATGCCCTGCCAAGTAGAGCAGTCCCTGTGGGTGCCACCCTGGATCACCCAGGTTCTCCTGCCTGGCTCCTGGCTTTGCTTCTCCCCTCTTCAGATGATCCTCCAAGACCCCACATCACAGCACATCCCCTGCCATCCTGCTGGAGCTGGAGGGGGAGAAATCAAGGATCAGAGGTGGGGGTTGCATCTGCTGCTTCTTTTGTGGATCCACTTCCCCTGCACTGGAGGTTTCTGTTGGGTGCCCTCCTCCAGTGAATTCTCCATTCACTTTTCAGCCTGTGACTCTTGCACCCTTTTCTTTGTCATTGCTTGTCCTCCATCTTCAGCTCCCTCTCTCTCTCTGCTGCTTCTCTGCCCTCTGTCCCCTCCCCAGTATGGAAGGGCTCCATGGTTTGTTCAGGTTTGGCCAAGGCCAGGGATTCTCTTCCTTGGAGCTGGCCCAGCACGTCTCTGCAGGGAACCTCTGCTTAGTTACATCTCTCCCCATTAAAAATCCCCCTTTGCCTCCCTTTCTTTCTGGAAACATCCACTTCACATCACAGATCTTCCTGGATAAAGCAGCAGAAGGTTGCATGAGAGCAGGTTTGGTGTGTCAGGATCCCTGGGACAACCAGGGGAAAGGCTCCAGCCCTGCCACGGGAGAAGGAGCACATCCATCAGGGTTAGAACACAATTTGTACTTCCAGGCTTGCTTTGGAAGGGCTTTGCTGACCTTGTGTCACTCCCTGCCATGCTCTTTGCATTGATGGGAGCTCAATGTACCCAGGGAGTGCTTTGAGGCCCTGGTTTAAGTTTGGGGAGCCTGGGGGTGTTCCAGCCCCTGAAGCCAGAGCTGAGGAGTCACAGTTCTTGCTGGATAAATGAGCCTGGTGCTTCCAAGCATGTCCCAAATAAAGGCATGACCCTTCTCATTTCCCCAAGCCATGGTCTGAGAGCATTGGGGAGCAGGAAAAAGGAGTTTGGGAGCTCAGAGATCTCCTCTCAGGATGAGCTGGGCACAGGTATCCAAACCTCTTTCCTGTGCCAACATCTACCCACGGGCTTCTGAGGAGCTGAAGAGCCAAGGTAGCTGTCCATGCTCCCATTCCAAAGGACTCCTTGCAGGGAAGATCTTTTCCTGGCTCAGACACCAAATCCCAGGAAGGTCCCAGAGGGAAGGGAGGGGTGGCAGTGAGGTGGCAGGGAGGTGCTGGGGGAGCTGTGGCAGGGAATTCTCTTGTCCATCAGGGCATTGACTCCTGTGACCTGCCCATGGGACGTGATGTGGCAGCATCTGCTGGAAATGTCCCTCCCTGGGAGGTTCTGGGGAGCTGCTGATGGCACAGGGAGGGTTTGCAGGGAGAGGAGCCTTTGCCAGGCTCTGGAAGGAGTTGCAGAGTGGGAAATGGGTGAGTCCTGCAGCCACCCAAGAGCAGGGTGCCAGCCCTGTGTCCTGCCCTCCCCTGCCACCAGGGCCAGCATCCATCAGCTGGGTGTCCCAGCCCTGGCCTCCTGCTCTCTCTGTGTGTTGGCCGTGACCCTGAGGACAACAGAACACTTTTCATGACAGTATTTGTATTTTTTTTAATTGTGAATGGGGAGATCATGTGCAGGTCCTTGTTACACAGGGATGTGTCTTCCATTCAGCCCAGGGCTTCCCTGGCTTTGTCAGATGTCTTTCGATGTTACTGAGAAGAAATAAATAAATAAATAAATCAGATGTATTTATAAAGGAAACAGAAACCTGCTGCTCCAATGCCTTTGTAGGAGTATTTTTAACAAGACATTTTTTCAAAATAAATGTGAATTGTAAAGTTTGAAGCATTTGCTTGTGGCTTTCCTTTCTAGGTGCTTTGTCCAATGTTTCCCCTTCCCAATAATCCTGCTTGGGTGTGAATATGAAGGTAAAGAAAACAAGAGAGATGTTGATTACTTAAAAAGGAGAAAACATGCCCAGAACTTGTCTAGTGCCTGGTAAATGACTGCAAGATAAACAGATACCATTGTTACCCCACTTAAACCATTTAATCTGAATAATTAACCCTCAAGTGTAGCAATAAATTACCCACTCTCTTTGTCACTGACTTGTTCTTTAGTTAAAATGCACTGCAAATTTATATGTGTACATGTTTGAGTATTTTAGCTTAGAAATTCAGTGATGATCTTCCTTTTCTTCATTATTCATGGCGGTATCAATGCCCAATGGATTGACAAGCAGTTGTAAAGAGGAGAAGGAAATTCAAGGCATTTCAGTGTCTAAGCAACCAACCCCCAGCTTGAACTCCATGTTGGGAGTAAATCACAGCTGTTTTCATGGGAATCTAGATCCCTTGACAATTCTGTGGGTAAAAAAACCCAAAAACAAAAACAAAAAAAAAAGACCAAACCAAACCAAAGAAACAAAAAAAGGAAAATCTCTTATATAAGGGATTATTGTAAATCAGGATCCTTGAAAGGATCAAGTCCTATGGAAATTAATTTTACTTTATTAAATATTTTATAAATTTTCCATTTATTATTTTTATATTTTACTTATTTTATTCATTATTGAATTTTTATTTTAATTACTATCTGCAAATTCTTCTCTGCAGTGATCTTTCAACCCTGAAAGAGCCCCCATCAAGAGAACAAGGTGTAGCTCAGATGATTGATATAAATAATGCAGTGAACAGTCTGCACAGACCATTGGCTGTCATAATCCAACATTCAGCTGCAATAAAGAGTTTGACTCATAAGAAGAGAACATCAATAATTTAGTTTATAGTCACAGATCCGTGTGTCTGGTTCTGTCACCCTCCTACTTCTTTTCCAAAGGAAAAAGGAATTTCTGCATGGATCTGTCAGGAGAAGCTTGGGTTGGATTTTGCAAGTGAGGCAAATATTTCTGCACAGCTGGACCTGGGGCTCCTCCTGGATCTCAGGCCAGGTCCTGAACGTGCCAGCTCTGATCTCTGCTCAGGACCAGCCCACACAGCCCCGGAATGGCAGCAGAGAGAAGGATGAGCAGCCCTGGAGTGAAACCAGTGAGCCCAGTAAGGGTTTCCTTTGGTTGTGCACAGCCCCAGTTCTGGCACCTCACAGCTGGTGCAGCTGGGCAGGGCAGAGGATTTTCCTTTCTCATGGGCTCCTGGAAAGGCCCTGAAGGTGTCTGGGCAGGGAGGGAACCTCATTTCCTGCAGGGACAGGAGCCCTGGTGAGCAGCAAGGGGCACAAGGAGCAGGGGACACAGGATCCCTGAGAGGGACCGGGTCGTTCTGAGCTGTGGGAAATGGTGCAGCTGCTGTTTGCCCCCCCTGACTCTGAGCCTGAGCCTGCAAGCAGAGCAAGCACAGAGGAGGGCCTGGGAAGGCACCAAAGGCATTCATTGCCTTAAACTGAATTAAAGCTCACCTCCCACCCTACTGGCTTCTTCAGTTTATGAGGGAACAGTGTTGTCTTCATCTGGGGTAAGACCTGATCTCTGCTGGAAACCTATTGAGCAGATGATGGGGTCAGGATCAGCTCCCAAGGACTGCTCTGGGCACACCTGAAATGCTTCCCAAGGGAGCCACACACCCAGCAATGGTGGTGCCATTGGGGCAGGCAGCTCCTCCTGGCTCTCCTGGTGGACCTGGAGCCCTCCAGCTCCCTGATTCTCCTCCCAGCCCTACCTGAGCCCCTGGTCACTCCCTCCGCCAGGTGCCTCTGTGATGTCCAGTGCTGCGAGGCCATGCACCCCTTCCTCCATCTGCACTGAGTGGGGAAAGAGCCTGCAAACAGTTCAGGGAAGCTCCTGAGCCCAGAACCATTTGGCAAACCTGGCAGAGGTGACACTTGGCAGGGTATTCTGGGAGGGGAACACTTGTACTCAAAGCTGGTAATAAAAACAGAGCAATGGATCTTTCATGCAGCTGCAGGAAAAATATCTGGCACAGAGATCAAGGAGTGTTTGGACAAAGCTCTTGGGCACAGGGTGGGATCACTGGGTTGTCCTGTGCCGGATCAGAAGCTGGGCTCTGTGATCCTTGTGGGTCCATCCCAGCTCTGAAGATTCCATGATTCTGTGGTTCTGGGACACTGGGGAGGGGATTTGCTGCTGTCCAAATGTGAAACTGCTCTTGCCTGGCTGTTTCCAGACTGCTTCCCTGCTCTCAGAGCAAACCATTAAAAAAGGAATCTCAGCTGGATGGGTCTGGTGTAAAATCTTAAACTTCCCAGGCTGTAAGCTTTTCCTTTCCTGCTCCAGGAAGGGAAGGTGACAACACAGTGCTGTTCTGGCCCCTGCCATCCATTCCCCCAGTCACTGATCTGCTTTTAAAAGAGCCAATAGCAGCTCCAAACCCCCCCCCCCCCCTTCCTACACCCCAGGAAGGCACAGCAGTGAGTGCTGAGCAGTTGAGAATTCCCTCCCATCACACTGATGCAAGTCAGGCAGAACTCAGTGGGAATGGGTGGAAAAACATTGAGGGGAAACTGCTGTGTAATCAGAATCTATCCTGGGAGTGTGGGGCTGCAATTTCCACAAGTTGCAGAGACCTAAAGAGTGAATTTGAGGGGGATCCAGCTCTAGGTCTCGGCAATCCCTGCTTGAGACCCACGTGTGAGCTCAGGCCCCAGGGGCTGAGTCATGAGCCCCAAAACTGCAGTTCAAGCCCCCAGACTTCTGCCTCAGGAGAGCCTTGGTTTGCCAGACTTCAGCCCCAGCCAGCACAAAGCCACTGCTGGGTCACTTTTACCTCTCATAGCCAAGCCCACCCTGAGGGTCAACCTGCAGCCTGGGGTGGTTTTCTTGTGCTCCTGGCAGAGTTCCTATTCCCTTCCCTGGGATCAAGGGATGAGTTTGCTCTCACCTGCCAGGCCAGCAGTGAACCCTCCAGTCCTGGGACATGTGCTGAGACATGGAATCACCAATAACCATGGTACCACAGAGTGCCAGACTGGTTTGGGCTGGAAGAGACCCTAAAGCCCATCTTGTTCCAGCCCTGCCATGGGCAGGACACCTTCCAGCATCCCAGGCTGTTCCAAGCCCTGCCCAGTCTGGCCTTGGGCACTGGGGCAGCCTGGGCACCTCTCTCAGTGCTTTCCCAGCCCCACAGCTCCCTGGAAAGATCCCAGAAATGCTCCTGGTGGGTTTCCCGGGCCCCCTGTGCCCCAGCCACTGTGGTTGATGCTCTGTGACATCAATTCAAGATTTTCACAGCCTCATTCAGGGTCCTCTCAGTGCAAAAGGAAGTGTGGGAGATCAGTTCCCTTTTGGAGCCCTTGGTTCTGAAGTTACACCAATAGTTGCAGTTCTGGGTAGCACAAACGATTTCTCCCTTGCTGTAGATGCATCATCCTGACTGAATATTTTATGTTTGCTTACCCATTTCACTCCTGTGGGTTTGTATGGAATATTTCTCTCTGATTTCATGTCAGCAATCCCTAATTTACTGCTGAAAGTAACGATTCCTGCGTTGTTTGGCCAATAAATATCCTTTCTGCTGTGTTTGTGTCTTACACTGCCTTAGACTCTGCATAAAATTTTAATTTCTCTTTGCTTAGCTCTGGGTTTGCTTTCTCCCTCAGCACAATGCAGTGAAGCCTTTGTAGCTCTGCTCTTTCACAGAGCATTGATGTTGACTTCCCATGCAATTTCCTGCTTGTTTGTGTTCCTCTGCCTGTTTCTTTCCTTATCTGGTGCTAGTCAGAGCTGTAAAAAAAATATGTCTGCCTTTTTGGAATGTGCTGGTGTCATAAATGTATAAAATCTGATATTTTGAGGCACTGCTTCTATTGTGCTTTTTTTCCTTGGCTTTTCCTGGTCTGCAGCCTCCTGTATAATAGTTGATTTTCCAATTATTATTAGATACAAGGCATTTTTCTTAAGGCAGTTTACCATTGTCTGCAGTGTTCCTTCTTTGCATATTTATCTCCCCTCTTGTACATTTTCTTATTTGCTTTTCAGAGTTTTGACACCTTTTTTGCCACATAGGATCCCATTATGGTTTGGGTGGGAAGGGACCTTAAAGCTTATTCAGTGCCACCCTGCCATGGCAGGGACACCTTCCCCTGTGCCACCTGTGCCAGGTGCTCCCACCCCTGTCCAGCCTGGCCTTGGGCAGTGCCAGGGATCCAGGGGCAGCCCCAGCTGCTCTGGGCACCTGTGCCAGGGCCTGCCCACCCTCACAGGAACAGGAATTCCTTCCTGACATCCAATATTTTCATGTTTTCTCAGCTCGCTCTGGGTCTGCCCCCCTTTTTATTGTGCCCTCCACCATCCCCCTGCCACCAGGAGAAGCCACTGAGAGCCTCCGTTCCTCTCATCAAGGCCTTGGTTGTTCTCAGCAAGGCTTTTTTGTCCTTCATTCTTTGCTTTCAGGGCACTCAGCAGCCAAACCAAACACCAGGAGCATCTTGGCTCATTGTTGGGCCATTTCCAGAACGAGCTCACCCTTTCCATGATGTTTTTGCTCAGAGACAGACCAAGAGCGCATGAATTTCCTACAGCAGCCTTCAGAGCTGTAACTCCTCTCCAATGCACTTTTGGTGGCCGAACACGATGAAACTTTGACTCCTCAGGTCTTCCCAGGCACATCTGCGGGGGGATCTGCAATTTCCTTGTGCTGAGGATGAATTCCCACACGTCCCAGGCACCCCAGGGCAGTCGTGGCTTTGTGCAGGTGAGGCTGGAGCCCAAATGGGGACACCCCATTCCCTGGGGCTGCAGCACTCCCTCAGGAATGGCCCTTTCCCAACTCCAACCACAGACTATGAGGCTTCCAGCCTTGGCCACCAGCCTTCACTTAAATAGAGATAAATATTTTTCTTTAGAGGGACTCAAAGAATTGTAGAGTTCTATCAAACCTCCTCCTTCCACACTTTCACTGAATATTAGCACTGAATTTGGACATTTTTCCTTGTTTTTTATTTAATTCCTAGCCAACCTGCTTCACAGTTCTGACTATTATTAATTTTATTTTTTCTTGCATCAAACTGCTTTTAGTCATTATACATTTATTTTAGTAAGAATTTTAACCCTAATCATAACCCTAACCCTAACCCTAAATGTAACCCTAACCCTAACACTAACCTCCTCCTCTCTTAGTCCTTTATGCCATGTTTTGTTTTACATTTTAATGTCTAAATAAGCTTCTTTCTTGTGATCTTAATGGAAAATCCATCAAAGTATGAAATGCAGCTCAACTTGAGTGAAGATCCAGGCTGACTACAAGCACAGTAAAATCAAACCACAGCTCTTCGGATCTGTTGATAAAAATCAATTAAAAGTGTATTTCAGGTCAATCTAATATATATAAACTGCCAGGATGAGATAACATAGATAATAGGATGTTGTGGTTCTCAATTAATCAGATCAGGCCACATATATGAAAGTGTCACATTTATGCTGGTTAGTACATTATTCATGAGAATTTATGGAGCTGGGAATGCTCTCAATGGGAAGATTTGCAGAGAGGGAAATAAATGCAGTGTCAGTGGTCGTGCAGCAGAAAGGGAATAATCAATTGTTCATTTTCCAAACCAAGGGGAGAGGGCAGGATGTTCGAATCAAAATGAAATCCTTTTTTTTTTTTGGCTGGGTTTTGTTGGTTTTGTTAAATAAAATTTTAAAATATTGCTAAATTTATTGTGTTAAATAAAATTAAAAAATAAAACCATGCACACCATCCCTGAGGCATTTAACAAGGCTGAAAAGGACCCTTTTTGGTCCCACAAATCCATGTATTCCACGAGTAAGAGTAGAATAAAATAAAAAAATTCCAAGTCTAATTTCTTCTTCTTGTTTTCCAAATGTAAATATCTTACAGACATTATTCTGAGTCAAAGGTAAGATCATTTCATGTGAAAATGTCACAAGTCACTGGTCTGGCTGGTCAGGCAGATGATTCTCTGTGAAATGGTTGGAGGAGGATTGGTTGGACTTCAAAATAAATTCTGTTTTTTCTGGTTGAGAAAATTTGCCACACAATGCAATTTTTTTACTAATTTCCATCCTTCCTGAGCTCTTCCTTTTTCCTTTGCAAATGCATTTTCAGCAGCAAATCTGGGCACGTATGGATGTGCTGGGGGTGTGTCAATAATTGCATTTACTGAGTGCAACAAGCCCCCAGTTCTGGGAGGCTGCTGGGGGAAACAAAGGGTGAAATTGCCATTAGAAAAAAAAGCAATGGGAATTTATAGAGAATAAATAATGTCATAAATCCAAGGATGGTGTGGAAAATGGCAGTGGATTATTACAAAGAAAACATGCTCCAAACCCTGGTAAGAGCCAGCGAGTCTCAGTGAGCTGTGGCGTGACAATAAATCCACATGGACAGCACAGCCTGCTGGAGTGAAAATGGCAGGAGGGACTAAATATGGGAAACCCTTTTGTTCACATTAAAATGTCCTTTTTATAGTTTTTATTGGGGATGGGGAAAAGAGGAGGGAGATTTAACAATAATTAATTTCTTTCACTGGAAAGATGTAAACCTAATTCATTTTTTCACTGGTATATGGAAAGAAAGTTTGAGTTTGCACTTGATTTTCAGTAAACAAAAGATGTCTAAAATACCTGGAGATAGGAAATAATTATTTGTGTACATTTCTGATTTTTTCTGCTGCCTTGGTGTCTGGAGATGCTGCTCTGACTTTATTTCCTCCCTATCTTAAATTCTGCAACTTTTCAAAACACAAAAAAGGTGTTACATTCTGTATCACTTAGAAAGAAGCTGGTTTTCCTGCTTGGAAATCTACTTCTCACTTGTTTTGCCTCTCTCAATCAGATGTAATGATTTCAGGTGTCTTGTTCTTTATATCAAAATATTAAGTTTATTTAAACTCTGTGTTACCTGTCCTGTGCCTTCTGCTGTACATCCCTATCCAAGCACAGCATTTCCATTTCAGTACTTTGCTTGTTGCACATCTGCCAGATAATTCTCTAATAATTCAGTGTTCCACGCTGAGCCTCAGCTTTCTTTCTGCTGCATTTGTGTGCTTTTCTATTTCCCTTTTTTGCGCTGCCTATCTTCATTACGGAGCTGTGGATGTCGGCTGGGTATCCCGGGCTGGTTCTGTGAATGCGCTGCTGGCCCCTCTCCCACAGCAGATCCTGGCCCACACTGACACCAAGCTGGGGATAAGGGGGGTTTAACGACCCCACAGGATTTCTGATCACAGCCTCAGGCCAGCACATGGATACTCCCACAGGAAACATTGCCTGCAGCTGCTCCTGCCCCTTTTTCAGACTCTCTCCCTCTGAAAGCCGTGGAGGTGATGCCTGACTCACACACAGTGGAATATTCGCACCTTGTGGGTAAGATTTCCATGTTGACTTTTATCTTTCCCATCCAGGTACATTTTGACAAGACTTGGGAGCTGGGTCTGTCACCAAGGCGGCAACGTGGGGCTCTCTCCAGCTGGGACAGTTTCTTTCCTCCTTTCCCTTTCACAGGTTCTTGGGAGGGAAGTTGTTGCACAAAGAGCAAATGTGCACTCTCAGCAGCAAGAGCAGGAGCTGTGCTGGCAGTGAGGACATGGAAGCAGTGAAAGGGTCCCTCCCCAAACAGTCCAAGCAGTGGTGCAGAAATGGGGGCTGCAGTAATTTCAGCTTCCTCCAAATTCCATGTGTTGGTGCTCTACCCACATGGTTGAACATGTGTGTGTTTGAAAGGAATAGAAGAGTCTCTCTAGGGATTGAAGACTAGGAAGCATTTAGCTTTCTCCAAATTAACATCTCCCAGTCTGTTTTAGACTTGAGGCTGTCAGAGAGAGCTCATCCTTAGTGCAAGACCACGGTCAGCATCCTCCTGGGCTTCCCTCAGCCTCCCCAGAGCAGTTTGTGACTGGGGACTCTGCTCTGCTGGGTCTCTGTGGTGTGGGATCACAGACGGGTTTGAGTTGAAAGGGACCGTAAAGATCATCATTCCCATTCCATGCACAGCCTTGTGGGCAGCAGTTTTGTCTGAGGGTCTCTAGAGGCTCCCACCACAGACAGCACTGGGCCTGTCAGCCTGAGCTTCTTTCCTGCCTGTGTTGTGGGTCATCCCTGACAGAGCTCCTGGGACAGCCGTGGAAGTGCTCCAGAGAATTTTCTTTGTGCAGGAGTTGGCAGCAGCAGCTGGGTGACACCCTGGGTGCCAACGTTGTCTGTGGTAGGAGACTCTGGAGACTCTCAGACAAAACTGCTGTGGGGATGTGGCCCATGGAGACATGGATGGAATGGGAATGATGATCTCTAAGGTGCCCCCACACCACTTTGTGATTCCACACCCCAGAGACCCCAGTGGGGCAGCAATTCCAGACACAGACAGCACGGGAGGATGGTGACCATGGACTGGTCTTGCACTAAGGATCAGATGACCCTGACAGCCTCAAGTCAAGAAAAGACAGTGGGAGATGTTACTTTGAAGAGAACAAAAGGCTTCCAATTCCTTAATCCCTAGAGAGGGTTGGGGTTCCTCCCACCCACTTCCTCCTGCTGCTCCTACCAGGAAGATTTTTCCATCAGCCTTTGCCATGGACAAAGAGTTCACACCCGCTGCTCTGTACAAAAGGTAGGAAAACCCAATGTTTGGTGATTCCAGTGGATTTTTCCACCCAACATGTGTTGGGAAAAACATTTCAGGAAAATAAAACCACAACAAATTGAGGTCACAAGAGAGTTTGCCAATTCAAACTGCTCAGTGGCCTGGATTTATGATTTTTTTTTCTTTTCCAATTAAATTCACCTTCCCTAAGTGGGGATTTCACACCCCTCGTGTTAAGTAAATTGGTGTCTGGATTTTTATGAGCTTTGGCAGGAAAAAGTAGCCAGTCAACCAAGAAAAATCCCAAGCTTTTAGATGGGGGCATCCAGGATTTCAGGCTCACTTCTGAACCAAAGGAATGCTTGTGAGACACCCTTTGATGAGTAAAGACAATAATTTTGATGCAATTTATAATTAAATATTGTTGTGTATCTCCGTTCTTCCAGAACCTCCCCCTGCCACTGGAGTTTCATGGGGGTTATTTATGCATCGGTGATATATTCTGAATGCCTCACTAACATTGACGGATATTACACTTGATGTTTTTCCTTATGTCCCTTTGGTGGTGCAAATGTGAGAAAGGGCAATGAACTTTCGATGACTCTCTTGTAAAAAAAAAAGATTTTTTTCGTCGGGTTCAAAAGTTCAGCGCGTCAAGAGAAATCATCTTCTTGGCGCCATTGCGTGAGGGGTGGGCGAATTTTGGGGAGATTTTTGTCTTACAGTGAGAGATAATTATTGTGGGGTGCAAGTTTGGTAATTGTCACCACCAATTGGCTTTCACATGACTATGTTGATGAATTATTTGTCATGTTTTTATCACCCTCCATGACCCACGGGGTGGGTCTGCCATGCTCAGAGTGGCTTGCGTTGAAGGACAAAGAGCTCTTGGTGCGCCATTCATCGCGGTAAGAGCGCCTCGGGGTCCCTCAGTCTGCGCTTTGCTGAGGTTGGGACAGTCAAAACAACAAGGTCTTTGCCTTGACAGCAGCGGGCATGATGGGAAGGAAGCATGGAGAAAGAGAATAGCGAAAAACCCCAACAATTCCGTCTCTCTCTGCAAATTCTTGCTGAACTCGGGGCTTGGGCCTCTCCGAAGGCAGGGTTTCCTCAAAGCACGCTCATCGGGAGGAACTGAAGAGCAATTATGTCTAAAAATAAATGTGTTGGCAGGAAAAGTCCATTCTGGAAAAAAGCCATCATTTTGGGTGGCCAAATAAAAGCCCAAGCAGATTCTGTGCATGGGGAGAGAAAAAAAAACCCAACAAAAACCCAAATGCCAACTGCAATGTAGTTAATAGGATGAGCTTTTTATAGAAAGTGGCTTCTCTGGATGATGGGCCATGGACTTAAAAGAGAATCATAGAATCCCAGACCAGTTTGAGTTAGAAAGGGACTTTAAAGCCCATCTTGTTCCACGTCTTGCCATGGGCAGGGACACCTGTCACTATCCCAGGTTGCTCCAAGCTCCATCCAGCCTGGCCTTGGACATTTCCAGGGATGAAGCAATCCCCATCACACTGTGCAAATCTGGGCAGAGAACCCCTAATAGTCACTTTGATCATCATCTAGCCCCATTATGGGACCTCAGCAACAAACCCAAGGCATTTTCTCCATGAGCCAGTCCATGTTCAAGGTGTAGCAGGGTGGTTTCGTCCAGTGATATCTGTCAGGCCAATGCTGCCCCACTGCCCAATACCTGTTGGGCAAGGGAATGTGGAGATCAGTATTGGGGCAGAAGTGTTCTTCCCAGTCAATCCTGTTCTCCTCCTGACTGACCCTGGCTTTGAGAGCCCTGCCACTGCCCTTTAATGAGTCCTGATGGAAAGGGCTGAAGCCGGATTGTTCGAGACAGGAGCATCCTGGAAAGTCTTGGCAGCAATTGTCCTGCGCGCATAACAGCTCAAAGGCTCTCTGCTTCCAGCCCAAATAAAACATGCAGCTGATGCCACATCTGAGCACCCTCAAAACCTTGACGTAACTGGCAGAGACAACCATCTGCCCCTGCATGAGGGGCTGGGAGTGAGGCTCATCCCACACCACACAGCCGTGTTTGCAGGCACACACTTTTATTTTAAGGGGGAAGGTAAAGCCAGATGCCCTTGAGCCGCCTTGCCCACCTGCTCAGGTCTGTCCATGGCAGAGGTGAACCAGGCCAGCTCCCTGTTCTGACAGTGCTGGATTCTCTCAGTCCTGCTGGGAGGTCCCAGGTCCTGCTGAGGGAGCTGTGCTCTTCGTGTGTGATGTCTGCCAAGAGCCTGATCCCACTGCAGATGAGGCAACCATGGCCTGGGCAACATCGGAGGGTTGTGCCCAGCCAAATAAGGGAAAGTAACTTCCTCTCTGACCACGCTGGGGAAGACAAATTGGACTTACTGTGGCCAGTTTTAGAAACTGTCCCAAGCTTCCAGAGGGATATGGAGAAAAAAGAGAGGCCAGAGGGTGATGAAAAGGGTCAGACCCAGGTTCCAGGCCCACAGGCAGGCACAGAGTTGGGTTGGGTGAACCAGGAGCAGCTGCAGAAACCCCAAGGCCATTACAGAGAGGATGGAGCCCAGTTCTCAGTGGTGCTAAACGACACAGCAAGGGGCAGTACCCAAACATTGCTGCTGAGGTGGTTCATTTGGACAGCAGTAGCAGCCCACTCCTCTGCACTGCAGGTGGGGCCTCACCCCCATGACAGGTGAAAACTTTGATCATCAAAATCTTCCTTTGGCTTCTCATAGATCTGGTGTGACAAAGGTTTCTCCTGCCACTCCCTTCCAACACTTTGACTCCCATTCCAATCCCCTCTTTCTCCCTGAAAAGTCCAGAATGCCACATTTGTGCCAAATTTACCATTTCATCCCATCTTCTGTTTTGCTCTTCTCTTTTTAACTTCCCTAATACAATCCCATGCAATTACCCAGGCCTTGTACCTCTGACTTGGCTATCTCTGCAGTCTGTGGCCTATTCTTCAATCAGATCTTCTTAAATACACCTGCAGTATCCTCTGGACCCAGGTGAATGTGCCTTGACCACTGTATTGGAAACAGGGATTTCTGCTGGGCTCTTTGCAGTGCCATCCACACGTCACAGAGTCCTGACTGGAACCCAGCAACTCCTTGTGTTCATCTAAATCATTCTCCCTCTGTCAGTGCTCCTGACTGCACAGGAGGAGACTGTGCTGCTCCTTAGGGAAAACACATTCCTAAATTTCTACTTCCAGGCCACAATACCTGCAAACAAACCCTCCTTCAGTGACAGCAACAGGGACACCAACAGTAACAGGGATGTTGTTTGGGCTACCTCAGCTCCTGTCAGATCACCAAGAACATCCCTGCAGCCAGGCAGACCCAAATCTTCCCCAGGACAAAGGGTGGCTCCTGCTCCCTTCTCTGAGTTTGTTCTCTTTGTGCTGTGTCTCAGAGAGCCCTCACAGCCCTTTCTGAGCTTGGACCTGTACAGGTCATAGGCTCCAGCATGGCATCGTGTGGCTCCTCAGGGACTTTTGCATCTCCCTTGACAGGAGTCTTTCTGCAAACATGTTCATTGGAGGGTCTGCAGGTATCTGCTGGTACCCAAGGGTTTCAGGAAAAAGGACACTGGTTGGATGCTGCTTCTGTGTTTGCTGGTGCTGCTTCTCTTGGAGAAGAGCTGCAACATTTGCCTTCCATAGTGACTCTCCCTGCATTAGCTGCCTTCATTCCTTTCTTGGCTCCATCGAGGGATGAGCACCCTGGATAGCCTTCAGGACAGCCCAAACACACCATGTCAGCAGGACTGTCCTTGCTACAGCTGGCCATGAAAACACTGAGTGGATGTTCAGGAGTGACTCTGGGACATGTGCACCCCATTGGACTCCTCCACCTGTTTTGGCTTGGGCAGAAGAATCCCACAGAATCATGGAATGATTTGAGTTGGAAGGGACCTTTAAGGTCATTCTTAGCTGGCACTTCCACTCCACCTGCACCATTCCAGGTGAGACAGCTCCTATCCACAAACCCTCACACCCCGGGGAGAAGCCTGGATCCCAGTTCTTTGCAGTGTAGGAAAATCTTCATCTTCTCCATCATACCACCAGCCAAACCACTCATTTAGGATTGCATGAACCCTATGGAAACATTGAGATGTGAATCTTTGGCTTCAGGAGACAAGATTTCTCTGGGATGTTCTCTGTTGTGGCTGACAAAGACACTTCACAAGGGTATCAACAAGTGGTGTGTGGAGACAGCTGTCTGTTTGCATCCCTGGCACATTTGGGAAAGCTTTTCCTGGGAGATAGGTTCAGCTGCCGGTGGTACTGCACTGGCTCAGCAGAGCAGCAGATTGCCTCTGTTTGGAAAGTGGGAAACTCACTCCCAACACTTGCTGAGACATTTGCAAAACGATTGTGCTCATCTTCATAAACTGAGCTTTGAAGGATTTTTGGCTGGAATGAGCCAGTTGCAGGGAATGTGAGTGCCAGTGAGGGAGATGGAGTTTAAATTTTTGAGCAGCAGAGTGATTGGGCCAAAAAAACCAAACCAAATCAAAACAAAACCAAACCAAAACAAAACAAAAAACAAAAATATTTTGAAGACTGCATTTGCCAGCACTGAAGTTTAGCAGTTTCAGAGCAATCTTTTTTGGTTGCTGCTCAGGGGCCAGCTCCGTCCCTGGTCATTTTTTTTCTTCTTGGTTAGTGCTCCGTGACTGATGAGGATCTCAGTAAAACACAAATTGATTTGCTTGGCTTTCATGGTCACCTCTGGACTGTAATTACTCAGGCAGGAAAAATTAATTAGTCCAGTGTGGGCCGACTGCTGCTCTCCAAGCGTTGCTGAATGTTAATTGGAGAGCTCCAGAGAAAGGTGCTGATTCACACCATGGCACGATTGGGTGGTGATTTTTCCAGGGACAGAGGGTGGAGGGGTGAAGGGGGCTGAAGGTCAAGAGGAGATATGTTGTCTCGCTCCACCATCTCAAGCTGGACTTTCTTTCCTCTCCTCAGCTGTGATAATGAGCCTGTTAAAGCAAATTTGCCTCTTTCAGACAACAGCTGAAACAAGAGATGGTGGATTTGGTCATAAAATGTCTGCATGGATTTTTCTGGAGAATGCAAAGCTCACTAGGAAAAAAAAAAACAAACCAGGACAAATCAGTGGGAGTTGATCTCTGAGACAGAGCAGTGATTAATCTCTTACCATGTTCCATGGTGATGCCATTTGTGGGGATGGTGTAGCACTGATATCTCTTAGAATCACAGAATGATTTGGGTTGGAAGCGACCTTAAAGCCCATCCCATTCCACCCCCCTGCCATTGCAGGGACACGTTCCATAGCCCAGGCTGCTCCCAGCCCCATCCAGCCTGGCCTTGGGCACTGCCAGGGATCCAGGGGCAGCCAGAACTGCTCTGGGCACCCTGTGCCAGGGCCTGCCCACCCTCACAGCCAGGAATTCCTTCCCAATATCCCAGCTCAATCTGCCCTTTATCAGCATAAAGGTATTTCCCTTTGAATGGCTTTAGATTCTCACTCTGCTGTGGTTGGGACAGTGCAGACATGAGCTGCTGGCACAAAGTCCCAGTGGTTCACAACAAGCTCATGGCAATGGGAATGGCTTTGCCGTTGCTGAATTATTTTCATTTTAGCATCTGTCTGCTCCTCTCTGTTCCACAACTGTTTGGTGCAATCTGATGCAGCAAGGTCGCCTTCAGCTGTGCAGTGAAAGAAATATTGAGGGTGCTGGTTTGTGGAGGATCAAACAGTGAAATGTTGCTCAGCCCTCACTTGAAAACTGGCGTGGGAGACAGCTGAATTTCATTTCCCCATCTTTTTCTCAGGCAAAGACAGTTTTTCAGACAGTTTTCAGTGATTACTGCAGCTTGGCTGTGGGCTTGCTTCACTTCCCTGGTGTTCCTACCCGACAGCAAACATCAGCACAGTGAGAGCCAAACAGGATTTTCTCATAGCTGATCAGCCCTGCTCACAGATTTGCTAATTAAATGAAGTCTCGTTAGCAAAAAATCCTCTACTAAGCTCTAAATATTTCCATTTTGGGTTTTGCTTAGGAGGATCTGAGGCTTGCTGCACTAAATCTCTGGTGAGGACATGGTGCACCCCTGCCTGGGTTCATGATCATGGCACAGAGCCTGGCATGTTGCTCATTAGTGCTGCAGACACCTACATCACCTTTACTGCTCCTGCTCAGAAATTTATTGTCTCAGAAGCACAGTTTTATTGAGAAAAGATAGAAATCCTGTTTTCCTGGCCAGCTCCACATCTATTTTACTGCTCCCAGGCTGACTCCTCAGGCTGCAATAGGTAACAGGGCTTGTGTCCCTCTACATTAAAGTCATTGCCAGGTGGGAGGAGGGGTCACTCCTGGTTTGTCATTCACAACATTTCTGAACTTCAAATCCTAATTGTTTTAATCCAGAGACCAAATCGGCCCCTAGCTGCCCATTTGCAGTTCAAATCTCCCACCAAAGCCTTACATTTTCCAAATGAGAATTTTCCCAGTGTCACCATATCTTCTTCCTCTGCCGACTCCTTTTGAAGGTGGGGAAAAAAGCATAAAATTCAGCAAAACCCTGAGAAGATGAGAAAAGGCCCTGAAAAATATAGGTGTGGTTTGATACAGACCAATTCAACATGCTGTTCTTTCCAGGTAAGAATCAATATTCCAGAAAATATTGGGCAGGAAAAATGCAGCTTGGTGCCAACACTGTAGAAGAGAAGTGGGAAGCAGTAATGCATCCTGAGGTGCATGAACACCTTGCTGCTGGAAGAGAACTGGGGGAAAAACTTTTATATATCTTAGAATCATGGACCCATAGAATCTCACAGTGGTTTGGGTTGGAAAAGAGCTTAAAATCCATCTCATTCCACTCCCAGCTATGGGCAGTGCCATCTTCCACTGTCCCAGCTTTCTCCAAGCCCTGTCCAGCCTGGCCTTGGACAATTCCAGGGATCCAGGGGCAGCCACAGCTGCTCTGGGTAAATATCTCTGTGCCTTTCTTTCAGCCTGTGCAGTGCTCATGGTGCTGTGCTCAGAAAGGGCAGGATCACAGAGGGAATGATACTGCCAGTTTAGAGAGCTGGGGGGGAGGCAGAGCAGTGGGATAGAGAACTACAAGGGGGGAAAAAGGATTTGAGATGTTTATCCGGAGAAGAGCTGATTTACACAAATAGCCTTGGTTCCAAACCCATTATGGATAGGACAGAAACGACTCAGTTTCATTTGCATAACAGGATTTAGGTCAGAGTCAGCAGGGAGATTGTGGAAAATTATGATGTAGAGATTAGATGAATATTTATCCGGGGAGATGAACGTGCAGAGCTGGACCAACAGGCTGCAGATCCCTGCAAATTCCTTCTCTCTGGTTCCGGGGCTCACCAATCCCTTGTAGGCTGGAAAAGGAGCCCTGGGGTGGCCTGGGAAAGGAAATGCTCCCAGGGACATCTTGGTTTGTCTTTGCCTTTTGCCAGTGACCTTCAGCTTCATCCCTGAGCAAAGCCTCTCAGTCCTACAGGACAATTTTCCAGGCAAGTTTACTTGTGTTACTTGGGCATCACCCACATAATAAAACTCTTATCTTGTAGAGGGGGATCCACCCATATTTCATCTGACAGAGACGGGCCCCTTTTCTGTCTCATAATGATCCAGCTGGGTCACCAGACTGACCTCAGTTCTGCTCTGGTTCCATTGTTTGAGTGCCTGAAATTTTTATATGAAAAGGGCTTTTCATTCCAAATCATTTGTGCAGAATGAAACTATTTCTTGAAGAAAAGTTCATTATCATTTAAACGCTCTGCTTTTCACAAACTTACTGGTATCTAAAATTGATATTTTAATCAAAGCATTACTAAACATCTATCAAACTAATTTAAATAATTACTGCTTTGCTGTCTTTACAGTAGACACAATTTTCTGTAAGCAAATGCAAATGAGCAAAGAGTGAATATTTCAAAAATGGTTTTATTAGCTTTAGAAGAAATCTTCCTTTAAATCTGATAGATTGTGTAGAACAAGGAGCATATGTTGGATCCAGTTAATGGAAAGCATTTCATAATCTTGATAAAGAGTAATTTTCCCATTTTTGCCAGTTTTCCTCCATCTAAAGCATTTTTTACATTAAGAACTTGATAATGGCCTAACCACCTTGTACCTCTTTCTAGTAGATAAAATGCCTTTCTATTATTGTGAGCATTTTCACTCAAACATTTGCTCCTGCTTCATGACACTAAAAGTGACTCAAGAGGGAAAAGCATTTTCTCCAGGTTGATGGGTTGAGCAGAGCAGCTCCTGTAGCAGTTTCACAGTGATGCTGAATTATAAAAGCTTCAGAAAATGCTCCAGTATCAAAATGAAAGGTTTTTATTCCATCTTTGCCAGCAGCTCCACCAGGAGCTCTGCTTTGCTGGTATCATGTGTGGCTCAGAGGATGACTGAGCCACAGGACTATGATTCATTTAAAAAGGCACCAACTGTTCCACGTGAGGCAGGTGGGGCAGCAGGATGGAGAGATGCAGAGGGAAGGGACACCAAACCATCTGTGTCCCACAAGGCACAGGGATTGCAGGATTACTGCCAGCTTCCCTCAAGGAGGAGCTCACAGGATCACAGAGTCATCAAGGCAGGAAAAGACCTCGAAGAGCATCGAGCACTGCCAGCACCACCACAAAATCATGTCCCCAAGTGCCACAGCCCCTTTGAACACTTCCAGGGATGGTGACTCCAGAACGGCCCTGGGCAGTCTGTGCCAGGGCCTGACAGCCCCTTCCAATGAAAAAATTGTCCCTGATATTCCATATGTACCTCCCCATGCCCAGCCTGAGGCCGTTCCCTCTCCTCCTGTCCTTGTTCCCTGGGAGCAGAGCCCAGCCCGTGGCTGTCCCCTCCTGTCAGGAGCTGTGCAGAGCCACAAGGGCTCTCCTGAGCCTCCTTTGCTCCAAGAGCTCCCTCAGCTGCTCCTGGTGTGCCAGACCCTTCCCCAGCTCCATTCCCTTCTCTGGACACACTCCAGCCCCTCAGGGTCTTTCCTGTCATGAGGAGCCCAGAACTGACCCCAGGATTCAAGGCAGGGCCTCCCCAGTGCCCAGCACAGGGGACAATCACTGCCCTGGTCCTGCTGCCACCCCATGGCTGGGACCATCCAGGTGCCCTTGACCTTCCTGGCCAATGCTGTTGTAATATTTTAGCCATGTAACAAAGACCATGCTGCAAGAGCACTCAGGTGCTTCAGGGGCTGCTCTCACACCTCTGCAGCTGCTGAGGGAGTTGGGAAATCCTTGTCACTCTAATCCCAATGTTTGCCACTGGGCTATAATGAATTGCCACTGGATTTTAGGTGAATGCTGACTTGACACCCATGGTGCACTTTGTTCTTGAAATGGGAAGGTTCTCCTAATTTCAGTCCAAACTGGATCTGATCCACCCCCAGCCATCACTGCAGACCCACCCCTCAGCTCCTACTGATGAATACATGGGATTTATGGTCTGTCTGTCACACCAGCATTTCCCCCTGGAAGAATTATGAACACAAGGGACAGAACAACCTGGTGGAAGGTGTCACTCGCTGTGTCAGGGAGTGGAATGAGATGGGCTTTAAGGTCCTTCCAACCCAAACCATTCTGGGATTCTTTAACTGTGCAAGAAGTCTCGAATGAGTGTCAGAGCTGGTTGGTCCAGTGTTAAAAATAAAAAGCCATATGCAACCTATAAATGCTTAAAACTTTTCCACCTTCTTTATGCCTGTAGTTCATAAATTTTTATTTCTTAACTCTTGGCCCCCTATTTTTCAGCAGGTATCAAAAAAAGACAGCCTTGGTTGAGCCACTCTAAGGACACGAGTCTGCTCTATGTTCCTGAATGTCTCCTCATTCAAAGAGTGAGATCTAGCTCTTCTGCCAGTCTTGGTAGCAGTTCCCAGTTTGTGTCACATCCCAGTCATGAAGCTTGGACCTAATTTTTAGTCTTTGCTCACCATCCCATACTAAAGAGATTTCCCTTTGCAGTCAGCTATGCCCTAAGAGTTGTTTTCTCTCCAGAGATCTCTCCCTGGAGACTTTTTCCCTGTGAGTGCATGCCCTGTTGGATTCAGAACTGTCTCTGAGCATCCCCATTCCCTTCTGTGGTAATTGCCTCTTCAGTGGGAACATTTGCAGACTCCTTTTATTCACTTTCAGCTCCAGAGCCCAAATCCATGGCTAATTTATTAGGATATCACAGAAAGTAAGAGGGATTTAGTTCATGTATGTCCTATGCATGGCAGCACTGATCCTACCAGGAAATGCTGCTAAATTATCCAGAAACAATTTAGCTTTGTTAAATTATCTTGTACTTTATGTATTTCTCCCTGCTCCCCTGGCTTTATCTGTTCTTCTTCCATAACTTTGACTTCCAGCTAAGAGCCTGTACTTGTGTGAGCCATGCTTCACCCTGTTCTTGACAGAGGTGTTTTATCTGTTACCCCACTATGGGACTATCCCTGATTTCCATAATCATTATCCATGGTCCTTGCTCGATCTGTTGCTCAGACAGTGCTGTTACTGGTCCAGGTAGAAATCAGTGGTTTATTTTTCACTTGAATCAGCCCAAATTGTGGCTTCTCCTCAGCTGACGTCAGGACTCATTAGCACCCTAATTTTCCCTGGGATTTCTGTTAATGTAATTCTTGATACCACCTTGGTGCTGCTGTTAGTTGTGGTAAATAAGATTTTCAGGCTGCCAACAGGTAACTTCTGATCTATTTTTGTCTCAAGTGTGCACCTGTCCTAATTTTCGCTTGGCTTCTCTTGGTTTCAATGGTTTGAGTGCCATTTACTATTATTAATTTTAATTTCCTATGTGAGGTGGTTTTTTGGTCATTCTAACTTTCTTTTTCAGTTTCTAACCTCTCAAACATTCCTCCTCTCACTGCTCTCTCTCCCTTTTGAATTTTGAATTTTAAGTACCTGCGCCTTCTCTGCTCACAGATCCCAGAGCTGCTTAGTCAGACTCAATAATTCATTTCCTTAGATTTCAAAGTTTGCCTTTCTAAGCTTCCAATCCTATTCTAGACCTACTTTTGCCCATTTTGAAAGTTAAAGTGAGAAAAGGCATCTCAAGATTGCACTTTATTCAAATTTTACTACTTTTATAACCACACAGGAACAAGGTTTAAAGCAGTGTTATACTTGACTTTTACAAAGAAATCCATCACCTAAAATATCTGAGCCAATATAAGCAGTAATTACCTTTCAATCCATTTTTGAAATGCTAAAGGATCCCATCATTCCCATCAATGCCCATGCATTTGATAACTGTAGGGGACTAATCAAGATTAGATTGGAACTCAGGGTGCAGTGGAGGCTGTTGAGACCTTCCTGCCCTGCCCAGACTTCCCCCCTGGCCCTGCTGTGCCCCTGCCATAGCTCAACATTTCATTTCCCCAGACTCTTCTTGCTACACAAGGCACCAGTTCCCTCCATCCTCTGGTTTCCGGCATCCCTGAAGTTCCCATTAAAAAGGCACCAATTGTTCCACGTGAGGCAGGTGGGGCAGCAGGATGGAGAGATGCAGAGGGAAGGGACACCAAACCATCTGTGTCCCACAAGGCACAGGGATTGCAGGATTACTGCCAGCTTCCCTCAAGGAGGAGCTCACAGGATCGCAGAGTCATCAAGGCAGGAAAAGACCTCGAAGAGCATCGAGCACTGCCAGCACCACCACAAAACCATGTCCCCAAGTGCCACAGCCCCTTTGAACACTTCCAGGGATGGTGACTCCAGAATGGCCCTGGGCAGTCTGTGCCAGGGCCTGACAGCCCCTTCCAATGAAAAAATTGTCCCTGATATTCCATATGTACCTCCCCATGCCCAGCCTGAGGCCGTTCCCTCTGCTCCCGTTCCTGTTCCCTGGGAGCAGAACCTAGCCCCTGGGCTGTCCCCTCCTGTCAGGAGCTGTGCAGAGCCACAAGAGCCCTCCTGATCCTCCTTTTCTCCAGGAGCTCCCTCAGCTGCTCCTGGTGTGCCAGACCCTTCCCCAGCTCCATTCCCTTCTCTGGACACACTCCAGCCCCTCAGGGTCTTTCCTTGTCATGAGGAATCCAGAACTGACCCAGGATTCGAGTGCCCAGCACAGGGGACAATCACTGCCTGTTCCTGTGGTCACACCATGGCTGGGACAGGCCATGGTGTAGAATGACCTTGCTTAGAGGGAGGTTGGCCCAGAGGACCCCACTGTGGTCCCTTCCAAAATGACCCTCACTGGGGTTCAGACTCCTGCTAAGTCCTATACAGGAGCTGCTCAAAGTGTCCCTCAGAGCTGGATCTTTCTCACAATGTCACCAAGTGTCACTTTTACAGTCATGGGGTGTTAGGTTCACTTCTTGACATTGGCTTTTGTGCTGGGGGTCCATCCTCTCCTCAGTCCACACCTTGGCCATTGCCTGAGGCCTCATTCTGCCCATTTACCTCCCAGGAATCAGAGAGTCCAACAAGTCATTAAATGGTTTGGGCTGGAGGGGCCTTAAAGCTCATCCAGTGCCACCCCCTGCCATGGACAGGGACACCTTCCACTATCCCAGGTCACTCTAAGCCCTGTCCAACGTGGCTTTGGACACTTCCAGGGATCCAGGGGTAGCCACAGCTGCTCTGGGCAACAGCAGGGCCTCATGGCGCCCAGGAGACCATTCTGAGGCCAGGGAATCTCTTGGGCCCAGGCTCTGATGTGACACAGCGGGCCCTCACGGGGCCTCATGGGGCCCAGGCAACCTCAAGGAGGATATGGAACCTCATGGAACTGGGGCTGAAATTTGAAACCCATGGAATGCAGGAAACTACTGTGAGGTTATGGAAATGTGACAAATGTGACACCCTGTGTGTCAAATGTGACACAGAGGAGCTTCAGGGAACCAAGAGCCCATGGTGAGGTTTTGGAACCTCACGGAACCAGGGCTCCAGTGTTACACAGTGGGGCCTCATGGAACCCAGGAGACCACCCTGACACTATGGAGTCTCAAGAGACCAAAATGCTAAAGTGAAACATCAGGGGCCCTTATGGAACCCAAAGCCAGAGTGAGGGTATGGAATCTCAAGGAACCAGGCCTCTAAATGGACACAGCGGGTGCTCAGGAAACCCAGGAGATGCTGTGAGTTTCTGCTCATCCAGGGAGCCAAGGATCCTCTGTGTCACAGGGCCGTATGAAACCTAGGAGACATGATGAGGCCATGCAGTCTCTTGGAACAAAGGCTCTAATGTGACACAGCAAGGCCTCTTGGAACCCAGGAGAGCACTGTAAGGTTATGGAACCCAATGGAACCAGGGCTCTAATGTGACTCAGAAAAGCCTCACTGAACCAAGGATATCATAGTGAGGGCATAGAACCTCATGGAACCAACACTCCAGGGTGGTGCAGTGGGGCCTTGTGGAGCTCAGGAGACTCTACTGCGGTATTGGAACCTCATGCAAGCAAGGCTCTCGTGCTTTAATCTCATGAGTGTCAGGGCCTCCCCACCCTCACAGGAAAGGATTTCTGCCCAAAATCCCGTCTAACTCTGCCCTCTGGCAGTGGGAAGCCATTCCCCCTTGCTCTGGAACTCCAGGCCCTTGTCCCAGGTCCTTCTCCTGTCCTGCTGGAGCCTCTTTAGGCTCTGGAAGGGGCTCTAAAATATCTGTCTTGGTTTCAAAAGACAGGTGTCTGCTAAGGACGGCAGGAGCCTCCCCTGAAATGAAAAAATGTAAACCCCCTCCCTCCAAATTGTTATAAATTTGAAATTAAGGGGCTCTCAGGCAAAAATAGGAGAGCAAGAATAACAGTTCTTTATTCGGGAAGAAAATAAAAAGATAAAATAAACAATGCAGTAAACTAAACCAACAATCTGACACCCTGTGGGTCAGGGTCTTGGTGGCAGTCCCATTGCAATTGTGACTGCAGCCATCCTGGAGTGTCAGGGGTGGTTCTGCTGGAGCAGGGATCCTGGAGAAGGGTGTATTCTTCCTCTGAAAATCCAGTGGAAGAAGCAGCTGTTCCTCTGGGAAATCCAGTGGAGAAACACCAGTGGAAAGGTGTTCCAGAACCTCAAGATTATATCTGGGTAGGAATGCTTGGCTCCTCCTTCTGGTTGGAGCAACCAATGGGATGCTGTAGTTCTTATCAGTCATGCAGTGACATTCAATAGCTGTTATCAGCAGATGTCTCCCCTGAGAGAGGAGTGGTGGTGGAAGAGATAAGGAAAACTGCCCACTGAACAGAAGACAACAGCTACACAGATTGCAAATAGAATACAATTTGCTTGGCAATCCAGGACAGTATCCCTTCACTTCTCCATGCTGGACACCCCCAGCATTCCCAGCCTTTCCACACAAGAGGGGTGTTCCATCTCTTCCATCTCTCCAACAACCCATCCTCTCTGAAAGACAATTTCCATGCCTTAAATTGCCCTTGGCTTTAGTACATCATACAAAATTAAAGAACTTTTTTCATACTCTTCTCGCTTGGAATGGGGAAGGATTTTCCTCAGCTTTCTAGCAAAGCTCTGAAATTCTGTGTGATCTTTAGCAATTTCATGGTCTGTTATATTCTTATTTCCAGTGCAGGAGCTACCATGAATAGTGTCAAAGAACCAGAAACATGACCATGAAAATGGTATTTTGATGTAGAATGGATATAAAAATTGTTCATCTTTTCCAATCAAAACTAGCAAAAAACCCCCAAACCATTCTAAGCCCTAAAATGCCAGAATCATGGCCAAAGAATTAGGAGAACTGGCAATTTTTTCAAAGCTGGGATATTGTCCATTCCCCTGATGCCTTGTGAAGGCTAAGCTAGAACAGAGACTAGATGGAGCTAAAGAATAAAGTAGGGATTTATTAGGAGGGCTCAAATACATCCACCTTGGGCAGCACAAGAGCCCAGCCATGGCTGCACCCAAGATGAGCCAAAATGGTCCCAAAATGCATGACCAGTCACAGGGTCTCTCACTTTTGTAAGTTCTGTTCAATTTTCATATTGGAGTTAATTGTCCAATTACAGCTTTACCCCATGAAGTCCCATCCTGCTTGTTTTTCTCTCTTCAGTTCACATTGTTTATGCTCTTGGTCTGAAATTTGGGTTGGTTGTCCTTGGTCCCAAGCTAGGAAAGGAATTGTTTTGTCTCCCTACTCTGTGAAGAGAGCTCACCATCATTTTATATGAAACCCAGACCCACACACTAAAGCAGCACAGAACCTGAAAAATATAAAGGCTAAAAACTGAGGCATCACCCCCAGGAGGGTGGGCAGAGCACAGGAGACCTGGATGGTTCCAGCTCACAGCTGAGAGCCTGAAGGACCGACAGAAAGCTCTTCTTCCCTCTGTGCCTCGGTTTCTCCTCCCACTCTCCCCATCTCCCTGTCTCTTTACATCCCTGTTTCTCAAAGTGGTTTGGACATGTCCATCAGCACCATCACAGTGTGGTCCCAGGCCCCTCCAAGGCATCCCCACCCCACAGACAATGAATAGTGATGGTGAGTGTAATTCCTACAGTCAAACTGCTGCAGCTCTGCATCATTAGCTGTGCCCTGAGAAAAAGAGCCTTTTAATCAGTCTGATGTATCAGCTGTGCCTTCCCTCACTGTCACTGGAGATCTGACAAACTCCTTCACGCTGTTTGATTAGAAACACCATGGCAGGCCCTGTGACTCCTGGGGCAGCAGGGCAGTGTCTCGCCAGGTCTCCTGTGGTCCATCCCTCAAGAGCAGAGTGCCTGAAAATCTGCCACCTGCAGATGGCTTTGTTCCCTCATTCTTGGCTCCCAGGCTGCTCCATTCCCTTGGTTCCCTCTCAGCTAAAGCTTAGTTTGGTTGGGTTTGGTTCTGCAATTGTGTTACATCTCCTGAGAGCACTTGAGGAAGTTACCAATCTCTTTATCCTATTTATCCTCTTTATCGTCGAATATTGGGATCATGCTAGTATCAGTCACACTGCAGATGAATTCAGACATGAAACTTGCTGTAAAAACATCACTGCAAAGGGGCAGGAACAGCAGGTACTTCATGCAATCACATAAACCTCTGGTTTCTCTAAATCCCTGTCACTGCAGCCTACCAGGGCCAGTGGGCAAGCAAACTCTGTCCAGACACCAGGGGTCCAGCAAGGATGTGGGATCTCTGTCACTAGGGGTGTCAAAACATGACTGGACAGGACTCGAGAGCAGCATGGGTCTTTAAAGACCTGCTCAGACTTTGGGGTGATCATGAGATCTCCACAAATCCAAACCTGGATTTGTCTATCATTACATGAAATGAAAATAGATTGACCATTTGTCATTATTCCTGTCTCAGGAAACATTTGACACCTAGGAATGGTTATTACAGGGTTGACAAGCTTCATGGAGAAGGCAGGGGCCTCATATTTACACTATTTCTACTGAAATATTTCTGAGATGTGTCTGTCATTTCCTAGTTCTTCCCTGTGAGGCACTGAGGCCCTGGCACAGGGTGCCCAGAGCAGCTGTGGCTGCCCCTGGATCCCTGGAAGTGTCCAAGGACAGGTTGGATGGGGCTTGGAGCAGCCTGGGACAGTGGAAGGTGTCCCTGCCATGGCAAGGGGTGGAATGGGATGAACTTTAAGGTCCCCTCCAACCCAAACCATTATGGGATTCATTTTTTGTTGTTTTGGTTTTGTTGCATTTTTCCCCCCAGGAATTCCAAAAGTTGCACAACACCCACCTGGACGGGATAGTTGAAATAATTCAGACTCATTGAGCTTTTGTTATTTACCATAAAAGATGCTGTGCTTCAACATCTCATCATCTTCAGTGAAGGCAAAAGGAAACACTCACATACCAGCCCCTCTCTGAATCCTGCTTTTCTCCATGAGTGACCAGAGTGAAGATAACCACACATCTTCCTTCCTCTTTTCCCAATATTCAGAATATTCTGTTTGCTTAGGTGAACCCATGAGAAACTGCACTACCCAGGACATTTGTGTGTGTGTGTCTTTCAACATTTTTAATGTGTGAATTCATGGACATTCCTCATTCCCCAGAGCTCCAGAAGCCAGAAGGGGACATCAAACTTAGTGACTGGTATGACTTTTCCTGAGCAGGGATATTCCAGCCCAGAATAGCATCAGGTTGTTGGATCTGGCAGGTAGAATGGAAAAAAAATTCCTCCTTGTTCTTATCCTTTTTCAGATAAAATTTCTGTGGTTTGTTGTTGGTTTTGCTTTTAAGAGAGGTTTCTTTGGGTGTCTATGGCAAAGGACCAAGGAAACCCATTTGGAAGTTATGGACAATTCAGAGTCTTTTTACAAAACACAGCTGGATGTTTGGTATTTCCTATGCTTAAATTCATCTTTTCCACTGACAATATAATTAACATTGGTTTTAATATTTAATTAAAGACCATTAAAAACAACGCTGAGAAAACCTCTGCTCCTCTGGGGAGCAAACTTCCACTGCAGCTCTTTGATTTGTATCTTTTAATGAAATCAGTTATTATGACTCATTTCCCTCTCTCCTATACCTATTTATTTTCTTTATGTCTTTTATGAGGAACCTTATAAAAAGTGTTATCAAACTCCAAGGAAATGACACGCACTTGGGTCACCTTGCTCTCGGATTTTATTAACTTTTCCAGGTTAACAAGACACACTTCTCCCTCCAGCAGCTCTGATGGTTTGACCCAATCAAGCTACTCTGGGTTTATCTAAATGCTGGATTATTTGATTCTTAATTAGACTGTTTCTCTGGGACTGCTGTTCCTGACACCAATGGGCAACTTTCTAATCTTCTTGGTAATTGCTGCAGGTTCGGATACAAGGACTGATGCGAAGTCCACTGGTAAAGCAGCCTCAGGAACTATTTGAAAACCCATCTGGAAATATCTTTTGCTCATGGTAGGCAGCTCCTTTTACAGCTCCATAGCTTTGGTTTTAATGGTTGAAAGTTCTTTCAAGGTCAGATTCATCTTTTTGGAACAAAACCACAAAATTAAAACAAACAAATCAGGACAAGAGCAACAGAAAACCCCAAACTAACCAATCAAAAACCTGCACAAAAAGACCTAAAACAATGAACACAAACCTCAAAAAACCCAGAAAGTTCTGCTTGCAAAGGACAATTACATTTTTTATTATTCCCTCTATGGACTGGGTGATTGTTTTCCATGTTCCTCTTCCAGTCCCTCTCTCCAGATGCACCTTTTGTTTGCAGAATTCTCTTCCTTGTCTTACTTTTCAAAATGCACAGGAGTTTTGGGACTAAATAGCCAAAAAAGGAGACCAAACCCCCTGTGCACACTACAAGTCAGGGGATGGGATACAGCTTTCTGTGTGAGTTTTCCCACATGGAATGTTTGCTATCCTGTGCATTTGGTTTGGATCCATCTGTCTTCTGGAATTTGCAGAATTGTGGAATCACTGAGGTAGGAAAAGCCCTCTAAGATCGAGTCCATTGCCCCAGCACTGCCATGGTCACTTTTAAATGTCCCCAAGTGCCACAGTTACAAAGTATTTTGCAAATTTTTTGCATTTTGGATGGTGACTCCACTACTGCCCTGGGCAGTCTGAACCAGTGCCTGACCACCCTTTCCATGAAAAAAATTGCCTCTTATCCAATCTGAACCCCCTCGGCACAACTTGGGGTCACTTCCTCTTGTCCTGCCCCTTGTTATCTGCGGGGTGTTCTCATCTCAAGAAATGAGACAGGAGCAATGTGTGCAGAATCCAGATGTTCCATGAACCAAGTGATACTTTTCCGTTTCCCATTTCCACAATTTTATACTTCAAGCTGTGGATAAACAGTCTAAAAACATAGAAAAGAAATAGCTGAAGGTATAATCTGCATAACTGACTGTGTGTGGAGCTGTGCAGAACCAGGCACAATGGGCAGCAGGTGCAGCTGGAACAACTCTGGACCCACAGGTTGTGGTTTCAAGTTCCAATTTCTGGCTCAGTTCCAGGTGTGCCACATTCCAAGGATTTCCTGGCCAGAGGTGTCTGTCTGTGACAGGTTGCTTTGCTGGATCAGAGGCTCACCACCTCTCTCTGACAGGCTCAGATGTTGGTGGTCCTCTCATAATCTCTGTAAGGAAAACTGCAGGGGGATGTTTGGTAGTGGGGGAAAAGAGTGAGGAACATAAATTGACCAAGGAAGGGGCTCTGTGCAGGACAGCAGAGCACCCCAAGAATGTTAGAGAAGCTGTTGCATCCTTGGAATTGTCCAAGGCCAGGCTGGATCAACCAACTTTGGAGCAGCCTGGGATAGTGGAAGGTGTCCCTGGCCGTGGCAGGGCATGGAATGAGATGAGCTTTGCTGTCCCTTCCAACCCAAACCAGTCTGGGATTCTGTGGCTCTAAGGAGGGGGAGACATTAGGGAACAGGACAGGCACTGGCCTTAGAGCACAAATTCCATATTTCAGTACGGGAATAGGGGGATTGGAGCTCTGGGATCCACAGGGATGTGTTCCACATATGGCACAAATTGCTGCAATGCCTTCTCTGGATTTGGGCTGAGGCTTTTCACCGTCTACAATAGGCTGCAAATACAATTCCTTTGTGGGGCAGGGAAAGGGAATGTGCTCCAGAAACCCAGCAAGGGCAGGGGGATTGTGCAGGAGTTCCCCACCTCATTCTCTCATTAGATGGGGGCATTCATTATTCTCAATTTGAAGAATGTTTGGGGGATGGGAAGGACACCATTGCTGGAATTGTGTTTTCTCCCAGACCCTCTCACACCTCATGCTGCTCGTGCTTCACTTTACATTCTTTAACCTCTGGATATTTCTCCTCTTAATGAGCGTTTTGTGTTTTCCTGTCTTCTCTCTTTGTATCCAACACTGATTTTATTGCTCCTTGAGCATCTTTCTCCATTCTCCGTGTTTTGCCTCCCCTCCCTGTGGCCAGCCAGCTTTGCCTCGATCAGTGAAGTGACAATGTGTCCCCAGCCCCACAAGCTGCTGAGCTCCTGAGAGGCCGGAGCAGCTCTGGAGCACAGCTGCAGAGCAAGGGGAGCCACCCATGGCTCACATTTGTAAACTGCTTGTCGCAGCTCCTCACTCCCCAGCCCGTGATGCTGCCAAGAGCAATCTCATCTCTCAGGCACCCATCCATTTCCTCTCTTCCCAGACCCTCAAGGTATCTGAGTCAAACCCCCCCTCCACCCTGCCCCATCTGTCTGTCCCACATTCTGCTTTCCTCGGGGCCCATCTTCTCTTTCCAGCAACAGCAGCTCCTGCTGCTTGAGTCCCCACCTCCCAGGGACTTGGGCTGAACTGCTGAGAAAGAAAAGCTCTAAATAACAGGGGGAGGGGGTGATACCTGACAATCTCTGCAAAGGAGACACTTAACAGAACAGAAAATTGATAAAGGGCTTTAAGGTCCTCAGTGAAAAATCCACAGCTGCAATCAATAGAGCAAAGGAGTTTTTCAAGTATATTAGCAACCAAAATTCTGGTAATGACACAGATCCAATGTGAGGTGAGAATTGCTCAATAAGGATGAAAAAAAAAGTGTCTATGTCTGTGTCTGTGTGTGCAGATGTTTTGTGCTGTATTTTGGGAAAAAGCAGATTAAAGAACACTATGTCATTGATGAGATTACTTTATTGTTGGCAAAGAGGATTGTTTGTCTCTAATAGGGAGTTCTTAGAGAACTGGTTTTGAATGAATAGCCTTGCTGGTAGAAAAGCTTCCTGCATGTGAGATTACTGGAATCTTCATAACTTTTTATTTTGGCCAGGTGGGCTGGGGCTTGAAGCAACCTGGGACAGGGGAAGGTGTCCCTGCCCATGGCAGGGGTGGAAGAGGATGAGGTTTGATGCCCCTTCCAACCCTAACCAGTCTAGGATTCTACAATTTAAACCAAGTGGGCGTTTCAAAGTTTAATTCTACAATAAAAGCTGTGTAGGATTTTCTGCTGTGCATCCTTGTGGTCAGTTCTTCAGAGAACTGAAGGCAAGTTGGGTGTTACAGCTCAGACCTGTGGAGGGTGAACCACTGGCTGGAGTGGTAATTAATTAATTAATTACACACTGATGAGAAGATACAGGCAGAAAGGAGCAAATAACATTTCACAAAGTCTAGTGAAAATGTTTTTTATGCAGGCAGATCTACACCTCCGGTAAGAAGCAGTGGACACTGGTGTGCTGGTCCCAGTAAAAGGCCAAACTCCTGCCCAGCTGCTCACTCACTGCTCCCTGCAGCAGGAGGAGAGAGGGTTTGGAAGATCAGGAATGAGAAAACTCATAGGTTGAAATAAAGATGGAAAACCTCTTACTAAATATCATGGAAATCATCCTAGAAATCATCTTAGAAATCATGGAATGGTTTGGGTTGGAAGGGACCTCAACGATAATCAAGGAGGGATGGCCTCCACTAGATCTGGTCACTCAGGGTCCCATTGGTGTGGACTAAGACTCATGTTGGGGAAATTATTTTAGTGCCAAATTATATATAAAAACATAAATACATATATAATTTCAACAGTTTTAATTTTTGATTCAGGTAGTGAGAATCAGAAAGACAATTATTAACCCACAAAGGGAAACAAACTTTCCTCCTCCTTTCCTTGGCTGACCTCATTCCAAGTCCTGTTCTGCCCCAAAGGTCTCACCCAAGCCCTTCACTGCAGAACAGGCAGGGCAGCACGGGGCTGCAGCTGGGATGTACAGGCTCCTTTCCCTCTCATTCTCTCCCTCTGCTCTGGCCTGGCTCCTCCACAGGCTGTGCTTCCTGCCAGGAGCCTCCATCTGCTCCAGGGCAGGTCCTGCACGGGACAGCAGGGAACCCCTGGTCTCCCATGGAGTTCTCCCCATCAAAGCCTTGTCACAAACACCCCACAGACGCCTGTTCAAAGGGGGTCTGTCTTTTGAAACAGCAATTTGGGATCCAAGTGGGGAAAAGAGGTCTCTTTTCATGTTTCTGCAATGCTGTTTTGAGGGCACAGAGAAACAAAAAGGTTCTCGTGGGTTCATTTGCTTTGGCCCAGTTTGCAAATTATCCTAAGTCCAGTCTAAATCTGTTTTGATTTCCTGGTACTAGAACCATCCATCAATGCAGACAAGTCTTGTCCACTGTTATTAATGTTCAACTCCTTCTTCTTCCCCTCTCATCCCTCATCATGACAACACTCTTCTGGCTGAATTCATGATGGACTCCTGCTCTGGGGTGGGCAGCTCCTCCCAAACTGAGGAGCAGCAGCCCAGTTCCAGGGATGGAATTTGCAATGCTGAGTTGGGGGGACAGAGAACAGGGCTTGTGGCAGGGATGATGCTGAGCACAGGGATGTCCATGGCCCTGCCCTGGAGATGACAATGACACAGCTTGTGTGGAGCTTCTTCCACATGAGTTCACGTGTCTATCCAAGAGCAGCACTTAGGCAACTTGTGAAATTGGGATTTGGAGCATGAAACTTATTCCTATGTTTAGACACTTAGACCTCTGTCTTCTCATAAAACACGTACGGCTGTGTTGTACCCTGCAGTGAGAGCACCTGCTCGAGGGACAGAGGGCAAATCCTCCATCCCTGCTGGGACCTGGGGATCACTGCAAGCATTTGGGAAAGGGAGAACAGCAGTACCTCCCTCCACCACCCTCACGGTCTGGGAGCATTTAAAGTTGGAAAAGGAGCATCAATACATTGTGTGTGTGTCTTTTGAAACTGAGCATAAAATGTACATGTTATGGAACAAGCAGGTGGGAAATCTCTTCTGTGGGACCTGCTGGAAAAAAACTATGCCTTGAGGTTCTGCTCTGACTGTTAGGTGTTTTACATCTGACATTTACTGGGTAAGGAAAAAACCACAACATCCAAAGGGCAGAGACTCAACATCAGATCTCAGGGATGCACTCAGCTCAGTTCTGTGCTGTAGGCTGAGAGCAAGACACGTTCTGCATTTCAGATCTGTTCCCAGCAGCACCAGCTCCCCAGTTGGGGTCTGGGGAAGCTGAGAGTGGAGGATGTGCCATGGGATCTCTGTGTGTGGCTGCTCACTTGTCCAGGGCCAGGCTCTGCTGCAGCTCAGAGAGGCCCTGGACTCATGTAGTGAAAGAAACCAGGGCTTCAGGGAACCAACAGCTGAACCCTCCAGGAGAGGAGGAGAAACAGAAACATGGTAAGCACATTAAAGTATCATTTCAGCTCTTAGAGAGTGTCCAAAGTAGGTGTGGGAGAAGCCTTGTAAGGAGGGGCTGGGGGCACTGGAGGAGACTGAGGGGAGACTCATCCCGGTTACAGCTTCCTCTGAGGGTAGCAGGAGACAGACACTGATCTCTGCTCTAGTAACAGCGACAGGGCCAGGGAATGGCTGGAGCTCTGTCAGGGCAGGGTTAGGCTGGATGTTAGGAAAAGGTTCTTCCCTCAGAGGGTGCAGGCACTGCCCAGGCTCCCCAGGGAATGGGCACTGCTCGAGGCTGCCAGAGCTCCAGGAGGGTTTGGACAAGGCTCTGGGTGGGATTGTTGGGGTGTCTGTGCAGGGTCAGAAGTTAGACTCAAGGACCATAGTGGATCCCTTCCATTTCAGCACATTCCACAATTCTATCACCTCCTATTAACACAAGGAAAACGGCCCCGCTCAGCTGTTTTCAGGAAGGTTTATCCTAAAGGCTGATCTTGAGCAAGGTCATGGCGTGAATGTAAAACAGGGAATTGTGGTTTGGATCCATCTGTTGGCTTTTCAACTTTTCTACCTCTTCACATGCCACATGGTATGGAATAACAATGGAAGTTGCCAGCTTTCGTGTGGAAGGAGGTAAAGCAGCCCCAGCTCCAACCCCAGCCCCAGCTCCAGCTCCTGTCCCTGTCCAGCTTCCAGTTCCATTCCCAATTCCAAATCCAGCTCCATCCTCAGCTCCAGTCACAGTCCCAGCCCCAGCCATAGTTCCACTCCCAGTCCCAGTCCTGGTAGTCCCAGTCCCAGTCCCAGCCCCAGTAGTCCCATTTCCATCCCCATTCCCAGTCCCAGCCCCATTCCCAGTCCCAGTCCCAGCTCCGTTCCCATTCTCAATATTCCCAGTCCCATTCCCATTCCCAGCCCCAGCAGTCCCATTTTCAGCCCCATTCCCAGTCCCATTCCCATTCCCAGACCCATTCTCAGCCCCATTCCCAGTCCCAGTCCCAGCCCCATTCCCAGCCCCACTGCCAGCCCTGGCTCTCTCTGCTCCCTCCTGGGCTGCTCTGAAGGCTCCTGGGAGGCTCTGCCTCAGCTCTGTGCCTTTATGAATGTGACACATCACTCAATATCCTCGACCAAAAGCCACTCTGTTGCCATGGCGACTGCATCCTTAGCCCAATTCCTGGGGCTCCTCAGGACTGTTTGATATTCACCTTGACACCTTCACAGAGACCTTGGGGAAGCACATTAATGTGAGAACCCCTCATATTCCTGGGCCAAGGTGATTCCTGCCAGCCATGCCCTTGGTCCCAGTGCAGGAGAGGGGCTCCCACCCCTGACTCCTATCCATCCCCCCTTCCCTCTCTCCCTCCATGGCTGATAAGCTGCAAAGCCAAACCTGGGAAGAGCCTGGTCTCCTCTCTGATCAGAAATGCTGAATTCTCAGAGCTCTGCCCAGGCTCCTGCTGGAATATTGACCCCAGCCAACAGATTTCCCTGTATTCTGAGCCCTGCATGTGACTCGCTCTCCTTGCTTTGAGCATTCTTTCCTTCTTGTTCAGTTGTTCTTTTCCCCTCATTTTCTGGGCAAGACGTTCAGTTTTCTGATTCTCTGTCCTGCCCAGGGAGTTTTTCTGGTAACTTTTCCTTACACATTCCTGCACTCTGCTCCTGTGTGTGTCTCTCCATTGGCTGATCCACTGCCCACACTGTCCCAGTTCCCTGACACCTAACAGCTCATGGGACTGGCAATTCCATACCCTGCTGCTGGATCCTGCCCTGGCTCCTTACACCCATCACAGAAGGATCACAGGCAACCATAAAAAAAGAGCTTTAATAACAGGCAAGATGCTCAGTCAGGCAAATTGTGGCTGTCCTGTGCAGGGCCAGAAGCTGGATTTGATGACCCTTGTGAGTTCCTTTCCAGCTCAGGATATTCCAATTTGATGATTCAAAACTTTCAGGAGACATGGGCAGTGGGAATGAAGAATGGATTTGTCTATAGCCATTCCCCAGCCTTTCCCACCAGCTGTTACTGATGGCACCTGTGTCCTTGTGCTCTGTCTCATCCTGCCACGTGCCTCTCCAGCACTCTTGCCTGTGGATAATTTGGGTTTCCCTAATGCTGTGCCCCCACTGGACACTTCCAGAGATCTGCTTCAAAAAACAGTCCCAGAGTGAGTGAGAGACAGAGCTTTGCTGTAAAGCAGAGATACTCTGGAAGGAGGAAGACTTTGTGCTGCTAGGAATGTCTTTTTTCTTAGTGGTGGCCCTGGCAGTGCTGGGATAATGATTGGATTAAATGGTCTTAGAGAGCTTTTTCCACCTAAATACTTGTGTGATTCTGTGAAAGATCTCATCCTATAACCTGTTTCCTCTTCATTTGGATGTGAAATTGTGGTATTTTTACAGTCCCCTGTGGCAGGAAGGAAATGATGAATCTGACTCCGTGTTCTTAGAAGGCTAATTTATTATTTTATGTTACTATATTATATTAAAGAATACTATACTAAACTATACTAAAGAATAGAGAAAGAATACATAAAAAAGGCTTAACAAGATACTAATGAAAAACTTGTGACCTTTGCCAGAGTCCTGACAGAGCTGGATTGTAATTGGTCATTGAGTAAAAACAATTCACACATTGGATAAACAATCTCCAAACCACATTCTAAAGTAGCAAGAGACAGGAGAAGCAAATCAGATCATTATTGTTTCCATTTTTCTCTGAGGCTTCTCAGCTTCCCAGGAGAAGAAATCCTGGTGAAGGGATTTTCCCAGAAAATATGACAGTGACATGAGATCTCCATAAAAAAGTTTTAAACCACATGGAATCTACAACAGGTGTCAGGAAGCTGCAGAAGGGAGGATAAGACTGGATATTAGAGAAAATTTCAGCACAGGAAGGGTGGTCAGGCATTGGCACAGGCTGCCCAGGGCAGTGGGGAAGTGTTCAAACACACGGGTATGGCACCTGGGGACATCATCTGGTGATGGCTGTGCTGGGGGAAGGGTTGGACTCCATGATCTTAAAGGGCTTTTCCAACTTCAGTGATTCCA